>NC_042619.1:234630328-234939786 GCF_901001135.1 Rhinatrema bivittatum
AAAAAACAAACTTAAGACCTGGCTCTTCCAACAAGCCTTCCCCCTAACCCAGACATACATCAGCTATGCCATATCAGCTATGCCTCAGATCATGCACTAAGGCCTTCTATTTTATACAAGCCATCTCAGACACTGTAACAGATCAATGCACGCCATGTCAAACAATGTAAATGACCTGCTATAGTTACTGAGTTTCCTATCTCCTTCAGCTTCTTCATCCTCCGAGTTCCATCACCCTTGTTTTATTGTAACTTTTTGCCTCTTCGTTGTTGTTAAGGTTATGGTTAATGTTAAATCCCCCTGTTCCTTGTAAACCGATATGATATGATATGATCTGTATCATGAATGTCGGTATAAAAAAGTACTAAATAAATATAACATTCCCAGATATGTGCAGTGCCCTGCAGATACATCAGTGTGGCAGTGGTGCTGCTGTGAGCTAGCAATCTGTTTGTTTACAAAAGTGAATGGAAAAGTCAGGCAGATGGAGTTCCTGAATTGGTTAGGCAGGTGTGGTAATTAACCCTCCCCCCTTCAACGCTTGCAAGTTGCTATGAGGGGGATTGCCATATTTGTCCTCCTTTGGCACGGGCATGCATAGTTTAACCCCTCAGCATATTTTCCAGCAGGTTGTAATCTCAGATAGTGGTGGGGCTTAGGATGTAGCCACAGCTGTATGGACAGGGCCTTGAAGCTTGAGAGCATTGTATGCTTCTTCAGCTGTAAGCCCAAAACTCATCCCACCTCATGGAAGAGTGTTGTACTGAGTGGGGTGGTCCGAGGTGGCAACTTTTTTTTTTCACTCAGGGTAACCGTGACAAAAAATACTAGCAGCAACAGGAGGGCTTCCCTACCAATCTCTGCTCCAGCGATATCCACAGCAGTGGTGCCATTGACATGATGCCAGGGGGGAAAGGGGGCAGAGTTGGTAGTGTTTTCATGGCTGACCTCTTTTGTTAGTCACCAATGGGGCATCCTTGGGGCAGACTGGCTTGGCAATTACTGCTGGGCTCCCCAGACTAGTGTCCTGGATATATTCATGTCTGTTACAACCTGTCATACCCCGAGCACCACTCAGGAGTAAATTTGTCCACCTTGAGGCATCCTTGACTCATTATGCCACTATGCCTTGTGCAACAAAAATGGCTTTCTTCCTGTGTACATGGGCTACTAATCGTTGCCCCACATATAAATAAATACCTTGTAGCCAACTGTAGCATTATGTTGCTGGGCAGGTATGGCTTTAAGTAGACTGTTATTTAGGGCCAAATAGGTTGAATGACTTCAGACCTGCCCGCTATGCCCTGCTTTTGAAATATTTGCAAATCTCTCCTGTTACAACTGTCGGTCAGGCCGATACAGAAAGAAACGTGGGAGAGCGGGCGAGCGCACAGGCCAGTGTCCTGTGCGCACGATACAGTAAATAAAAATATGCTAATTAGGACCCGCGATAAAAGGAGGCGCTAGGGACACTAGCGCATCCCTAGCGCCTCCTTTTTGACAGGAGCGGCGGCTGTCAGCGGGTTTGACAGCAGATGCTCAATTTTGCCGGCATCGGTTCTCAAACCCGCTGACAGCTGTGGGTTTGGAAACCGGACGCTGGAAAAATTGAGTGTCCAGTTTTCAAGCCGTGGGCCGATTTTTAAATTTTTTTTTGATTATTTTTAACCTATGGGACCTCCTACTTAATATCGCCATGATATTAAGTCGGAGGGTGTACAGAAAAGCAGGTTTTACTGCTTTTCTGTACACTTTCCCGGTGCCGAGAGAAATTAACGCCTACCTTTGAGTAGGCGCTAATTTCTGAAAGTAAAGGGGCAGATTTTCAAAGGGATAAGCGCGTAACCCCTGAAAAGCTGCCCCTGCGCGCTGCCGAGCCTATCTTGCATAGGCTCGGCAGCGCGCACAAGCCCCGGGACGCGCGTATGTCCCAGGGCTTGCAAATGCAGTCCAGGGGGCGGGGCATGGCATGAGCCTCCAGGCACAGTGGCCATTTGCTGCTGTGCCCGGGATCGCGGGCCAGCCATTGGCAGGCGTAACTTCTTCAACAAAGGTAAGGAGGGGTTCTAGGTAGGGCTGGGGGGGCGGGAGGAACGGAGGCAGGCTGCGCGGCTCGGTGCACGCAAGTTGCACAATTGTGCACCCCCTTGCGCGCACCGACCCTGGATTTTATAACATGCGGCTGCTCGCGCATGTTATAAAATCGGGCGTAGATTTATTCACGCCGGGTTGCGCGAACAAATCTGCACCCACATGCAGGTTTTAAAATCTGCCCCAAAATGTGCGGCTTGGCTGCACATTTTACTTTTCTGAATCGCGCAGGAATAACTAATAAGGCCATCAACATGCATTTGCATGTTGCAGGCGCTATTAGTTTCGGGGGGGGGGTTGGATGTGCATTTTCGACACGCTATTACCCCTTACTGAATAAGGGGTAAAGCTAGCGTGTTAAACGCACGTCCAACCGCTGGTTATTAGTGCGCTCCACCTGAGTGTAATCACAGCTGCCTTCAGGATCATACACATGGGATTTCTGATCTCAGATGATCTGACTTGTCAGGACATAGATATCAGATGGATTCGCTGCACAGACTGTTGGCACCTTACTTCAGTTCCTTAATCTATTAATTCATTTCTTCTTTTGTGAGTGTTTTCTATTCCAGGTCCTGACATAGGAGTATGTGCAGCACAGGGGATGACTTGCAGGAAAATATTAGCTTGGGAGATTTTTTTCAAAACCGGCCAAGGGGTGCCTTGTGCACTCTCTCTGTAGCACATGCATCAACACGCCAAGTCAACTCTGAAACCTGGCAGAATTAAGCCAAAATATCTCCAAATTTTCATATTTTTCCTAAATAACTAAGAAATAGAGCATCCTCTAGACCAGCAGTGAGTAAACAAAGCTGTTGACCCCCATTCCATCCCTGCAAATCGGTTGGGGCCACCCCACAATTCTACTTAGCGGAATTCCTCACCTTAGTCACACATGTAGAACACAGACAGACCCTCACCAAATTCAAAATGAAGAGATAATAAAGTATAAATAGAAACATGCAGACAAAAACTGAACTTGAAACCTCAACAAGCCAGACTCTGATTGGAATGGAAGAACAAATATTATTTCTCACTAAACATCAAACAATAACATTAAGAAATATAAAGCATCAATCATAATAGTAAAACCAAACTCATAAAAAACATACATTTCAAAACAGCTGATGAAAAGAACATCCAATGATTACAAACTTTCTTTTTAATTTCCCAGGCATCGATTAAAATATTTCAAAATAGCAGACACAACAAACACACAATAATTAAAATGAAAGGTAAAACAAATCCCTTGCTCTCTGTACCTGGGAACTTTAGATTCGACACCCTGAGATTGTTATGGATTAGAGCTGGGAGATATACACAATTCTTCTCTCTGACACACATGTTCATTCTCACACAAACTCCCTTACATTCTCTCTCACACACATGCTCACTAGATCACACGTGCTCTCTCTCATATATGCTCACTGGCTCATATGCTCACACTTTTACTGACTCATTCTTGCTCACACACATGCTTACTGGCTCAATTGCTCTTATATACTCAACACACAGACCAACTGGCTTAAATAGTCCTCTTGCTCAAACATATGCTCATTGGCTCACTCATTGTCTCTTGCTCACAAACCTGCTCTGGTATCCACAACAAACCCGACTGTATTATGGAGTGCAACAATGGAAAACCAAAAACATAATCATTCCTTACAAAACATCAAGCAATAAAATCAAGAGATATGACATTCATAATACTAAAACCATGATAATAATGAATATATCAAAACAGCCGACAAACATAGGGGGCCCAATATTCAAAGTGCGTTCAGCGCTACATTGTCAGATAAGTAGGACTTATGTGGTTAAGTAGCGGCCACTGAATATGCACTTACATTTAGTGGCTGCTACTTAGCTACATAAGTCTCTTATATGGCTAAAAAGGTATCTGCATAAGTTGTAGGTAGGCAGTGGGTGGAGTGATTTAGCCACATAACTTATGCAACTAAGTAGCAATATTCAGTCTTAGCCACATAAGTTTACCAGCTATGTTAGATGGTTCTAACTGATACGGTTAAGTATAAATATATATGTATATATTAGCGACATAGCCGTGCTGCTGAATATACCGTGTAATATAGCCAGATATGTTATATCCAGCCAAGTTATTTAAACGCCCATCTTGCAATATTGGGCCCCTAATGATTTAAAAAGTCACATAAACTTGTTCTATTTCCCAAACACCAATAAAATATTTCAAAACAGCAGACACATGAAATAAAACTCCAAATTTTAAAATAATAAAAAATGAATTAAAAAATCTCCCACTCTGCATACTAAATAAATACCTGGCATCTTCTGATTTCCCAGAGATTGTTGTGGATTTGGGTGAAGAAGGCCACACAATCTTTATCCTCTCTTTCTCTCTCTCCCCCCCTTCACACACATAGGCACTCTCTCTTACTCACATGCAGGTGCTCTCATACAGATATGTAGGCACACTCTCTCATGCACACATTCGGGCTTTCTCTCTTTCATACGCACGTGCTGGTGCTTTCTCTCGTCCACACATGCACCTCTCAGGAGTCCTTTCTTTTGGGCCTTGGCCACACCAGTGCTGCTCATTTACTGCAGAGAGGAAGTGGCCCTGAACTGCCAGATGCGTCCTTCGGCCAAGCCTGTAGGCCTTTTTTCAGGCTGCGTCAGGTTGGGCTCCATCGCAGCCTCACTGGCACCTCCCTTGGATCACATCGGGTGTTGCAGCTCTGCAAAAGACCTTGTTCCGTAGCAATCCCTCAGCAGGAGCTGAGATGAAGACCACTTGATCAGTGCGACTGGCCCACTGGAGGATGCCCAATCCCCCAAAATGGGCAATCTGCCCTTGGTGCAGCAGTCTACTTGTCTTTGCTATTGGAGGTGGAGAGCCAAACAGCTCAGGTCCTTTGGAAAAGCAGTTGCCTGGTGAAATTAGGGGCACCTGCATTGGCCCTGTTAGTGATCATTTGCAAAGCATCCTATTCCTTACTGCTTGGCGAGGATGCAGGGTCCGGCCCTTCTTCAGAAGGTAATCCACAGTATAACTGTCACTTGAAGAGCCCATTACCTCAGCAAGGGAGGGGCTCTGCACCAAGGAGGGACTGCCAGAGAACAAAAGGTTTGGCCCTGTGGTGCAATTTGAGGTCACGACACAAAGCTTTTTTGCCATCTGGGAACATTCCCCCCCCCCTGTGAGGTGGTATCTCGTTAGCACATGTGATCATGACATGCACACAGCTACTTCACAACCAGAATATTCCAGACATCCACACAGAACAAAGTCGGAGCATCAAAGTCAGGAGCACTGGACTGAATAATTGCCTTGGCCTTTCCTATATTGAGCATCAGACTCTCTAATGCAGGGCTTCCCAAACCTGTCCTGGGGACCCCACAACCAATTGGGTTTTCAGGATATCCACAATGAAAATGCATGAGATACATTTGCATACCATGGAGACTCAGTATATGCAAATGTATCTCATGCATATTCATTGTGGATATCCTGAAAACTTGATTGGTTGTGGGGTCCCCAGGACAGGTTTGGGAAGCCCTGCACTAGAGATTTTATTGCAACCTAGAGAACAGGGAGAACTAGGTTTGCCAGATTTTCAAATGTATAAATAGGATGTATGTTCTTATCCACCCTCTTTGTCATTTGACAGCTCTTTATCTTTTCATTCCCAAATTAAAGCAATAATGTAAACCTCTTATGATAAACCCCACCTGTTGCAAAGATTGAAACCTTTTCTAAGTTAGGATAACTTCTGCACAGTCTTACCATCTATGATACTTAATGGCCTAGGCCAGTGGTCCCCAACCTTGTCCTGGGGGCCCACCAGCCAGTCGGGTTTTCAGGATATCCACAATTAATATGCATGAGTGAAAATTTGCATGTTGTGGAGGCAGTGCATGCAAATTTTCTCTCATGCATATTCATTGTAGATATCCTGAAACCTTGACTGGCTGGTGGGCCCCCAGGACAGGGTTGGGGACCTCTGGCCTAGACTGTTGTAATGCTGTATATATCAGGGGGCTGTCCAGCACCCATCCTAGCAGCACCGCAGATGATGCCAAGTGTTGCATCTTCATTCCTGACAGGTGCACGGCTCTATTCCCATATTACACTGGCTTCCCAGCACCTGACGTATAAAGTTCAACATTCTGATGATTCATAAAGTTTTCAATGATACCAGCTCTCAATACTGAAAATCTGAGACTCCCTCAGTTCACACAAGTCATCTCTGTGAAACCAGAGAGAATGCAGGGCCTATTTTATGGAACGAATTGCCACTCACTTTAAGAGCTGATCAGGCTGAGGACATTTATAAATAAATTTTAAAACATTGCTGTCTATATGCAAGCTTTTGGAGATATGGGTCAGAGAAGCTTACAGGCTGTTTAACAGTGTTGTATGATTAATCATTAGTACAGCAGGATTCGTCCAAACAGCAAGCAATGTAACTAACAAGGTTTTAAATAGGAACTTTTAAGATCGGTCTGTTTAATGTAATTTTAGGGCATCACTCATCTTTTATACACTATGCAGTATTTATAGATAATCATTTTTATTATTTATTGCAAGGCTAGTCCTAGTTAGGTTACCTTATTTTCCGGGAGCTTTGGTTTACTGCTATGCAGTTATCCTTATTCTTTGCTTATTGTCTTTATATATTTTTATGATTGCTTTTTCTAACCCCCCCCACCCTTAGATTTGTTGATAGGTGGGTAATACATTTTAAAATAATTAAGTCTTTTAGCCTTCCATAAAAATGTCCAGATATATTTATGAATCCTTCTTGAATCATTCATTTTTAGAATGAAAGATCAAGGCAGAAAAACATAAAGCCATTTTGGCAAAATGTATCATTTTGTAAAGAAAAATTCTGCCAGATAAAGATACCACTATGGTAAGCCATCTTTCCAATAAAGAAAGTCACTGAGAGCTATGACATTCAGTTTCTCATATTCATTTTCCAGATTTTGTGGAATTATCACTCTCAAATACCTAAGTGAATCACTGCCCCAGGTCAATGGAAATCTACCCTTCTAAGAGGTACTAATGGTCTTGTCTACAGTGAGTGCTTCAGAATTTTCGTAATTCTCGTTCTTGGGTTTGAAACTACTAAAATTTGAAATCACCTATAGAGCTCTCTCTAGTGAGAACCGTGCTTAATATACCATAATTTGTCATGCAAAGGTTGCTAGTTTAAGGGAATTTCCATGAGGTGAGACATTTTCAATCTCCCCATCATCCTTAATAGAATGCAAAATAGGTTTGAGACTGAGTAAAAATAATAATGGGGATAACAGACAACCTCGTTTCATGACTTTTCATAGATGTTTTTCTGCTGAATGTTCCCCATTAACTATAAGACAAGCTCTTGGATCCTCATAGAAAGCCTCCAGAGAATAGGAAAAGCTTCCATCAAATCCATAAATACTTAAAATTTTGAATAAGTATTGCCAGTTTACCTTATCAAGAACTTTTTCAGCATCAAAACAATTTAAAGATGAAATCCCACGCCAAGCACAATAATCCATGGAGGCTTGTAAGTTCCTAACATTGTATATGGACAATCTGTCCTTCACAAAGGACTTACTGACCTTGATAAAGCAGAAAATAAGCAAGAACAGCACATCTGCCAATATTTTTGCCATTATTTTCATGTCTGAATGAATTAAAGAAAGTGGCAAACTGGGATTTTTGCCCTCCTTAGGCAAAGAGTTTGGATACGTTCATGGAAGAAAATGCCATAAATAGTTATTAACCAAGTGACTCAGGGACATGCACCACTTGTCATAGGGAGTGAGCAGCAAGAAATGTAATCTTCTTTTAGGGACTGGCCATTGTTGGAGATGCTTAACTTGATGGACCTTTGGTTTGACCCAGCATGGCACCACTTAAGTTCTTAAAGCCTTTGTTAGCTCAACACTTGCGCTTTTATCTTCTATAATGGTCTGAAATAAAGTACCCAATAGTATAAACAAGTGAGGTTATGATATTTTATAAAATTCCATGGAGAATCCATCAGGTCCAGGAGATTTATGACATTTTGCCCACATAATTACCATTTGCATTTCAGTTAATGTAATGGGATTACTAAGGAAGACTCTCTGCTTCTCTATTAAAATAAGGAGTTGAATTTTACCTATAAAATCCCCATAGGTCAAATGATTCAATTCTTCTGCTGTATACAGGGAAGGTAATAGTCCTGAAAGAGAATATCCCTTTAGTGAAATTTTGCATATCACCATTTTCTCTTTCATCACTGATATATAACTTGAAGCCCATGTTTCTTTTGTTAAATTGGCTAATAATTTGCCTGGCTTATTTCTTTATTTATAAAGTTTATACTTATAAAAAGAAAAGGCTTTGACAATTTGAGCATGAAAAAGGGAGTGCAAGGCTAAAAGGGTCCCAAAATCTCTATCCCTATTTGCTGTAGAGAGATTATGAATCATTTTTAATTGTGCATCGTTTTGACAAGAAAGGTGATCAAGAAAATAAACTAAACTAATTTTTAAACTTGTCTCCCTTCAGTGTACTCTCTAATCTTAAATCTCTTCCTTTTAGTAGTCTAAAAAATTATTTCCCAAAGTAATACTCATTTTATGTTTCCCAGTATAAAATAGGGGAAGTTTCATGTAAATTAAAAAATACTTCCCATTTTTCTTAAATATTCTTCAAATCTTTCATCTTTGTACACAAAAGCAGGCAATCTCCAATGACCCCTACCTGGCCACAACCAGATCTCTCAATGTCCACCCAAACCAGGGCAAGATCTGAAATCTCAGTGGGCCCTTTCAATTGGCAAGACATAAAAAATTGCTGCATGTTTCCAAATGTAATAAAGAACACTTGTTCCTATCTATAGTTTCTAGTTTATTAAGTTTTATATGCCGTCGTATTCCATCACAACGGTTTACAATATAAAAGACATGAAATACAATTGTAAATAAATTAATAAAACAAATTGCCATCAGCTATGTATGTTTCAACCTTCGAAGGGTGAGGAGTTTACAGTAGCCCTCCTTCAATTTGATAGATATGTGCCTTTTAAAACTTAGATCTGTATCTAGAATTATTCCAAGGTCCTGAACAAAGACAGTGGGCCAGATTTTCAAAGGGGTACGCACGTAAGATACGCGCGTACCCCCCGAAAACCTGGCCCAAACCCCCTGGGCGCGCCGAGCCTATGTTGCATAGGCTTCCGGCGCGCGCAAAGCCCCAGGACGCGCGTAAGTCCCGGGGCTTTCATGGGGGGGGGGGGGCATTTCAGGGGCGGGTCGCGATCCGCCCGTCATCGGGGGCATGACGCGTTCAGTGCGTCATCCGGGGGCGGCACCGCAGGCATGGTTTTGGCCCAGGGGCGTGGCCGCGGCCTCCGGCCCAGCCCCCGGACCGGAACATGGAGCACGGCAGCCGGCCCGGTGCATGCAAAGTTACGCCTGCTTCCAGCAGGCGTAACTTTCATGATAGAGGTGGGGGGGGGGGGCGTTAAATAGGGCCAGGGGGGTGGGTTAGGGAGGGGAAGGTGGAGGATTTTAATGGATACGCGCGTATCTATTGAAATCCCGCGTACTCTTGTTCGCGCCTGGTGCGCGAACAAAAGTACGCGTGTGCGCAGATTTATAAAATCTGCTCCAGCGGGTTTTATCTTTGTTATTCTCCAATACTATTGGGGGAATTTCATCATTTCTGCATTTCCTTTCTAATAGTATAATTTCAGTTTTGTCCATATTTAGTATTAGTTTCATATGGGACAGGAGTTGCTTGATCGCATTAATATAGACTGCAGTTATATTAAACTTCTTTTCAATTGTATCTTCAATAAGGACAAGGATTTGGATAAGGTCTGCGTAAATATAAAAATTAAAACCTAGCCCAGTAAGTAGGTGACAGACTGGTAATAAATATACATTAAATACGGTGGCTGAGAGTGCAGACCCCGGTTTCAAGGGGAAGCTGTTCGGACGTTGTATTTTTAATCTTTACTTGGAATGAGCGATTACTAAGAAAGTAAGAAAACCGTTTTAGTACAGTGTCAGTAATTCCTATTTCAATCGGGCGGTCGCAGAGTATTGAATGATCTACTGTGTCAAAGGCTGCGGATAAGTCTAAAAGTACCAAGAAGTATCTTTGCCCACTGTCAAATCCTCTTAGCACACTATCTACCATCGCGATTAGTAACGTTTCAGTATTAAAATATTTTCTAAAACCAAACTGATTTGGGGAAAGAATGTTATTAGTTTCGAGGTAGTTTGTAAGTTGCTTCTGTATTACTTTTTCTCAGTGGAAAAGGGTAAACAGTGGAGTGCCTCAGGGATCTGTACTTGGACCGGTGCTTTTCAATATATTTATAAATGATTTGGAAAGGAATACGACAAGTGAGGTTATTAAATTTGCTGCTGATACAAAATTATTCAGAGTAGGTAAATCACAAGCGGATTGTGATACATTACAGGAGGACCTTGCAAGACTGGAAGATTGGGCATCCAAATGGCAGATGAAATTTAATGTGGCAAGTGCAAGGTGTTGCATATAGGGAAAAATAACCCATGCTGTAGTTACACGATGTATGTTCCATATTAGGAACTACCACCCAGGAAAAAAAATCTAGGAATCATAATGGATAATACTTTAAAATCGTCGGCTCAGTGTGCTGCAGCAGTCAAAAAAGCAAACAATGTTAGGAATTAGGAAGGGAATAGTTAATAAACGGAAAATGTCATAATGCCTCTGTATCGCTCCATGGTGAGACCGCACCTTGAATACTGTGTACAATTCTGGTCGCCGCATCTCAAAAAAAGATATAATTGTGATGGAGAAGGTACAGAGAAGGGCAACCAAAATGATAAAGGGGATGGAACAGTTCCCCTATGAGGAAAGGCTGAAGAGGTTAGGGCTGTTCAGCTTGGAGAAGAGACGGCTGAGGGGGGGGATATGATAGAGGTCTTTAAGATCATGAGAGGTCTTGAAGGAGTAGATGTGACTCAGTTATTTACACTTTCAGATAATAGAAGGACTAGGGGGCATTCCATGAAGTTAGCAAGTAGCACATTTAAGACTAATCGGAGAAAATTCTTTTTCATTCAATGCACAATTAAGCTCAAATTTGTTGCCAGAGGATGTGGTTAGTGCAGTTAGTGTAGCTGGGTTCAAAAAAGGTTTGGATAAGTTCTTGGAGAAGTCCATTAACTGCTATTAATAAAGTTTACTTAGGGAATAGCCACTGCTATTAATTGCATCAGTAGCATGGGTTCTTCTTAGTGTTTGGGTAATTGCCAGGTTCTTGTGGCCTGGTTTGGCCTCTGTTGGAACCAGGATGCTGGGCTTGATGGACCCTTGGTCTGACCCAGCATGGCAATTTCTTATGTTCTATTAGTTTAGCAATGAATTGTAAATTAAAAATGGGCCGGTAGTTATTTAATAATGTAAGATCAAGATTTGTTTTTTTTAAAACTGGTTTTGTTGTCACACATTTAAGCACATCTGGTAGTTTACCTTTGGTTAACGATAAGTTAATTATAGATGCAATAGTTGGAGCGATTTGCATGGGCAGTTGTCTTAAGTGAGAAGACTGGAATGGCGTCCATTGGATGACATGCTGGTTTAGGTTTTTTATGAGAGATTCTATCACCATTGCTGAGGTTGTTTCAAATGTTACACCATTTGTTCCCTTCCTTAGATTTCATTTTTATTTCTTGTTTCGTTACAGGTGAAATAGTGGAGGTTAAGTTATCGATTTTATTTTTAAAGAAGGAAGCTGTTTCGTTACATTTATCTTCTTGTAGTGAGCTGTCAACCTGGGTCAGGGATTTTGTAAGATTTTTAACTATAGAAAAAAATGTTCTTGGGAACAGCATGCATGGGACACTAGGTGCCTTTGCTTACACACACATCATGCACTCCTTAACCCCTGCTTTATTTTCATAGCCTCACCTTCCCCTTTCATACAAGCTAGGAAGCCTAGAGACCTTGACCCCTGAAGACTCATCTGTCGCACAAAAGGGCTCCGTCAGTGCATCATCAACCCTGCATCCCCAGCCAGGGCTGGATTTACGTTTTGGGCAGCAATGGGGTGGCAGATGCCTACCCCCCAAGATGCAGGATAGGGGAGGGGGGGAGCATGAGGGATCCCAGATTGCCCTGTCAGGTTTCCTCCCCTCTCCAGTCCTCTCCCAGCTGCTTGCTACCTAAAATGGCAGCCTGATTCAGCGTCGGCAGCAATAACTTTTAAAGAAGAAATCCGGCGCATGGCTTCCAAGCATTTGTCGTGCGCTCAATGCTTTGCAGTGACCTCGCCCCCTCCTCCCACAGAGGCTTCCTGTTACTATGGAAACCCTGTGTAAGGGGCGGGACCACCTCAGGGCCTTGAGCACACGATGGGCAGCTGGAGGTCCCGTGCTGGGTTCCTTTAAAGTCGTTGCTGCCACTGCTGGGAGGCTTGCCCACATAGAGGTATGGCGGCGGTGGCAATGCTCCAGTGCCTATCACAATTAGGCGCCCGAGGCAGTTGCCTATGTGGCCTATGCCAAAATCCAGGCCTGTCCCCAGCAGTCATAATAAAGGAGGCTTCTGCCTTCAAGAAATCGCGCTCCTGCAAGCATCCTGACTCCTACAACGTAGCCATCGGACACATTGGCTAACATAGTGCATTCTAGGCTAGGATTCCCTGCACGCTCTTTGCTGTTACTGCTTTGAACGGGGATACGTGTCGGGGCTCATGGAGCTTACCATGCCATGTACCAACAAATGGACACATCTGGAGGCCAAAGTGTGACTCTTGCTGTACCATTTTCTTGCCCCTTCTCTGTGGCCCTGCTGTGTATAAACACCAAAGATCACGGGATGCCTAGCAGCTACACTTAAGCAGCACAGACAGACATGTCCCTTTTAAATGCACCATCCTAGGGCTGATGTAGGGCACAATACGCCAACTTCTGCCTGAGTTATCCCTTCCTCGGACAGTAGATATTTGGTAGAAACTGATGTTTTGCCACTGTTCACCCAGGAGTAGCCTAGTGGTTAGAGCAGTGGGCCCCAACCCAGGGAAACCAGCGTTCACATCCCACTGCTGCTCTTCTGTTGCCTCAGGTACAAACATAGGGCCTGCTTCATCAAGGTATTTTCCCATAGTCACAGAATGGGATAACAGCGTTCACGAATCAGGCAGTTACATTGTAGACCCTCTGGGAATAAGGAAATACCTACAGGACCTGAATGAAGTGCCAAAAAGCAGAATGAAGTCCTCCAGGAGAACGGGGTGAACAGATCCCACTGTAATTTTCAAAGGAAAGAGCTGCTATTTTTCATTTAGAAATCCAGTTTCCAGCTGCTATAAAACATAGCTGTGGTATTGGTAGGTTTACACGCAGTTGGATGCACATTTTGGATGCATTAGATTAGCACCTCTGCATTAATAACAAAGCTGTTATAACCTGCAGATTATAAGAAACAGTTCTATACTAAAATAGTTGAACTAAAAAATTGAGCGGCTGTTAGCATCAGTATCATAGTATCAGATACATTCTAGTTAGAGAAAATCATTACATGTCAGTTTTGAATGGCAAATTATAGAAAGCATTTGTATAATGCAGATTAGCATGGTTACATAGATGGTGTTCAACCACCACCAGCCTGATTGGTTTCTGAGCAGTTATAGCCTAGCCTGTGGTAGCAAACCAACTGCCCCATTGCCTGTGAAGTCATTGGATTAAAATAGCCATTGTTGTTGGCTTCATTCTTCCTTTGTCTTATTTGCAGATGATACTAAGATCTGCAACAGAGTGGACACACCAGAAGGAGTAAAGAGAATGAGATGTGATTTAAGGAAGTTTGAACAGTGGCAGTGGCGGATTCCCGAGGAAGACCGGCCCGGGGATTCGCTGCCCAGGCCGGCAGACCACATCACGTGGTCTGCCGAGCGCGGCTCCGTCACGGCTGCGCACAGCAGACCACGTGCCTGGAGCGACCGGCCCACCAGGGGATGCCCGATCCCCCATTAGGTGAATCCGCCCCTGAACAGTGGTCAAAGATATGGCAGCTAGGATTCAATGCGAAGCAATGCAGAGTCATGCATCTGGAGTGCGGTAATCCAAAAGAGCCGTATGTGATGGGGGGTGAAGGGCTGCTGCGCACAGATCAAGAGGGGGACCTTGGGGTGATAGTGTCTAGCGATCTGAAGACGGTGAAGCAATGTGACAGGCAATAGCTAAAGCCAAAAGAATGCTGGACTGCATAGAGAGAGGACTATCTTGTAAGAAAAAGGAGGTGATAATCCCCTCGTACAGGTCCCTGGTGAGGCCTCACCTGGAGTACTGTGTTCAGTTCTGGAGACCATATCTCAAAAGGGACAGAGATAGGATGGAGGTGGTCCAGAGAAGGGCAACCAAAACGGTGCTGGGGGTCTCCATCAAATGACCTATGAGAAAATATTGAAGGATCTAAATGGGTTTACCCTGGAGGAGAGGAGGTGCAGGAGACATACCTGAAATGTTTTAATGATGCACAAACAACAACAAACCTTTTCCATTGGAAAGAAATCAGTAGAACTACTAGGGGTCATGAAATGAAACTCCAGGGAGGACGACTCAAAACCAATGTCAGGAAATATCTCTTCACAGAGAAGGTGGTGGATGCCTGGAATGCCCTTCCGGAGGAGGTGGTGAAGACTAAAACAGACAAAATTCAAAGGGGCTTGGGATAAACACTGTGGATCCCTAAAGGCTAGAGGATGGAAATGAAGAAAAAAAGAGTGCTGGTGAGGAGTTTCCTGCTTTAACCAATAAGCCTTTATGCTGTTGATGCTACTCCATCATAGAAACATAGAAATGACGGCAGAAGAAGACCAACCGGTCCATCCAGTCTGCCCAGCAAGCCTTACACTTATTTTTTCTCATACTTAACTGTTTCTCTTGGCTCTTAGTAACCTTATGTTCTAATTCCCTTTTCACCCCCACTATTAATGTAGAGAGCAGTGATGGAGCTGCTTCCAAGTGAAATATTAAGTTTGATTAGTTGGGTAAGCGGCAGCATAGCTCTCTGCCATGAAGCAGAGGGCAATGCTGGAAATGTGTGAAGTATCAGTTTTTCTTTTCCCCTGTCATTGAAGCAGGGAGTCATGCCGGACATGCACCGAAAGTGAAGCATGCCTTGAAAGTCACATTAACTATCATCAAATATTGAAAAGCCTAATAATTGGTAATACCTATAGCCCATGAACCCATCCCTGTTTTTTTCTTTTTTTCTTTTTTAATTGTGAGATGGATGCCCTTCGTCCTTCTACTCTGTGAAGGTGGACACCTACCACTGGCATCCCGCTCCGTTAATGCCTCTGTGGCTACTGCCGCTCCATGCAGTGTTTTACTACCTGCTCTTTATATGCGTCCTCTAGAACTGATGGATCCCATCCCTGTTTTTTTTTTTATTATTTATTTAATTGGGAGATGACAGCCCTCCATCCTTCCGCTCCGTGAAGGTGGACACCTATCACTGGCCACCGGCATCCCGCTCCGTGAATGCCTCTGTGGCTACTGCCGCTCTGTGCAGTATTTTACTACCTGCTCTTTATATGGACACCTACCACTGGCCACTGGCATCCCGCTCCGTGAATGCCTCTGTGGCTACTGCCACTCTGTGCAGTATTTTACTACCTGCTCTTTATATGTGTCCTCTAGACCTGATGGATCCCATCCCTGTTTTGTTTTTTGTTTTTTTTTATTTAATTGGGAGATGACAGCCCTCCATCCTTCCGCTCCGTGAAGGTGGACACCTACCACTGGCCACTGGCATCCCGCTCCGTGAATGCCTCTGTGGCTACTGCCGCTCCGTGCAGTGTTTTGCTACCTGCTCTTTTATACGTGTCCTCTGGACCTGATGGATCCACAATGTTTATCCCATGCCCCTTTGAAGTGCTTCAAAGGGGCATGCTCTCTGCTTCAACGGCAGGGGGAAAAGAGGAAAAGGGGCAGTAAATTCAGACGGCAACCAACTAGGACACTGAATTTTGCAGGCAGGGAAAGCAAATAAGCATAGAGGTAACTTGCTTATACAGCTGTTACTATTCTTAACCAATAAGCATGAAACGCTTGATGCAACTCCAACACTGATCTCTGCTTCAACAACAGGAGGTAATAGGGAATTTGGACTCAAACCGAAACCAACTAGGGGCCTGACTTTGAGGGTCTGGGAAACAGTGCAGAAACTACCATAAGTTTGCTGGGCAGACTGGATGGGCCTTTCGTCCTTTTCTATGATATGGGGAATGCATGAAGCAAGCTGAGGATCAGCCTGCAGCTGGGCTGGATGAACACTCTTTCCAACTGGCACACAAGGCAGTTCCTTGGCAGAGAAGAGAATGTCCTCCGTACTGCAGAGGGGACTCCAAGTATCCTATGTGTCTTGGGAAATGGTCTGTAGGACGTGAACAGGTTGGTAACACATTTCCTATGGATAGCCTTTGAATTGATTGTCCATCACCTCCAGTAAGTCCCGTGCAAAGGGGCATGCCCAGAACGGGTGATGTGTTGTCTCTTCGGTTGTTCTACCCCCTCAAGCAATGCTTTCACCTGTTGAGGCCCCTCACTTATATGAATACTCGTGTGGGCAGGCAGCCCTTTATGGCTTTCCGGGAATGGCTCTGTGCCCCTGGATGTAGCATTCTGTCATGGTACCGGTGGTTTTTGGTAGGTTTCATACTGTCCCTTGTGTGGGTTAGCTTGTAGATGGTTCTTGGTATCCATAAGGCAGATGTGACTTGTTGTAGCCTGAGCTCTTTCACAAATAGCTCCACCTCGTTGCAGGAAAGGATCGAGTTCAGTTGTAGAGCAATGAGCTCTCCTACTCGTCACAGTCCATCATTCTCCAGGTTAATGATTTCCTAATGCCTCATTAATTTAGCACTGAATGAAAAACTCATCCAGTGCCAAATTATTCATCCTGGCGCAGTGCAGGCCCAATTGATAAATGAATGCCTGTTTTTCCTAAGGGCTGAGTACATGGCTGGGGTTATTTATGGCATCGGCTCTGAGCAGTTGAATGCACACAGCCTTGTTGTTCTAGCATGAGATGAAACATGCTCCCAGTGCTAGCCCTGTCATGTGTTGCACTCCTGTGACATAGCAGTAACTGTGTGTTCAAAGATAGCACTAAATTGTGATTCAGGAATGAGAAAAAAACCAAACCATTAACAAAACTACCCCTTCTGCAGCAGTTCAATCGGGATGGGGAAACTGGGTCAATTTTAGGAACACAATCTCAGTTTTGCAGATCTTGCAGGTGACAATCAAACATGCAAATGGAGAGCAAAGGGCCGTGAACCAGAGAAGCCAGGGTTCAAATCCCACTGCCGCTCCCTGTGACCTTGGGCAAGTCACTTTACCCTCTTTAGCCTCAGGTAAAACCGGCCCCTAGATGCACTGAACCGTGAGGTTTTTTCGCAGTAGGGGGTCCCATGATCATGGGGGGGGGGGGCACCATGATCGTGGTGCCCCTCCCCCAAAAAGGATGTATGACGCATTTTGTGTCTCGTGGCCAAACACCGCAGGCCAAAAGAACACGGCGAGCGGCCCTTTAAAGCGATGGCAGCCCCAATCTCACGGGACCACCATCACCTTAGAGGGCTACTTGCCTGAAAACAAAGTCACGTGCAAACGGGGGAAGTAGAGCAGCAGGGGCAGTGCACCTGGGCCCCTATGCTGGATCCTTTTAAAAGTTGGGGGGGGGGGGCTGGGACCCTCTTTTTTGTTTCTTTTTTGCTTTCAGGGATCTCTGTCACGGGGGGGGGGGTATAGCAGTGAGGAGCCAGGGCCACATTTTCTGTTTTAGATTTGGGGAGGGGGAAAGGGGGCCAGGCCCATCACTGTGCTGTTCTTTTTTTTTTTTTTTTATTTTATTAACATTTGGGGGGAGTCGGGGCTGCCTTGACTGCCCCTCCCTACTTCCCCATTTGCACATGACTTTTTTTTTTTTCCTTCTGATGCTTTAAATATGAGGCGGGGGCCTCGGGACCCACATTAGGGACCCGGGCCTCCCGCCGCGCATCTAGCGCATTTCAGAGAGGTGGGGTAACTTTACCGCAGCTGACCCCCTTCTCTGTTGTCCGTGATACAATATTTACATCAAATTGACTAGTAATGACCTTCTTTGCATGCATTTGCATTCATGCATGAAAATCGCATGCAAAGAATGTCATTGTAATAGAGGAGGGTATCTGGGCAGGGAGACGCACAATATTGTATATATCACATGATATGCGCAATATAACACACATTAGAACACTAAGGCGACTTGATTCGTCACCCAGTTAGATTGTAAGCCCTCTGGGGATAGGGACAGTACCCAAAAGTAATCTGCGTTGAAGTGGCTGAAAACTGGAATACAAATCAAATTTTAAAAAGTTCAATAAAAATTATAAAGTAGCAGCAAGGTTAGAGACCCAACACACAGGCCCATTCAAAGCAAACTACAAGAGAGCCGGTGCTTCAAGGCGAGCGCCCGCTCTCCCGACGCACACCCAGGCACCTCTCTTGGGCGCGTGATACAGTATTGAAATGAGTGCCGGCGCTAATAAGGAGGCACTAGGGACATTAGCTTGTCCCTAGCACCTCCTTATTAGTGGAAGCAGCGGTGTCAGCGGGTCTGACAACTGACTCTTAATTTTACTGTTGTCGATCCTGCTGACAGCCACGGGTTTGGAAAACTGATGCCAGCAATATCAAGCGTCCGTTTTCCAACCCGCAGGCAGATTTTTTTTTAAGAGGTTTTTGTTTTTTTGTTTTTTTTTTATTTTTGGGGCCTCCGACTTAATATCGCCATGATATTAAGTCGGAGGGTGTACAGAAAAGCAGTTTTTTTCCTGCTTTTCTGTACACTTGCCCGGTGCCGTCTGAAATTTACGCCTGCCTTGGCCGCACATTTTGCTTTCTGTATTTTGGGTGATTAATAGGCTCATCACATGCAATTGCATGTGATGAGCGCTATTAGTTTCAGAGGGGTTGGCCGCGTGTTTTCCACGCGCTATTACCCCTTACAGTATAAGGGGTAATAATAGCGCGTCAAAAACGCGTGGCCAAATGGGGGCTAAACTGTGCGCTCAGCCGAGCACACCGTTCTGTATCGGCCTGATAGTTTATTTGCAGTCGGGACATGTATATGAAAGCTCAGAGTACAGAGAAAAGCTTCAGAGTTAGGAATCTAAGGGTCTTGATGTATTTAAGGGGGAATCGGAGGAGCAGACAGTTATGTCTTTGAAAAATTGTTGTGCGTTTCAGTAGTGGTGCAGCCGCGTCAGGCAAAACATGATTCACATCTGTTTTTTCAAATAACTGAATCGCTCACATTCACATTTTAGATAGGTTTGTGAAATGTGCCAGACATCTTTTGGATTTATTTAAGACCAGTTTTAAAAACTTGTCTTAGTCTTTTTCTCAATAGAAATTATGGGTGTTTTTAGGCTTCACTAAAAAGCTTCATGAAAAATTAAAAAAAAACTAAAACTAAAAACTGGAGATAACAAGACTGGGGATTGTAATGGTAGCTCACACTTAGGGGTGAATTCTAAAAGCCCGGCCTGCACCAAGACCGGGATATATGCGAGTATCCAGCCGGCACGCACCACGCGGATTTAAAAAGTGCCCAAGTACAGGCGATTCTCCCATTGTGCGCACACATAAGTTGCAAAAAAGGGGCGGGGCATACATGTTCAGTTACTCGAACATGAAATGTGCGCTTAAGTATTTACGCACCCAAGCGCGCCCAGATCCCCTGCCGCGTAACTTTACTGCTGCTGTGGATGGTGTGTACGTAACAAAACAACTTCTAGGCTGGTCAGCAAGGTTTATAAGGGTTTGTGCTTACAGGGTAAAAAGGGAGGCTGTTTCACTAGGGAAGTTAGGAAGTCCTATCCCTTACCTGGGCGAACTGGGAACGAACTGAGGAAACTGGTAAATGCGTTGGCGATGTATGAAACGAGAATACCGTATATACTACTTACGCAGTAGAGGCTGCATTTGTGCGCCCATTCGCGCGTCCATATGAAATTGTGCATACAGGAACAGCTTATTTTATACCATGTGCGCATATACGTGCATATAATATGGCCACGTCCTTTGGCGTGAGCTGGCATACGCGCATACATGTGCGCCCGTGCACTGGTATTGAAATGTGTAAGACACTGTGCTAGATGAAGTCTTTCTCCGTACTCACAATTTATGACCCTTTAATAGGCATGCTATTTATTGGCGGTTCTATAACGTGGGAATATTGAGTCTGTTATGTTGGTTTGTTTCACAGAACAGACTTCTTCCATTACATATTTTTTGATCCACAATCTGACACAACCCTGATTACCTTCCACGGCCATCACGCTGCTAATGCTTCATGATTATCTGACCAAAATTCGCTCATACATTGTTATTATTTCTCGGACCGAGAGAAAAACCAGGTCTTGACCTTCTTAGAAAGGTCAGATATTTTCTTTCCATCCTGATCTCAATCAGCAGTGATTTCCACAGCACTACGGCTATGATTGAAAATGCTCTAGCTCGCACATGTATTTGTCTCATTACCTTAAAGGAAGGAATTACCAGCAAATCCTCTTGACTAGATCTTAGTTGTTGACTTGGTTCATACCAATGCAGTTTCTTACACAAATCTGATTTTCACCCAATTAGAACCCAAAAAATCAAAGCAATAATCTTAAACCAAACACGAGTTCTAATTGGCAACCAGTGCAATGATCTCAACACTAGAGAGAGAAATAGGTGCCTTGTGAGGATATCCTGTCACCAACCGTACTGCAACATTTTGGACCACTTGGACCAGTGAGACTCATGCAAATAAGCCCCATAGGACACTTAATATGCAGGTGTTTCCTATGGACACATAAATCCAAGAAAAACAGATAACTACAACTCAATAAGATGTATTTATCGTTTTTTGCAGAAATCAGCCTGCAAAGGCTGTCAATATAGAAGTCTTTATTCAGCCAGAGTTTGGCTAGCAACTTATCTGGCTAACTTTGCAGGAATATGCAGCAATGCAGGTGTCGGCATGATGGGCTAGGCAAATGCTGCTGATTATGGACCTCAAAGTTAACCAGCTGCTCTGTCTGATTTTTCACCTCAGCAGCTCATTAACTTTGAATTTGAATTTGCAAAATTTTTTCAGCTTTACCATGTAGTCAAAGTCTGCTTCGAGTGCAACAGCTGCAATTTGTGCGACTAAGTCCAATTTAGGAGCAAAAGTTACCATTATTATGCATGAAGTGGACTTTGCAAAATTCAGCCTGTTTTAGTACATTGACCCCCAAGAGATGTATTATTCAGAAAACAGGCATGACAGTAACTTTTAAACAGGCGTGCAGGTGTACACATTCATCGACCCGCACTCACACGTGTATATGCGTGCATGTTATAAAATAGCCTGAACGCGCACATGTACACGCAATTTTAAGTGGATGCTCGCCTGTGCTTTTAAACTTCACCTTTAAATAAGTAAAAGCATGTGCCATGGGTGCTTGTATGCACACGAATGTTTTTTGTGTGCATGCACATGCAAGAAAGCTGGTCCTCGAGGGTCAAACAGATCGTCGCAGGATGCTCACAGCAAATATTCATGAAATGTATTTGCATATAATACAATTGGTCTGAGAGCCAGCTTCTTTGGCTTATTTTAATAATTCTGAAGCTGGGTGTCCCTGAATCATCTTAGCTCCCGGAGAAGCTGCCAGTGATGCAATGGGTCTCTTGTTTCACTCGGGGGGGGGGGGGGCATCATTTGCATATGTAGACCCTAGAGCAGAGCTTTCCAAACTTTTCATGTTGGTGACACACTTTTTAGACAAACATAATTTCACGACACAGTAATTCAGTCTACTAGTAAACCAGAGGTTAAAAGTTAAACGAACGAAACATATTTCGACAATTTATGTATGTTTCCTTAAATATATACATAATAAAATGTTTCACGACACAACCTATCTCATGAAAATCTTTCATTTATATTAAAAATATATAATATTCCAAGGTTCATGTTATTGTTATAATTTATGAGTAACAATAATAAAACAAATTGTCTGGCCCCCCACACTCATCTCTCTCCCCCCCAGCACGTCTGTCCCCCACACACTCATTTCTCTCCCCCCAGCACGTCTGTCCCCCACACACTCATTTCTCTCCCCCCCAGTACATGTCTCGCCCCCACACTCATGTACCTCTTCTTTTTGATTGTTGCCAGTTAAGTGCTTCACTCCCTTCAGGGTTCAAGCCTGCCATGGTGCATAAAACCTTCCAGGATCACCAAACACTGTTGCTTGCAGTCAGTACTCCTCATGGCTAGGCCTCATCAGCAGCAGCAGCCAATGCAAGGGCAGCTAGGCTCGTTCCACCCACCAAGTCCCCCAAAAAATGCGATTGACAGCAAAAATCACCCAATAATAAGCAACCCATAAACGGAAAAAAAAAAAAAGTGAATCTCTACAAAAAAAAGCCCAAACTTGCGTCAGAGTTGACCGGGCTTGCGCGACACACCTGCACACTGCAGGCGACACACTAACGTGTCCCGACACACAGTTTGGAAAGCTCTGCCCTAGAGAATTGGAGGTGCAGGGGAGATATGATACAGACCTTAGGATACTTGAAAGGTATTAATGATGTGCAAACTTCAAACCTTCTCTGTTGGAAAGGAAACAGTAGAACTAGGGATCACAAAATGAAACTCCAGGGGGGATGTCTCAGAACCAACGTCAGGAAATATTTCCTCGTGGACAGGGTGGTGGATGCCTTGAATGCCCTTCCCAAGGAGGTGGTAAGGACAAAATTGGCAAATGACTTAAAGGGCATGGGAGAGAAATTGTGAATTGCTAAATAAATACTAGATGTTGGAAATGGGGGGAAAAAAGGGAGCATGGAGGGAATCCTGTACACAGTTGCAGTTACTACCTGTAACAGAAGGCATGGGGGTAACCAGCAAGGAGTGACAGATACTACCATGCTGGGCAGATTGGATGGACCTATTGGTCTTTATTTGCCGTCTATACTATACTATCCTATGCAGTGCTATCATTACTTGCAGTACTATACGGTATTCTCGTTTCATACATCAGGAAAGCAAAGCTAGGTTCTGATTCTTTTTTTTTTTCTTTTTTTTTTGCCTGTTATCATAGGCTATTACAAAACCTGCCAGAACTGTTTCATCAGATGGGCCTTTAGGCTTCTCTGCTAGCAGAACAGATCATAGGAGTAATGCTTGAAGATGGCACAGAACAGGCAAAAAAAAAATCCTTTGCCAAAAATAAGCCTTCCTGATAAAAAAAAATATATATAAATATAAATATATATATATATATATATAATTTGTGGCATTAGGCCAGTAAGAAATATAAAGTGGAAATACTTTTATAGGAGATATGAACAGATCCTTTTTATTACAATATTATGACCTTGTTCCCCTCATCTGGTGCCTACGGAGAAAATGTCTTTAGAAAATAGAATGCAACCTGATAAAACAATTAGTATCAGCAGGAAAGACAGTAAACCTAATGTGGTAAAGGCTAGCAGATCTAGTGATGTGTCGTTGGAACTCAGAACTTTAGTTTACCAAGGGTTTTCCTTCGTGGGCATAGACAAAGGTCAGCAAACAAGTTGTAAGTGACACTTTTTTTTTTTTTTAATGTATTTATATGCCTCCTTCGTGAGGTCAAAACAAAGCACAAAGGTGGATGAGCAGCTGTGCTGAATGGCCCAAGCCAGCCAGTGCCAGCGGCCCGCACAGTGCCAGGGCCCAGACCCTTTCCCATCCCCCGCCCCCCCCCCCCATCTGCTTTTCTGCCTGGGCTTCTGCGGAGCCCTCGCCACCATGCGGCTAATACCATCATCCCTGTTATTATCCTCGCCTTACCCTCTGCAAGCAATCTATAGGAAATGGGAACGTGCTGCTCTCTCTCACGTATGCAGGCAAATTGGTCAAACGAGAAGCCACGAAAAGAGGCGAGCGGGGATTCACGCTGGGGGGCGGGAAATAGATCACAGCAGAGACCTGGGAGCTTCCGAAAGATGTCAGCTCGGCCTGCATCTGCCTCTCGATCAACCCCCAACTCTGGAACACCTCAGGAGATTCATGGCTCCCTGGATTAAGCGCTTATAACTGATAGAACCATTAAATCTTTTCTTTTATGTATTTATGGGGATTATCCTTAAAAAAAAAAAGTAACAGTTTGGTCAATCGAAGGCCACAATGGTTATTGCTTGGAAAATAATATTTAATTATTTAGCTATTTTAAACAGAGTTCTCCTACACTACCAGTCGTCTTACAAGATTGCGTTCAGATGTGCCCCGTTGTTCTGTACGTGTGCTTAAAAGGGTAAAAAGTGGAGCAGCATTGTTTGTTTTTTAGGAGCGTGGCTGGTGGCTCTTATCGCTGTCGGCGTGCGATGTTTCGGATGCAGAAAACGTGTTTCGTTTCAGCTTTCTAGCAGGTTTTCATGTCCGAGGCATCCGGGATTTCGTTCAAGGCACAACATGGTCGTTCCCTTTTTATCTTTTCTTTAATTGGGTAGATGTGGGTCTACTGCAGTTTTTCCATTTAGGTCCTTACCATTTCCCCCCTCCCCTTGCTCCTTTAAAAGAGAGAGAGTCCCACCCTGGTTCTGACTGCTAATTCTTTTAGGAGCTGTTACTGCTCCCGGAAGCACTGGTTTGGTTGCAGCCTTGATATTTTCCTGGAGATTCAGATGAATGTGGACAACCTGCCCCTTTCCTCGAGAAATCATGAGAGAGAAAGGGGGTTGGGGGCTGGATTTATTGAGCTCAGTTCACCATTGCCGCTGAGTGGACCAGCAGGATCGAATCTCCACTTCTGGCAGCCCTGCACCACCCTTACCACCAGTACAACCATCCCCACTCCCAGGTCAGCCAGTACCCAGCAGTATCTGCTCCATCATGGCCAGAAGCAGGCTAAATCTGAAAGGTTTGGGGGCTGGAGAGCAATTTGGTTTAGGCCGGCCCTTACCTCTCTGGACCATAGAAGCACCATCGGTTACCACCTCTAAATACTGGCACTGCTAGGGCTATCATCCCAGGCACGAGTGGCATCCTCAGCAGCCCCCAACCCACTATGGGGAGGAGACCAAGAAGGGGCCGCAACCGCCCTATCACCTCTCCTGTCCCAATCTCCCTATTTCATTCCAGGTGGACTCCATGTACAACATTGGCTTGGATTATGGGGTCTCTGGGTTGGATAATACTCTGCAGTGTGTTTCGCCATCTCTGAGCAAGAATTGTAAATCATTCCAAAAGCACGTGTGTGTGTTTGTTTCTCTCTTCTTTTAGCAGGATTGTTTCATGCAAGGGAAAGGAGGGTGTCGATTCTTTGCCGGAAAAAGGATGTCCCTTTTACAGATGGAATAGAACATAAGAAAACTTCAGGAAAACAAGTCAAGGTTTCCTGTTTTATGGGTCTTTCACCTCAGGGAACTGTTTTACTGCTTATTGATAATAAATAATCGATCAGTGAAACAATGTTTCTAAGTTTTGTCTCATTTCTGAAAGACTGGGACACTAATGGTATTAGGCGGTATCTGAATTCTGTCAAAAATGTTTCAAGCACAATACCTTGAAATGTTGCTGATCTAAGGGCAGCAACTGGTATCGCTCCATCTCAGAACTACTACATTTACATTTATTAAAATGTCTTAATCGCTCAACACGAAGGGGCCTGAGGAATGAACCAAAAACAAACAAACAAACAAAACTGTACATAATCAATTTAACAAAATGAAATACAAATAACATTATATATGACCGTGCTTGGTTTAGTAACAAATGTTACCAAAACAATTAAAATATAAAATTCTCACAAAACTAAAATTCTAACAAGTAAAACTCAATCTTTAAAAATGAGAAGTAAAAAAGTATATTAAAAAAAAATCATAATTACAAGTAACAATTTAAACAAATATGTTTTAATTAGCTTTCTAAACTCTTTTAGGAGATGGGGTGTCTCAATTCTAAAAGGGAGAGAGTCCCAAAATCTAGGCCCAGTGACTGAGCATGCGCACTCTCGCGTGATTATGAAGCCTCGCTACCTTTGGGGAAGGAAATATCAAGAAGATTGCGCTGCATCGATCTCAACATTCTCCTTGGTTGGTAAAACTTCAGCATCGAGTTGGCCAATGTGAGGTTATCGTCATTGAGGAGTGTGAATATTAACTAGACAGACAAAAAAATAAACATTTTTCTCCTAATTATAATAAAACATCTTGACCAATAGATCAGGAACCTTATTTCCAAGCTGTGGACTTGAAACTAAACGTTGCTGCATTTGGAGAAATTAAGAGAAGGCCCCTCCCTGGCTCTCACCCACTGCATCCTCACGTTAATTATTTCTGTATCCAGCTTTAATGAGATGCTGCTCTAAAGACTAAAGCAAAAGGACTTCCACCTGTAAATATCTTTCTCTCTTTGCCCTTCAGGTGTATCCGGACTCTGAAAAGTACTTTGGCTTTCTATTAATAAACTTTAACCATTAAGCTAAATGAGGACAGGGACAGGCAAGGGTAGAGAAGGGGCAATTGAAAGTTACCAACTCCCCTCAGCAGTGGAACAGGAGGGGGACCTGCAGGGGCCATTCCCCCCCCCCCCCCTAAATTTGCAACGGCAGGAGCAATCTCATCGGTGGAATGGGGCATGTGCTTTCCTCTGCCCCCTTCCCCCCCCCCCCTCCCCCTTGGTGATCCCTTCGCTCACTCTGCAGATCCTAACAAATCGGAAGATGGTGAATTACACCACCTCCATCCTTCACAAACAGGTCCAGCTGTGCCGCCGTGAAGCCTGCCCTGCGGCGGCCAAAGAAGCAGCCCAGGCTTGCGGAGGCTGAAAATGAGGCCCTGGCATGCCTGCATGTGAGAGAGTGCCTGCCCCTGCCTGCCTATGGGCGTGTGTATGTGAGGAAGAGCTGCCTGCTTAGGTGTGTGGGTGAATGCCTTCCTGTCTGCCTACCACGGTGCATACGTGTGTGAGAGTGTTTTCTTTACTAACTGTGTGCAGATGAGTGTGTGTGTGTGTGTGTGTGTGAGAGAGAGAATGTGCCTTCCCATCTGCCTACAGATGTGTCTGCATGTAAGTGAGAGAGAGTGCCTGACTGCTTGTGTGTGTCTGCATGTGTGTGTGTGAGTGCTTTCTTGTCTGCCTGTGTGCGTGTATATGGGCGAGTGCCTGTGTATGTGTGTGAGAGAGAATGTGGAAAATGATTTAGAGAATGAATGTGAGTGAGAGGATAAAGTTCATGTGGCCCCTCCCCCCAATCCATAACATTCTTGGGGTGCTTGGCCAGCAAAAGATTGCAGGTATGGAGAGGGGGAGATTTTTAAATCATTACTAGTTGTAATTTTTGGGTGCTTTTTGGTTCTTTTGAAATATTTTGTTTTGGAGGAATATTAAAAAGGTTATGTGACTATTTGTGATCATAACCCCCCTCTCCCCAACACACACACACACACACAGCCCTCTAATGCTGGGGGCAAAGCAGCATATTTTCTCCTATGCTTCACCACAGAAAAATATTCTGGTGTCATCTAAGTAATGGAACCAATAATTAAAAACTCACTTAGTATTGACATTTCTATTAGTAAGGTTGTTTCCGCCTTTACTTCTATGTCTGGTTTTCTAGCATAAAACATTTAATTGGTCTGCGCATTGATAATTATACCAGGGGTGGTCCTCGAGAGCCACAAACAGACCTGGTTTTCAGAAAATCCACAATAAATATGCAAGAGATTTGCATAAATGGAGGCAGTACATGCAAATCTGTCTTGTGCATATCTTGAAAACTCTCAAGGCCACCCCTGAATTATACACTGATTTATGCATAGACTGCATGTAAGATTAGATTAAATGTAAAAGTAATGTACACAATTGCAGTGGGAATGAGAGCAGAGCTTGCAGCAGAATTTGAGTAGAACTTGACTACCCTCCCCAACAAAAAAAAGGCATTCCACAGCCCCTGACTACCTTTAACAAAAGGCATGGATGCAGTCTGATGGCAGTTACTATCCTTAAGGCATGGGGGAAACCTGCAAGGAGTGACAGTTACTAGCCTTAAAAAAACTGGCTGGGCAGTCTGGATGGACACGAGTTGTTTTCAGCAGCCATTTCCTATGTTACTACATCATGAATGGAACAGAAACAACTGAGGCCCTTATGGGGTTACTTCTGGTCTGATAAAATTAGAGGGCACTTAAAAGGAAGAATAAAAATAGGCATATTCTCTACATACTATTCATTTAATGTTTTAAGCAGGAAATTGAATCCTCCTGTGTTGGCAATGGCTCTTTGTTTTTGTATGTTTTGTTTTTTTTAATGTATACATTATTGTATGCACTGTTGTGAACTGCTTTGAGTTTTAGACTAAGTGATGTGTGTGTGTGTGTGTCTATATATATAGGTGTGGGTGTGTGTGTGTGTGTGTGTGTGTATATATATATATAGGTGTGTGTGTGTATATATATATATATAGGTGTGTGTGTGTGTGTGTGTATGTATGTGTGTGTGTATATATATATATACACACACATACATACACACACACATATACATATATAGGTGTGTGTGTGTGTGTGTATATATATATATACACACACACACACCTATATATAAAATCATTAATGGTGTCTGCAGTGGGGTGAGTGGAAACCCTCCAATCCCCCAGTATTGCCCAGGTTCTCACTCTTAGGCAGAAGCCCAAGAAGAGGCCCTTCTGAGCTCATCATAGCTTCGAATGGACACCAGCAAGAGGCCGCTATGGTGATCTTCACTGAGCTGCCAAGAGACTCCGTTAGGAGAGCAAGACTTTAAGACAATTCCCTTTTTCACACCCTTTGAATGAATTTAGGTGTCTGCAGTGCTAATTTCAATTGGGAAAACCAGACTACAACTATCAGAAGGCATTGGGATATATGCTCGGAGACCAGGAATAACCCAAAGTTTCCCTCCAGAAAACGGGTCACTTAGCAACCCTGCATTTGCTTCTGGGTATGAACAAGACTTAAATATGCCATCAGTTTGCAAACAATCTCTTGAGAGCAAATATGTAATAAATTAAAAAAAACAAACAAACCCTATCAGTCCTGTTCAAGCAGAGCAAGAACCTAGGCCATCAGAGGAAGGTACAAGATCCACTCTGCTCCCCTCATCAGGACCTTTAGAAAGATTTTGTCCCCAGACACCTTCTGTTCCCTTTCCTAAGGTGAGCTTTTGACAAAATTGCACTTCCCTCAACCTAGGGGGCATTCCATGAAGTTAGCAAGTAGCACATTTAAGACTAACCAGAGAAAATTCTTTTTCACTCAACGCACAATAAAGCTCTGGAATTTGTTGCCAGAGGATGTGGTTAGTGCAGTTAGTGTACCTGGGTTCAAAAAAGGTTTGGATGAGTTCTTGGAGGAGAAGTCCATTAATGGCTATTAATCAATTTTACTTAGGGAATAGCCACTGCTATTAATTGCATCAGTAGCATGGGATCTTCTTAGTGTTTGGGTACTTGCCAGGTTCTTATGGCCTGGATTGGCCACTGTTGGAAACAGGATGCTGGGCTAGATGGACCCTTGGTCTGACCCAGTATGGCATGTTCTTATGTTCTTATCCCCACCTATTAAGTGCATAACAGCAAAGTGCTCAAGTATTCGCTTTGTTTTGCTCTCTTTTGAAAGCAGGGGCCATAACAAAGGAAGATTTTGAAGAGGCGCCCCTTAATTGGTATTCTTGGAAGATATTACGCACTGGGGCCACATAAACTTGGTATAAGTCATATGTACCAAAATCATAAAGCCCACCAGTGCCTTAGCCAATTGTATTATTAGCGTTCATTGGTAATGCACTTCTCTTGGAGCCTATCCACCCTGCTATGAATTATTATTCTATATTGCTCTGAATATAATGTTATGAAGGGCATTAGGATCATGAGACGCCTTCTCTCTCCAAAAGGCCGATACAGTACAGTGCGCTCCGATGGAGCGCACTGTTAGCCTGCTATTGGACGCGCGTTTTCCCATACCCCTTATTCAGTAAGGGGAGGAAAATGCGCGTCCAAGCCGCCGAACCTAATAGCGCCCTCAACATGCAAATGCATGTTGAGGGCGCTATTAGGTATGCGTGCAGGATCCAGAAAGTAAAATGTGCAGCCAAGCCGCACATTTTACTTGTCTTCTGGCACCGGGAAAGTGCACAGAAAGTGCACAGAAAAGCAGTAAAAACTGCTTTTCTGTGCACCCTCCGACTTAATATCATGGCGATATTAAGTAGGAGGTCCCGAAGAGTAAAAAAAGTTAAAAAAAATAAATAAATTTTAAATTCGGCCTGCGGCTGTCGGGCCGAAAACCGGACGCTCAATTGTGCCGGCGTCTGGTTTCCGAGCCCATGGCTGTCAGCACGCTCGAGAACCGATGCCGGCACAATTGAGCATTGGCTGTCAAACCCGCTGACAGCCGCTGCTCCTGTCAAAAAGGAGGCGCTAGGGATGCGCTAGTGTCCCTAGCGCCTCCTTTTCCCCGTTTCTACCGCGCCACCTAATTTGAATACTGCATTGCGTGCACCGGGAGAGCGGGCATTCGTCCGCTCTCCCGCGGACTTTACTGAATCGGCCTGTCAGGGATTCCTGGTGGGGAACGCACTGGGAGAAACCAGCGCTAATTCTCTTGCAGGCCGATTCAGTAAAGTCCGTGGGAGAGCGGACGAACGCCCGCTCTCCCGGCACACGCGCACCGGCCACTCGCCAGTGCACGCAATTCAGTATTCAAATTAGGTGGTGCGGTAGAAACAGGCAAAAGGAGGCGCTAGGGACACTAGCGCGGCCATAGCGCCTCCTTTTAGCCCGGAGTGGCGGCTGTCAGCTGGTTTGACAGCCGACGCTCAATTTTGCCGGCGTTGGTTCTCGAGTCCGCTGACAGCCACGGGTTCGGAAACCAGACGCCGGCAAAATTGAGCATCCAGTTTTTGGCCTGACAGCCGCCGGCCCATTTAAAAAAAAAATTTCTTTTAACTTTTTTTACTCTTCGGGACCTCTGACTTAATATCGCCATGATATTAAGTCAGAGGGTGCACAGAAAAGCAGTTTTTACTGCTTTTCTGTGCACTGCTTTTCTGTGCACTTTCCCGGTGCCGGCAGAAACTAGCGCCTACTTTTGGGTAGGCGCTAATTTCTTAAAGTAAAATGTGCGGCTTGGCTGCACATTTTACTTACTGTAGCCCGCGGGCATACCTAATAGCGCCCTCAACATGCATTTGCATGTTGAGGGCGCTATTAGGTGCCGCGGGTTGGACGCGCGTCCAAGAGCAGGTACAGTATCGGCCTGTAACTGAGGCTGCTGATGGTGTTGAACAATTCAGCGAGGTTAGACGTGCTGGCTGCCCCGACAGCTTGCTCTGCAGGTCCCCCTCTGCAGCTGCACGGCTTTCCCCATTTCCCTGACAGACTTCGTCATCGCGGGCATCTTCCCCGATCAGAGTCTGAACGTCACCCCCACTGGCAAAAAAAAGCAACAATCGGTGTCTTAACAAGATCTTAAACACTGTGTCAACTCTGCAGCTCGTAAAATGGGTCAGGGTTTCATTTCAAAAATGTCCACAACATATGAAATCTAATGGGGGATGTGAACTTTCCGCGTTGCAGTTGCAGCAGCTCAGGGTGTCAGGCACCTGAAGGCGAGGCCGTGCCAGATGGAACCGTGAAGCGCTAGGAGCAGTGAGCGGTGCACTCACCGCAGCTTTGCACAGTAACCCAGGGCGGTCGCCCTTCCAAACCTTTCCTTTCTCCGGCTGATTTGTTTTTTGTCCGGTGGGGGCAGGGCGCTTGGGGTCAGCAGGTTTTAGCGCGCCTCGGGGCTCGCCTAAAGTTAGCGCAGACCGCTGCTGGTATCAAACCAAGCCTACGCCGAAAGAGCTGCATTTCTTTGGCAAAGATCGGCACCGTTTAAAGTGTTAACCTTTGGGCCGTGATAGGCTAAACAGTGACCACGGTTTAACCCATCTGCTTTCTCCTTATATATCCCTAATCCGGAGTTTGCTTGATCTTTCCCACATTTCTGGCCTACAGATCGCAAGAAACTACAACTCGGGCTCGCTCCTTTTCAGGTGCCACTGTGTGGAATACTTCACCTTAGGATTTGGACGAGGAACGATTATTTACAGTTAAAAAAAAAAAAAAAAAAAGGCTGTCAATCGTGGGTTTTGTTTTTTTTTTATTTGTCCAAACTTTTGCTTGAATATTATTTTATTTTATTGTGAGTCTAGATTCATGCTCTTTTTAATATTATTTGATTGTTTTAAAATGTTGTTATAAAACGCTTTGGAAGATTTGATTTGGAAAGCGATTAACAAATTATTCTAAATAAATAATTTTCATGTGTATTTATTTAGCATTGTTTTAATCTGTTTTATGTCGATAATATTGTGATCCCCCCTCCAACCATCGGATTGGAGTTGTTGAAATAGAAGAACAAATAATAAATAGGCTGTGCCAAGTGACCTGGAAAATACTAAGGTGATTTATACTGAACCACTTCAGTAACGGTAAGATACAATCTATCTGGAAACCTTTTCTCGTTGTAGCAGTAACTGTAGGGGACTAGAAATCGTGAGATGTGTGATCCTCTGAGGGCAATAATTCTCTGCAGGCCCAGCTGCATTCCTGGGTCTCAGTGCAGGACCTGGATGCCTCAGCTCTTCCAGGCCACCTCCGTTTTCCTCTGCTTAAAACAGGCTTTAGTCAGGAGGCTTCCAGCTCCAGTGCAGACTGCCAACCTGTTCCAATAAGAGGCAAAAGACGGCTTAAGTTAAACAAACGATGCAACTAAAAAAAAATAAATTACTAAAATATAACGAATGCGCTTCCTGAAAGACCGATTTTATCCTGAATTCTGAGAGACATCCTGATTATATTTTTTCTTGGAGCCTGAGGTGTCCTTCACCTTCTTTAGCAGGCGGTATATCAGGTCACGTCTAGTTATATTCCACTCGCAAATGCATAGCCATTATTGAAAATGGTGTTTTCAAGCCAATAATCCTATCCAGTCATTAATCATTCGGAGATCAAAGTTCCAGAGGTTCTCCTATATTTTGTTCCTCTGGAAAAATGTAGGGAAAACAGCCAAGGCCCCATAACAGGGAGCTCTTTCACTGTAACAGCTAAGGCTTTTACTGCACTAAAATCAATATTGGAAAGGATGCCATCAGGCTGATACTGTGTTAGCAAATTCAATATTATTTCACTTCTACGTGAAAAAAAAATCTGATCATACTGTTCATTAATCAATGCTCTTTAAAAAACTAACAACAAAAAACTAACAACGTTACATCTTTGTACTTCTGAAAATACAAACGCCTAGCGGAAACAGCGTTAGCCGCGTAGGGTGGCGCGCGCTCTCTCTGCCCTGGTGATCCTGTGCACGGTGATAACCTTGCACTGACCCAGCCGATGAAGAGTGAGAAGACCGTGCAGCACCTCGGCTCGGCAGGTAAGGTCTTCAGATCGCCCACGTCTCTGCATTGCTCTTGGGCCACCAAGAGATATCAGAACATGCGAGGGGCCCCGCACTGGGATGATGCGATGTGGTGCCAAGGGAGGATTTTCAGATCAGTGACGGAAGGAGCTGCCGCGTTCATTTGACTGTACTGGATGGGATCGCTCCTTTCCTTCAAACCGTTCATTTCCAAAAAGTAAGGGCATAGAAAACAAAAAAAGTTTGCATCGGATGGTGTGAAGCAAACGGCCCAGTACCGGGCGCTTTAGCAAAGCCTAGCGGTACTTGGGAACTGGCTAAACCCTGGGCCTCTGGTCTTAGACCGGAAAGAAATCAAAGTGGATTAAAAAAACCCCAAACAAACCCACTTTACTGGCACCTAAAACTGAGGGCCATAGAGAAGCAAAGTCCGTACTGTTGTAATCCTTTCCCCTTTCTCGACCCTCAATTCACTTCATCCATCACCTTGAAGTTTAAATGCTACCGTTTATTTGGGAAACACACACACATTATATATTTCTCAAATGACCACTGTGATTGCCTTTATAAACCGTATTTAATGCGTACTGGGCTTCACAATTATATATTATATGATTGTGTAATTAATTATATTATTGTGTAGCCCAATACGCATTAAATACGGTTTAGAAGGCAATTAGAGCTGTGGCAATAGTTTTACAGTGGTCATCTGACGAATTATTCCCTAAATTGCCCTTACTTCGTAAAGGCATCCTAAAACTATCAATGTCTTTCTATAGAAATAAATACAGCGGTAACCAAGTCTCAAAGTCCGAGGAGCCAACCCCTACCTGAAAGCTATGATCCGGTACAGAAGAAATGTCCAGTTTAGTCTTAAACTGGTAAAATACTGGAGCACAATAAAAAAAAAATAGAGTTCTACCAGGTAAAGCGAGATTATTTTTCAGCCTTCAAACACGATTCAGTGATTCCACTCTGCACCTACTGGACCGCTTCGATGAAGGAGAAAATGCAAGTCCCCGAAGAGAAAACCTGAATCGGGACATTTCCTGACCCAGAAGCAGCAAGTTCAGGGCTGTTTGGTTTGTGCACGAAGTTTAGAAAACCAGAAGTGGCAGGAGACTGCAGATTTTGTGGGCAATTTGCTGAGCAGGGCTCCAATTCTTCGGGGGGTGGGTGCCCGCGCAGTCCCCAAAGTCTCTGAAAAGGTAAAAAACGCCCCTGAAAAGTCGGGTCCTTCGCGTTACAGCCATTATTTGAACAGTTTAATTAGTTTGGGCATTTTTCCGCGTCCTAATCCAACTGCTTGTACGATGTGACTGACCTAAGTGACCTGAAAGGACTGATGGGAGAACCAACAAACCCGCTGTCACAGTGAAAATACCGTGAGGAGGGTTTGGCATTTTAGTTTTAAAGTTTAGAACCAGACTCGAAACCTCGCACACGTTTAAACGGCTAATTGTACGGCACATCCAGACAGTTAATTGTTAATTGCAAGAGGCAGTAAATGCACATACCAAACCCGCTCTAGTGTATCAGAACTACGCTCTCGGCATTTTATATCTGGCGAAAGAACCGTTCCACCAAGTGTGCAGAAGAGCGCAATCACACAATGGTGATGATTAAAAATCACGGAGGACCTGGCAGGTTCCGCGGGGAACCAGAAACCCGCGGAGGGCTGTTCTCACGGATAGATAAATAGAAGCCGGCGAACGAAACGGAGGCTTCGTTTCCTAATCGGTTTGTCAGGGCGATGAGGGCAATCTCCGAGTTTTGGTGCCCGTATACCGGCCTCGTGGTTGTTCACTCGACGTCCAAACCAGGTGATAGCTCCTGCTGCATTGAAGCGCACCGGACGGGGCATTTGAATGCTGGAAACCATTCACTGTGTTGGGGTTTCAGGCTAATTCAAAACCCAGGGCTGGCTTGTACCACGGGAAAACCCCGCGGAATGTAAATGGGAGAAACGTCTTAGTGAATATAACCCCCAAGCATTGAATTTGGTCTATATTTTCTGGTAATCAATGAATAATAAAATAAGGTATATAATTTTTTTTTTTTAAACTTTTAGTTGTGGATACTTGATTAACTGATTCGGAATATATTTTGTGTCTCAGAAATGTCTGTCACGTTCTCTTTTGTATGTCACGGAGGCCGCAGTCAGGTTTTAAGAATCCCGACTGCATGACTCTTGTTTTGGAATCGCACGCACTGACTATGTCCATTCATAGGCGGGAGGTCAGGAGGCCTATAGGTCCACCGTTTGGGAACGCCTATCCAACTAAGGAGGGAAAAACGTTTAGTAAATAAGGCCCTATAGGAATATTAAATAAACACAATAACGGGTGAACATGTTTTTAACTGCTATGAATGGTACAGACCTATGCATATTGAGGATAATTTTCAAAAGCATTTACATGCTTAAAAATGGGCTTTTCACATATAAATGCACTTTACCCATGTAAGAAGGCTTTTGAAATTTGCTATAATATATGCCATTGAATTGTCAATAGAATTTACCAGTGTAAGTGCACAGCTTTCGAAAATTGCTACAATAGTAGTTACATTTACCCATGTAAATCCTTTTGAAAAATTATTTGCATTATGTATGCATGTGTGTGCAGCGCATGTACACAAACCACACACACATACACTATTCTTAAGCAGTGCCTTGTCTAGACTGACCAGCTCTACCATGCGAGTCTCCATAAAGTGACAGATAAAGATAAATGATTGACTTAACACAAAATAAAATTCTCTCTTTATCTTGACATATGGTGGGGGGGATGCTAGTGGAAATCATCCTTAATGATTTTATTTTCTAATTTTGTGTGTATATTTAACATTCAGAAATGAAGCTCCCTTTTTTTTTCTGCCAAAAAGCAAATAACTTTTGTGCGCTTGTATTTTCAGTGAAAGATCCAAAGTGTATGGGATAGCACAATAATTAGGCAAAATGTTCCTTCTTGAAAGCCAAAAGAAATCAGACTAAATATCAGAGCAGTCCAACACGTCAGAGCAGGCGAAGAAGGTCTCTGGCAATCCTCTGAAAGGAGAAGAAAGAACGCTAACACAAGAGAGCAGTTGGTTAAAATGCGCGCCTTCTTCGTGAATAACTTGTTGCGCTGTCCCCCACAGCTTACGGAAAGAGAGCGCGCTGGTGGGCTGCGCGTCCCGATTACTGGTTTCGTCTTTGAATAAAGATATCCTGAACCTGATCAAACGCTGAAGGAGTTTCCCGGCCATGGCAGCCGCGGGATCCTGCGAACTGCTCATTCCGGTTTAAAAGCGCAGGCGGGGGCGGGGGTAAGGGGCTGCCTTGGTTTAATGGCTCTGTTAAACTTTCGCTTGAATCGCTGAAAAGGAAGCCAGGGAGACTTTTACAGCCCTCGTTCCCATGGCCTGTTCCCATGAGCGAAGAAAAGCAGAAGCTTTGCTGAACCGTGTGAAGATGCATTTACTACCTTCCTAGGAGTAACGCGCGCAGTGCTAAAATATTGCAACTGCTTATTTTATTATTATTATTACTATTGCTGTAACTAACGACTGCGATCCGAGACGTTCTTATATTTTCTGCACCAACGTTTTCATGACAAAATGATGCAATAAAAAAAAAATGTAAAATTGGCTTCAGGCAATTTCGTGCAACAGTTCAGCGGGTCGAGGTGAGGTTATCCCTGCCAGGGCCGAGGGAGTGTTAATTAATGTTAAGGACCCAAAATGTTCAGCTGAAAGTTTGGAAACGAGGACTTCGGATCCTGGAATCGCAGCTCCAGCTGTCACGTGGATAGAGAGCCCCCAACAAAGGATGTGAAGTTATTTATAGGCGCCTGGACAGCATTAGCCGAGATTTAATGTAATGGCAGCCCCATCTATCAGCATTCGTACCCGTGCTGGTGGCAAATCAAACACGCAGCTACCAAACTCTGATTTTTCTTCTGTAAAATAATATCAGACGTGCAGGCTATATTATGCGAAAGGAAAAAAAAATCTCTTTTTTTCACATTTGATAGAAAAATACAGATTGATTTGTTTAAAACGGGTAATTCTACCCTGCGCGATGAATATTAATTCTTTCTCCATTAAGGGAAAACGGTCTGTTTCGTGGAAACACCTCCAACTCTTTTGTGCTAAGCAATAATATTTCTAGAATATGCAGTTTGAATTGTTTTTTTTTTTTAATTAATTGGTCAAGAAATGAGCATGCGATGATATTTAACCCTGATCAGTTCTCAGCTCCACGTAATTAAATGTAAGCGTCAGAAGTAAATTCTGCTCAACCAATTATTCTTAATCTGAACAGCAAATAGTTCTGTGGGGGCCCCGGTTCATTTTATTATTCGGAAACCCAGGCGTCCGGATTCTAGTTGTCTGTTTCTTTTTGAAATGAGACATGCCCAAGTCTTGGAAGAAAAGCCTTGCTAAAGACCGCACCAGTTAACTGACGCCATGTATATGTCTAACCTTAAATAGCTTCTAATGTTGCAAATTAATTTTGACCTGTTAAGAGAAATCAACATTTTCAGTGAAGTTAAACTTTCTGCATCTTGAAATTAGCCCCAAAGAAGAGGCAGGTGGCTGAGCGCAGGCTAGGCAGGAGCAGTAAGATTTTCAGTTTTCCAGGCAAACTCGAGAATGAAAAATGTCTTACCATAGGGAGAGAAGAAGCCATTCCTCATATTAAGCGCAATTAATCAAAAGTTCATTGAAGCCATCCTAGCAGGTGTATTTTGTTTTGTTTTTTTTAGCAAACCAGTTAGAAAGAAATGATGATACTTTCATTCCAAATTAGAACCATCAATGTGAAGGTTTCTACCTTAGATTCAAATACTTAGAAAGCCATCTCATAGCAAAAAATACATTAATTTTCAGTCCAGATATATCTTGCGCGCTACCTAAACATTTGAAATCGGCTTTCGGAAATGGTACGGGTTATAAACTAACATAAAATAAGAACTCTCCCCGTCAATATATATTTTTCTTTTTAATGTGGCGATCAGAATCAGCACTAATCGAAAGACAACTTCAATGTGAGCTAAATTACAATTTGTAACAAAAACACAAGCGATCAGATAAAAGCCACTTCACAGTTTAGAGGATATGGAAATCGAAGCAAAATATGGCTAGGAATTTATTTAGTATTAACTTCGATTTATGTCCCTGTCTCCCAGGCAGATTTTAAATACTAATTACATATTGAAAAGAGTACCAGTAGCAGCTATTGTACAGTTTTAATATATAGTTTTTGTTTCGTTTCTACAGTATATACTTTAAATGGAGGTATTCTGTTCAGTTTTTTTTTTTAGACTTTCTGCATTTGATTGGAAGTTTTATCAATCACAAGTTGTATTTCCATAGACTTAATAGGCAAATACATTTGACATGATGGAAATATTTTATTCATTCACTGCTTTCTACGTTTACGGCACTCACATTTATGCTTTAAACGCTTTACTGTTCTTCATATCGCTAAACTGATCCTTGTTTCACGAAAAAAAACCAAAACAACCCCCCCCCCCCCCCCCCCCGCGATCCTGCAGTCCGCGCTCTGATTCACGGCCTGGCGGAAGCCCTAACCCCAGCTCCCGCCTGCCCTTCAAATCCCGGGGAGTCTTCGTTTTCGGACTCAGGGGCGTGGAAAGAAAGGCAGAAGGCTCTCGGACTCTCCGGAGCTGCGAAGTGACCCCGATTCCCGGGACAGGCCTGGGGCCCGCAGGATAAACAAACCGAAAGGGTCCGATCTTCCCGAGGCTGTTTCGTGCCTTTCGGAGAAGAGGATCGGGGGGGGGGGGGGAGGGGGGAATTAATCCAAATGTCCGCCAGGCGGGGGCCCGGCCAGACGCACTCACCTTCGGGGAAGACGGCCCTCATCTTCAGGTAGCTGGTGGTCAGCCGGATGATGGAGGCTTTGTCCAGCTGCGAGGTGATGGCCGACGGCAGGGGCAGCAGCCTGGCCAGCTCGTAGAACTCGCCGTTCTCCTTCTCCCGCCGGGTCTTGGCCGCGTTCTTGGACTTCTCCTTCATTGCGGCGGCGGCGGCGGCGGCGGCGGTAGGAGGGCGGCGAGGGCGCGGGCATAATCGGCCCGGTCCCGCCGGGCGTCCGGGAGCAGGGGCGGGCGGCCGCGCCACATGGAGCGAGGCTTAGCGACGGGCGCGCAAGGCTGGGCGCGCAAGAGGGGTCCCCTTGGCCGGGAGGGCGCAGCGCATGCCTTGCGCCCCCCGGCGAGCTGCCGCCCCCCTCTCTCCTTCAGCGAGCCTTCCTCTCCTTCTCGCTCTTTTTATGCCCCCCTCCCGGGGGCTTCCTGATCATTTTCCGGGCTGCCAAGGTGTCCCCCCCTCCCCCGGACTGGCACGGGGCTAGGGGGCATTGTCTGTGGGTGGGGGGCAGGCGGAGCTAGGAGGGGCAGCGCCCTTTCCTTTCGGCCACTTCTCGGAGATGGGCCAGGACTCCTTCTGGCTTTCCCGCTGCCTTTAAATAGCCCTGGCCCAGGTGTGGGCGCAGCTGGGCTTTACTCCACCTTCGCTGCTTTCTGGGCGAGCACCGCTGGCCGGCGGCGGCGGCAAAACTTCCTTCAGCTCCAGCCCCCGCGTCCCTTTCCGGCGAGAAGGCGGCGAAATCGCAGCCCGGCTCCGGGTGCAATTCGTGCCCCCTCTCTCTCTCTCTCTCTCTGGGGCAGGGACGGGCGGACCCGGTCTGCAGAGGGTAACAACGCCCCGGCTGCCCTCCGATCTCCCTTTCAGGGCGCACGGCAGGTCCCGTCCCCTCTCCCACTCTCCATAGTCCCGGCCCGAGGACACGAACCACGGATACTTCTCCTCCAGGGAGAGAAAGAAGGCTCTGAAGTGGCCTCCTCGGTGAATTCTTCAGCACAGGCTGAAGAAAGAAAAAAAAGGCAGGGAGAAACTCAAGAGGGGGAGGGAGGGGGAGAGAATGGGAGTAAGGGTGACGTCTCCTCCGAGATTTCCGAGGGAGGGAGAGCAGGGATTTTAGGAGAGTCCTGAGCCGTCGCACTGCAGGGCTGACCCCCCCCCCCCGCAGGCCTGCATCATCCATCCTTCCCAGTGTGAGGGGCAGCAGAGGCCAGGGCTGGGAGTGCGGGGCCCATCTGTCAGGGTTTTGGGTCACGTCCGACCCTTCACTTTTTTTTTTTTTAATCATTTTCCAGTTATGGTTGTAATCGAGGACCTTGTCACCAATTTATATATATATAGATATATATATATCTATAGCTTAATCGTTTCCCGCAGACCTACATCTGATCAAGTTCTTGGGATCTGGATGAGTTTGCTCGCCTTTCCCCATTCAGCTTATTCAAGCAGATTCCATTCAGCTTTCTAGCTATGTCCTATGTAGCACTGAGTGTTTAATATGTCACGTATGCCCCTGTGCACCTTCCGGCCTCCTCAGTATGATCTGTTTTGCAGGCTTTTAAATCCCCAACGGAAGCAGACTTGAAATGAGGAGGATATTAATTCTCTAGGAATATATGGAATATATTGAATTAAAAGCATGCAGGGAGCATTTGATGTAAAAAAAACCCAAAACAAAACAAAATACAAAACAAAACAAAATAAAAAAACTCAAAACAAAACAGCAAAGTATTACAGAATAAACGCATGTGATGTGCAGTACGACCCATAATTTTACATGCATGTTCTAAAGGAACATGTTAAATCTTTACACAGTTTAAAAAGTGAACCGCAATATTATCGGAGGGTTTTTGTTTGTTTGTTTGTTTTTACTAAAGGAGAAAAGGTTACCAGAAGATCGCCTTTAACAAAAAATAGGAAACCAATTCAGAACATTTTATTTAGTAAACACACAATTTCCCAATGTTAAAAGTTAACTGTATACAAAATGGTAAAGTATAGTTATGCCCTATCAGTTTTGCAATTTTGTTTTACTTCTGCATCTCAAGTTTCGCTCTCAGATCTCAAATAGGTAACTGTGATTTAGAAATGAGATTTCTGGGTCTGTCTTCAAAAAATTCAGATTGTGCCTGGACGGTGGTATTAGATCATGACCTATATCCAAATAACAAAATGACCACAAAGTCATACATCCAAAACTACAGAAAGAACAGTAAAAAAAAAATATATATATATAGAATGTTTACGAAAAATAAGAGAAAGGAGAACACCAATTATTTTCCAACTAGCTAAGCAAATACTGTAAAATTAAGGTTTCTCCTTCCGTAGTTTAGATGACATCTTTGGAGGATGGGATCCTGGCGGCAATATTTGCTTGGAATAGTCCTTTAGAAGTGTCAGATATAGGAACCTTTTCCCTCAAATAATACAAACGAGAGTAACATTTCCAGCTTGTACCGTCTTCCTGCGCCCATAATCTCTGCAGTAAAGGTGTCACTGTCTATGGCAAAAATATTTAGTACATAGAGGCCTTTATTCTGCTACCCGAGCTGTCAGCTCCTGCAGCCTTCAGGTGCGAGGGAAGTAAATATCAGGTGCAGCCCGAACTTTCTCTCTGTCCTGCAGTGACATTTTTTTTTCTTTGCACGAAGCCGTGCGTTTTACGACAAATTACAGAAATGATGCATTTGCGCCACACTTTTAGCACATTTCCAATTGCTTCCCAGTACAGAAGCACTTGTGAAAATACCATTGAACGACCTAGCGGAAAGCAAGCAATGCTCTGAAAGAAAAGACAGGGACCAGGCGGGAAACCCAAGTGGGACAGCATTTTCTCTGCAATATATTTGGTAAGGTGTCTTCTTTCATTCCTGCAAGCAACGGGCAGACCAGACCATGAAACGGCGGCTGGAGATTCCTGACTCGGTTTTTTTTTTTTGTTTTTTTTAAATCAAAGGCTTATTATTTCCTGGTCACCTTACCAGGCTACCAGAAAACATGATATTTAGCCTGGGTGAAGATGGGAAAAAGAACTCCATCTAAGCTGGTGCACCTTCCCTTCCAGCCACAGGCGGATAAGCGCGTTAAGAGAAGCCAGCGGTGCCACATCTGGCCTTGGGCGGAAGGATCCCTTGTGCCAGGAGGTCGCAGTGACTCGCGGGGCCGCCTGCGCGCTCGGCCCTGCACTTTCTGGCTTTCCCGTTGCTTGCAAAAGTGCCCGAGGATCCTCTTGGCTGGGTGAGGGGGGGTTCAAGGGCAGGAAACACGTCCGTCCGTCTGCCTGCAGTTTATATTGTGGGGGTCATCTGTAGAGTGCGGGTCAGGATATCGTGTGCCTTGTTTCCTAGCTGTGCTCTGCTGGGCTCAGTTAGCAAACTGGTTAAAATGTAACCAGCGCCAAGCAAGAGATCTAACTCGCCCCGGCCTGCTGTCCTCAGGCCTTTCTCCCATGTTTAGTAAACGAGGCCTCCTCCACTCGGGTCGGGGTGGCTTTATTTGTTTCAGAAATCGCTCGGTTATTCGGAAGGCTTTTGTGCTGTTTATCCGAAAGCACTTAAGGACGCTCCAAGCGGACAATAAGATGGCAGGAGGAGATTTTAGCGCAAGTTTCCCTCCGCTTGGGACTCTTTTGTTGACTGATACACTTGGGCATTTTTTTTTTGTGTGTGTGTCTCGCCCTGGGTGTTGCTTTAAACTCCGAAACGTCTCCAGTTACCTTCTTGCACCTGAATGTGTCCAGAGCCAGGGAAAGGTTTCTCATCTGGAGCCAGGCAGACCCGGCCCTGCTCTGGATTTCCTTTCATCATTAAAAAAATTAAAAAAAAACAACAACCCCTCTTTCTGAAGCCCCTTCGTAGTCCCGGCCAGCAATCCCGGGCTTGATCTGTTTAACATGCGCGCACGCATAGATCATCGTCTGTCAGGAATCAGAAGAGGATCTCTCAAGTTATTTCCTTAAAAAGAAATCAATCAGCCATCCTCTTAGGAACAGCTGGACATTTTTCTTTTCTTCATGTCGCCTATGACAGCCTTGGCCGTGCAGCCGAAGCCGAGGTGGCTGCGCGCCTTCTGGAGGCGCTAGATCAGTAAAGCAAGGCCGTCTATTAAATCCAAGCTGCCTGCATGATAACTCTTCTTACTATTTTGTGTTGAGATCCGGGTCCCTGGAGAAGAGAAAATTTATGGAAATGCATTCCCATTACAAAAGAAAAAAAAAAAGAAAGAAAGCTTAGGGTTTTACTTTCCTCCCGGGAAAAATGCTGTTCTAGCACTTTTGTTACCGGGCAAGATAAACTGTAACGAACACTCATTGCCACATTTGCTTTTGCCACATTTGCTTTTAACGATTAATTTGTGTTTCTCGTTTGCCAAAGGGCTCTGTTTTCCTATTACAAATTCATTTGTGTTTGGTTTATTTCCCCGCTTCTTATAAATCTGTTTGTGGAACAAAATTTAACCTAATTGAGCTGATGTTCCCATTTATGATTAATATTTATTAGTAGAGGCACTGAAAATGCTTAGTACTCACTTTAGCATTTATTTTTATTTTATTTTATTTTTAAAGCTTCACATGGCAGGATTTGAATTGCTATAATATATATATATATATATTTCATCTTTTTTTGTTAATTTTGTGCAACTTAATACATATAATTAAAAAAAAACATAAAGTAAAACAAAAGATTGCATCGTTGCTATGAGTTTCTCTTCTTTCCTTAAGTCAAGCAGTCTATTTGTTGCCTTGGCCATCCGTCCCAGAGGTGGCTGCATGCATGGTTTTTCCAAGATGCCCTAACTGGAAATCGCCTTGGGGATCCCGTTTTGGTGCCAGACGAAATAGGAAATAAAAGTGTTTGTCTTATTCAAAGGACATCCGATTGTGGAAAAAAAAAAAAAAGGAATGCAGTAAGCGTTCATAATGTGGGATAGATTTAAATTGTAAATAGTCAACAGAATATTGGTCAGCCTGCTTGCTTGCTTAACTCATCCCGTAGTAATCAGAAGTTCATACAATGGAAGTTTCTTTCCCTGCCTTAAACTGGGGATTTAAAAGACAATAGTCCGGATTACAGACCCGATCATCTATTATTGGAGCGTCCTGGGTTTGCATTTTAGCCTTGCAAATTTACACCGGGAAAAAAAAAAAAAGAACGGAACTCGTTAAAAATAAGGAAAAAGAAAGAAAACCCGACGTTTAAAAACGCCAAGGACATCAGAGCGCTTCCTGTCAAAGGCCTTTAAACGGATTTCCAGATCAAGAACTTCTGACACTTTTCATATCACAGGAGGGCCAATGCACATTTCCCGATCGCCGATATCTCTGGCTCGTGAGCGTGGTTAGTCATTCGTTTTAGAGGTTGTCTTTGTTCTGTTGTTTTTTGTTGTGGTAAAGCCGAACGTTTGTTGTCGCTGGGACGGGAACGATCCAAATGGTTTTAAAAGTGAAGGGGAGACCTTATCTCTGCTGTCAGTATTTTGGATCTAATGCTGTACCTGCAGCACCCAGATTCGGATTTCTGACAGCACTCAACAGGTGGCTGAGCTGGAGCCTGAATAAGGGAGAGGATAGTTTAATCGATAGCTGAGTCCTATTAATTGTAATTGTTACGGGATTAAATATTGTGGTTTTATGTACTGCAGGTGATCACAACGGATGTGATATTTAAATGCCATTATAACACATTTGAACACGAATACAGATCAGCTAAAGGGATGCAAACCTGTTTTCAGTTTCGCCAGATGTGTCCAGTTTTTACGCCAGGTAACAGAACGCCGCTTTTCTGATTTTAGGGGAAATGCGAAATCCTAAAATGGACAGAAAGGTCGCACAGGGAGCGGAGGGACAAAACTTCCTGCTTTGCAGCTGAGGACTCCAGGATTATACCTAGCTGATTCTGGGTGGAAAAAAAATCCCTTCACATTTTCATTTGTAAAGGTCCCGGGATGGTTACAATTTCTATGCCACAAACATTAATAAAAGTTTGGTACTTTCAGAGAGCAAATTAGGTTTTTAAAAAGGTATTTGCACACAGGGCAGTCACTGGATAAAATGGCGTCCGTCCCTTGGGAGCTTGTGCACTCCCAGACCCTGGGACTGACTCCAGAGGGCAGTGTCGTGTCCCTTCCCCCACTCTGGTACCCTGGCCCACCCCTTGCAACAGCCCTGTTTGCACAGGATGCAAGCATCCGATGTTGTATTAGCTAAACCCTCTGATAAATCGCAGCTATACTGGGATAATGTACCAGAGGGTCCCCAAACTCAGTCCTCGGGGCCTGCAACCCAGCCCAGATTTTTCCCACAATAATGCATGCAGATACATCTCAGGCATAGTCATCGTGCTCATCCCGAAAACCCGACTGAATTTGGGGGTCCCCATTATATACAGAGAAGTGTATGCTGCATTTTTTTTTCACATAGACCCAAAATAGAAGAAATCCCTGCTTTGGCCCATAGTCCTCCCCTGTAATTATGGTGCAAGAGAGTGACACACTTTGTCCATTTTAAGTATATTTCTTTGTTTACCTTGCTACTCTTGCGGTGATATGGTTGAGCCAAACGTTTCTCGTAGGCTGAGGGGAATATACTATGTACTTTCAGTCTGAAAACGAGGCTCTGGAAACACACAGACAGAAGTCTAGCATGCACAAATCTCCGGTGAAACCAGAACTCAAACACATATTTTGAAATTGTGTCTTGTGCTGACCTAAGCAGAAACTAAATTGATCTCATGCTCAGATCTGCCAACACAAATTGAGTTGTGGATATACAGAAGTAATCTGTAAAAAAAAAAAATTAAAAAAAAAAGGACCATTTTTTAAATAACCTCTTTTTAAATAATAATTTAAAAAACCTTCCAACAACTTTGGACTTAATGCCAAAGGTACTTTTTTTTTTTTAAGTTTCCTCTTCTACCTGCAAGTCAATTTGGAACTTGATAGGCAGAATTTAACCCTAGGAGAGAAGGCGAGAAGAGTGAAGTAGTCACTTGTGTTTCCTTTATAAGTGGCTTTTATTTATAAGGCACAGACTGTGTTTTTGTTACTCTATATTGCTGAAGTGAGGGGGGAAATGTTTTAAGAAGTAAATATTTAGTATTTGCTCTGACTTAACACAGTTTCTCTCTTAAAACGGGAACAAATGGTAGTCCTAAATGCATTACTTCCCATTGAATTAGTGCTTTCCTCCTGCGTAGGGGGTAGAACAATAAATGCAGTCATATTAGCACAAGGAGAAATGTCTGCACATGACTGAACTAATTTGCTGAAGTAGGCATGGGAAGGCGATTGACTAGGGTGACTAATGACTATACCTTCGTAAAGATCAGTCCGCTCATCCTAGTGTGGAGTATGAGACCACCTCTGAAAAGGCTTAACCAACCAAGCAGTGCCTGCGAGCAGCTGGGATTCTCAGGGACAGAAGGGTGGCTCTGGCAATGCCACTATTACCCCAGTTCTGCTCAGCTTGCCGCGTGAAGACCAAAAATGTGAAAGACTTCAAAGGGGCATGGGATAAACACTGTGGATCCATAAAGTCTAGAGGATGTGAATGAAGAGAGGGTGGCTTGTGGAAATTACGGCTACTACCTGGAGATAATACCCTTATTCGATAAACATACACACGGTTAATGCGACTCCAACATTGCTCTATGCTTCAATGGCAAGAGGAAATGTGGAAAAAAGGATTTGCATTCACAAAAAAGTGGGGAGTAGCTTGCTTGATACGGCAGTTACTACCCCAAATCAAATAAGCCTGATACTTCACTTTCAATGCATATCCAGCGTAGCTCTCTTCTTCAATGGCAGGGGGAATGAAGAAAAGATGATTTATATTCAGACAGCAACCAACAAGGACTGAATTACATACGGGCCGATACAGTAAAAGTCGTGGGAGAGCGGGTGAACGCCCGCTCTCCCGGCGCGTGCACAGGCCACTCTTCTGTGTGCGCTATTCATTAAATTAATTTATTTAAATTAGGGCCCGTGGCAAAAAGAGGCGCTAGGGACACTAGTGCTTCCCTAGCGCCTCTTTTTGGACAGGAGCGGCGGCTGCCAGCGGGTTTGACTGACGACGCTCAATTTTGCCAGTGTCAGTTCTCGAGCCCGCTGACAGCCACGGGTTCGGAAACTGGACACTGGCAAAATTGAGCGTCCTGTTTTCAACCCGCGAGCCGCGGGCCGATTTCAAAATTTTTTTTAACTTTTTTTAACTTTGGGGGCCTCCGACTTAATATCGCCATGATATTAAATCGGAGGGTGCACAGAAAAGCAGTAAAAACTGCTTTTCTGTGTACTTCCCTGGTGCCGGCAGAAATTAATGCCTACCTTTGGGTAGGCACTAATTCTTTTTTTTTTTTTTTAATTATTTATTTATAAATTTTTCACATATATACAAGAATATCTAAATATCTTGCAGATAAGAAATATAAGTCATTTACATCAGGTAAACAAAAAGAAAGAAGTATAACATAATTATATCAATACAACATTCGTAAATGTACTTCTAACTATAGGAAAAATTTGTTGAGATCTCTACAATTAGAATAAATGAGCCAAATTCAAAAGAAAACATACACAAGAGAATATAGTACTTGGAATCTCACTATACTCTTATTTCCCTATTTTATTTCCCAAGAAGTTTTTTAACTGATCTGGATCTAAGAAGGAATAGTCCTTCCCCCCTAGTTTAATTGCACACCTACAAGGGTATTTTAGGAAAAAGAAACCTCCTTTTTCCTCCACCTCTTTTTTGAAACCTAAAAACTTTTTCCTTCGCAGTTGTGTGTTTTTTTCCAAGTCTGGAAAAATCCAAACTTTCTGTCCGTAAAAAGCTTTTGTTCTATTACGGAAAAATAGCTTTAGGACATTATCTTTATCAGTTATGAAAGCAAACTGAATTAATAAAGTACTTCTATCATTAATGTCTAATTCATCTTGGGATTTTTGTAATATTTCTGAAATATTTAATGATGGTTCCAACTTCTGTTCTCTCTCAGCACCAGGTTTCGCTAATTGCTCTTTTCTCTTTTTCCCCCCAACATAGAAAGCTCGTACTATTACAGGGTACATTTGTTCAGATATGTTAAGAATTTTGTTGGCATATATTTTAAACAATTCAATAGGGCTTAGATATTCAGAGACTGGAAAATTTGTTATTCTTAAATTTAACGCTCTTACATTGTTTTCCAGTGTTTCAATCTTTCTCTGTATAATAATCTCGTTTTTAATCTGACATTCTTGAACATTTTCAACATGTTTCAACCTTTTATCTAAGCAACTAATTTCTTTTTGCTGTTCCTGAATCTTATTACTATTTTCTTTCACAGTAACATTTGTCTGTCTAACTTCTCCTGTCAAATTTACAATGAGGGAATCAATTTTCACCATATAATTCCAAAGTGATTCTAACGTTATAGTAGTAGGTTTCATCATTTGCAACTTTTCCTGGTCTAATTTTACAACATCACCCTTAATTACATTTGACATTTTAGGAGTACTAGAGTCTCTAGGTTCCTGTTGAATTTTCCCATCGGGACTTATTTCATGATCTCCTAATAAGGGAGGTTCCACCTGTTGGTCAACCATTCTCTCTTCTCCTTTTTGTAGGTTAGCAACTATTCCAGTACAGTTAATTTCTTCTTTTGGTTCCTCAGGTTCCATTGAGGGTAAGGACCCTTCATAGCCAGGAGGAGATGGTTTATCGGGAGCCCCCGGACTCAGAGATATTTCAGAGGTCAGGTGGAGGGGATTTAGCTCATAATCACCCTGCACAGCGACCTGTACAACGGGGGCATTTTAGGAAGATTCCATCCATTCTGTAACCGATCTTTGTCCAGGGATTGAGGAAACATTAGATACTAGGCGTAACTTCGCCTTTCTCTTTGAGTGAGGCATTAATCCTTGAAAATAACCTGGTCACTTCAAGGTACAGATAGGATCTCGTACTACTGATCAAGAGAGTAGAGAACCTCATGGAGAGGTGTTTGTGTGGAGAAAACCTCAGCAAAATTAAGGGATTAGTTAACTCACAGTTTGTCGCAGTCAATTCAGGCAAATCAGGCAAAGCCGGGCTAAGCTGGACGTAACCGCGCGCGCCCCTTAGGCGCGCGCGGCTTTGGCGGCGCGCCTGGCGTCGGCTGCGCGCCGCTATCGGCAGTGTTTTTAAAGTCCCGCCCCAGTTCCGGTTCGGGGCAGCCGGCCAATCAATCTCCACCACTCCGTCGGGGCTAAGAAAATCTCCAACCCCCGGTTAGGGCAGAGCAGGTAATTGTAGGTTCAGAGTTTCCTCTCACCCAGATCCTCTCAAGGCAAAATAGGACTCGGCAGCGTTTTAAAGTCCCGCCCCAGTTCCGGTTCGGGGCAGCCGGCCAATCAATCTCCACCACTCCGTCGGGGCTAAGAAAATCTCCAACCCCCGGTTAGGGCAGAGCAGGTAATTGTAGGTTCAGAGTTTCCTCTCACCCAGATCCTCTCAAGGCAAAATAGGACTCGGCAGCATTTTTAAAGTCCCGCCCCAGTTCCAGTTCGGGGCAGCCGGCCAATCAATCTCCACCACTCCGTCGGGGCTAAGAAAATCTCCAACCCCTGGTTAGGGCAGAGCAGGTAATTGAAGGTTCAGAGTTTCCTCTCACCCAGATCCTCTCAAGGCAAAATAGGACTCGGCAGTGTTTTTAAAGTCCCGCCCCAGTTCCGGTTCGGGGCAGCCGGCCAATCAATCTCCACCACTCCGTCGGGGCTAAGAAAATCTCCAACCCCCGGTTAGGGCAGAGCAGGTAATTGTAGGTTCAGAGTTTCCTCTCACCCAGATCCTCTCCAGGCACTAATTCTTAAAGTAAAATGTGCGGCTTGGCTGCACATTTTACTTACTGTATTGCGCGAGAATACCTAAAAGCGCCCGCAACATGCATTTGTATGTTGCGGGCGCTATTAGGTTCGGGGGGGGGGGGGGGGGGGTTGGAGGCGTGTTTTTGACGCGCTATTACCCCTTACTGAATAAGGGATAAAACTAGCACGTCGAAAACGCGCGTCCAATCGTGGGTTAACAGTGCGCTCCACCGGCCTGATATTCTGGGTAAACAAATAAGCATGGGTGTAGCTTGCTTGTTATGGCGGTTACTACCTCAAATCAATTAAGTCTGATACAAGAGTCAAGACAGCACTCTGCAACAAACTCCAAGCAGGAACCTCGTTGCAAGGCATCTAACTCAAGCAGACGCCGGCCTTAAATACTTGCCGGTGTCTGACGTCATCCCAGTGGGCGGCCCGCGGTCTGGCGGGAAAAGCCCTTTAATAAATTGTTCCTCTTTGTGCGAGCCTAGGAGGGGAGGGGCCTGATTCCGAGGTTCGGCGGCATCTCCCTCGTGGAGACGCCGCCACGAGGCAGGCCGAGTAGGCCCGACTGGGGGTGGGTCCCGCTGCCGGCGTACCAGCACAAGAGACGATGGCCCGAGCCGAGGGCCCCGGCGCTGAATCCCCGGAGGGAAAGGTAAGGACCCGGTCGCACAACTTGCGACCGGGACCACAACATTTTTAGTCTTTGAAAGAGTAAACAATTGATTAAAGTCAGCCCTGTACCCTGGTTCCTTGCAGTCAGGGTCCACCCCGCTCTCTTATAGCCGGAATTCTGTACCCCTCAAATCCTTGGAATGAAGATCCTGCACCACAGCATCAAGCTCCAATCTCTTGATGCCAGAGCCCTGCCAAATTCTTAAAAGTGTGCAAGAAATTGCAGGAATTGGATTACCTGCATGGGTGAGACACGACCTGGCAAAAAACTGGTTCAGCTGTCACACAAATAAAGAGCCTGCCTTACCTCTGCTAGGCTGCTGAGGGGAATCCTAGCTGAAGACTCTGACATATTCCTGCAGATGGGAGGGGCAGCTGCTCCATTATTTGTAGTCTGCAGTGACCGCTCTGGCAGCCAGGGCGATTGACTTCTAGTGTGCACGAAAGCAGTGAACACAGCAGCAGTGCTCCTCCTGCACCACCAGCTACTGCACTGCAGCTGGTGCCCTTCCAGCAGTGGCATCTTTGGCCATGGCCATATTGGTCATAAAGTTAGATATGGCACTGGCCAGCTTACCACTGCCAGCTGGACATTCAGACATAGGGTTGCAATATTCAGTATCAGAACAGAAATAATCTTCTTTCGGAAAGGGAGATAGATGCCTGGAATGCCCTTCCAGAAGGAGGTGATAAAGACAAAAATGGTGACAGAATTCAAAAGGGCATGGAATAAACACAGAGCGTCCCTGGTGGCAAGAGGATTGAAATGAAGCACTGGGGTTGCGTGTGGTAACTTTTGAGGGAGACCAGGACCAGCTCAATTAGAAAAATAAACTGCCCAGACAGCAAAGGTAGAAAAAAAATTTGTTTTTCGTTTCTTTGTGATTGAAATATGTCAGCTTATCCCTGTCCATTCTGCTCAGTATAGGCACAAATGCCCTTTTGTTTTTCTTTCTCCAGTGTTGTACTGCCCACAAAGACTGGCTTCCAAAATGATAAGGGGAATGGAACAACTCCCCTATGAGGAAAGACTAAAGAGGTTAGGACTTTTCAGCTTGGAGAAGAGACGACTGAGGGGGGATATGATAGAGGTGTTTAAAATCATGAGAGGTCTAGAACGGGTAGATGTGAATCGGTTATTTACTCTTTCGGATAGTAGAAGGACTAGGGGACACTCCATGAAGTTAGCATGGGGCACATTTAAAACTAATCGGAGAAAGTTCTTTTTTACTCAACGCACAATTAAACTCTGGAATTTGTTGCCAGAGAATGTGGTTCGTGCAGTTAGTATAGCTGTGTTTAAAAAAGGATTGGATAAGTTCTTGGAGGAGAAGTCCATTACCTGCTATTAAGTTCACTTAGAGAATAGCCACTGCCATTAGCAATGGTTACATGGAATAGACTTAGTTTTTGGGTACTTGCCAGGTTCTTGTGGCCTGGATTGGCCACTGTTGGAAACAGGATGCTGGGCTTGATGGACCCTTGGTCTGACCCAGTATGGCATTTTCTTATGTTCTTATGTTCTTATGTTCTTAGGGTTTCCATTTCAAGTTTTATCAGAATATTTCTGTTTCTAATTTGTGGTTCTTTATTTTGTATTAAGTAAGGGGCAGCTTGTGTTCTGCACGGGTGACTGAGGTGAAGGATTCTGCTAGAGCGTGGTGTCTGGGTAGAGATCTAGAGCAGTCTGGTTTCTTCTATTTTCCCAATAGAAGATGCATTGATGCTCTAGGGCCAGGGGCTGGTAACTCCAGTCCTTGAGTGCTGCAAGCTGGTTGGATTTTCAGAATATCCACGCTGAATGGGAATGAGGGGTGGGGGCCCAGACTTACATGCGTACGTCTGCATTTTAAAAAAGCTGACCCTGGTGCGCACCAATTTGTTATCCGCGTAGCTTTACTTCTGGTTCTGGTGAGGAGCAAGCCTGGAGATCTCGAGTTTTAGGGCTTTCAGCACAGTGTGAGGGTTCGGGGTCAGGTGGGGGGGGATTGCAGGATGAAGAACCAGAGGGGTCTTGAAGACCTCAACATGAACTGGGCAAACTGATGGACTATTTTGAAAAACCGTTTTTCCCCTCACGTGAGCATGTTTTAAAATCCGCCTGAATACACATGTAAAAGCCGCTAAAGCCCTAGCCAAAATACCTATGGGAGGGGAACTTTAAATGGTATGTGTGAACGTGCAAGCACAATTTAAAATTGCAGCGTCTCTCTGCTTGCGTGCCGCATTCCTTTTAAAATTACCCTGAAAGTGTCTGGCAGTAGAGGAGAGGAGACCAGGCTGTGGGGGGAGAAGGAGAGCCCAGACCAGAGGAGGATTTAATTTTGCCTCAAAGCCCGGCAGAGATTACCCTTGGCTCACTCTGGACAGCGATTAAGTCATTGGAAATGACTATTGTAAACTTGACTCAGAATACTTTGAATGTTCAACAGCATTTTATAAATTTGGAGAACTCAGTATTATCAAGTAAAACAAATGTGGAAAAGTGTGAAGGTCACCTGGAAAAAGTTGAGGTGTTTCAGCAAAAGTTTGTTCAGTCAGAATTACTCAATGAGAAAAAGTTGGAGTTTATTGAAAATTCCATAAAATATTTGAATTTGTAAAATTAACTCCTCCAAAGGAAATGTTTAAACAATATCTAACCCAGATTTTGAAGACGCTGCAGCAATCTTTATCAGTTTTTTCTAAGGTGTATTATTTACCTGTAAGACCTAGCGCTGATATTCCTGAAATTCCAGATGGAGGGGCGATATCAGAAAGATCACTTAATTTGACTGAGATATTGGAAACAACAATAGAAACTGAGATCAAGACAAGAGCTACACTTTTCGTTACATTTGTTTTCACAACGGACCGTGATGCTGTCTTGCATTTGTTTCTCCGACATCATTTGGAAAATGTTTATGGTCAGAAAATCTGGATTTATCCAGATTTGGCAAGGATAGCACACGTTAGGAGGAACAATTTTCTGAGACTGAGACCAGATGTTGAAGCTACTGGAGCTAGACTCCTGTTGAAGTTTCCTTGCAGGTGCGAGGTTAATTACTTAAATTACAAATATACCTTTTTTGAAGTTTCTCAGCTCCAAGTGTTTTTGGACTCTCATCCCCCAGTGAACACAGAGACTGGTTAGGAGCAATTTGAAAAATACCCAGTTGTCGCCTCTGATTGCTAATGATGTGTAGGATTTGAATGATCCTTATTTTTTTTTATTTTCCGTTTATTACTATTACCTCTCCCATATTACTTGAAGATACGAGATGTGCAAAAAAAGTATTATGTTATATTGCAATATATCTGTATTTCCATTATAATTTGTTATTATAAAGTTCTGAAAATGCATGAAAAAAAAAGAAACTGGCTAGGTAGTTCTTTATTACATGGAAGGAACTTGTTGCAGTCAGTTCAAAGGCAGGAGACTATGTAGGGATGGATGTGATGTATGGAAATGTCACTTTGGCTTGCTCCTCCCCCATACTTAGCTTCTGCCCTCAAACAGACTGATTCTGTAACGTGCGCTCGGCCGAGTGCACTGTTTAACACGTGGTTGGCTGCGTGTTTTCGACGCACGTATATTACCCCTTATACTGTAAGAGGTTTAGTGAGTCGAAAACGCACAGCCAAACGCCTTGGAAACTAATAGCGCTCATCACATGCAAATTATTGGGATACTGAAAGTAAAATGTACGGCCAAAAACTGTACAGAAAAGCAGAAAATATTGCTTTTCTGTACACCCTCCAACTTAATATCCTAGTGATATTAAGTTGGAAAAACAAAAAAATGTTAAAAACAATACAAAAAAATATTTTAAAAAATGTGCCTGCCAGTCCAGTTAGGAGAACAGACGCTCAGTTTTAACGGCATCCTAACCGATGGCTGTCAGCGGGTTTGGAAAACTGAGGCTCATAAAATTGAGTGTCGGTTTCCTGAACCCGCTGACAGAGCCATCTCTCCTGGGCCAAGGAGGAGCTAGGGGCACGTAATCGTCCCTAGCACCTCCTTTTAGTACAACCTCTCATTTAAATACAGGATCGCGCGCCCAAGGGAGGCAGCTGGGCGCGCGTTAGGAGAGTGGGCACTCAACACGGAGCGCCCGTTCTCCCGTGCTTCTTACTGAATTGGCCTGAAAGTGTTGTCCTCCCCAAATACATCTGTCTAGAGATGCCACTGGTGTAGCATTGTGTTCCTTTCATCATTCCATTTGATCAAGCGGCAGGGAAAGCCCAAGTGAAGAGACCGGAGTAATAAAACTGACGCTTCCAGCAATGCAGGGTCCAATTCTGTAAACAAATGGAATGCTGTGCTGCAGGTTGACAGTGAGCAGTCTGGAGGCATCTGATGACCACTGTTTATCAGTGCATGGCGGAAGTCCTCAGCTTTAATACTATCCATAATAAGGATTCGTTGGATGACCAAGACCATGAATCATGTCAGCTATTTACTTATATTTATTTCAGTTTGCAGCCCACATGGTCACCTAGGTGCTCCATTCTGTTACTGGATGCAGTGCATGCCACCCACCTGGCTTGGATCAAAGGCAAGTCTGATAGTGGGAAAAATAAAAGGCTGCACCATGTTAAATAAAGAATTACAAAAAAAAAAAATAAAATAAAAGGCTGCTTCTGTACTTGAACAGGCACCGTGGACGTAGGAGCCAACTTTTCAATATGATTGGGGGTTGCTAAATTCAACACAAATGACCTTTCCCTGGGTGCAGTGAAGGAGTTTGCTCAATATTGGGGGCACTGAAGCACTCCCAGGAGTGGCACCTATGATCATGGATATGATGATTACAGCCAGACAGAAATGTCACCAGTAGCATCAAGACCTCAGTGTTGTATTTCTAGATCTAACAAAAGCCTTTCACTCTGTCAACAGGTGTAGATTTTAGGAGGGTTTTTAAAAAAAATAATTAATTTTTTTATTGCTTTTACAATACGATATCAATAATAACATCTTAATGATATCTGTCAAGAAAATGAGCATTTACAATTCTTATTACAAGAAACTCTCAAAGGAAAATACAATATATGCCACATACATAAAGAGCAATAAACCATGAAATACATAATAAGAAATAGGAAGGTGAGTAAGCATATACCCCAATATTACTTTTTACCCAAACATTCAGAGCTTACTAGGTGTGCAAATCTAGAAGGACCCTCAATTGTGAAGGTTCAAAAACCAGATATTTAACATCTTCCCAACTTGATTTTACATTTACATGGATACTGCGAGGAATTTTTTTTATCAGAAGTTGTGTTTACCTCGTCACATCTGGATAAATCCACAATTTCCGTAAAACCATAGCTCACGATTGTGTAAGAAAAATTGTAAGATAGTATTTCGATCGGAAAAAAATGTAAAATTAACCAATAAAGTTCCACGTCTATTGACCACCATCTCATGCAACTGTTCCAATATCTGAGTCAGATTTAAGGATGGATCTTCTGATATATTATAATGTTAACTCCTCAGACTTAGGTAAATAATACATTTTAGTAATCACTGGCATGATAGATTCAGGCAGTTTCAAAACCTGTAGCAAATAGCTGCTTTTTTTTTTTTTAATTTAAAATTTCTAATTTTCAGTGATTATAACAACAACGTTATATGTATATACTGAAGTATGAATATACAATAATAATATATCAACTTTACACAATAACAGAAGATCCTCATACAATCCATATATCAGTATTATTTCTTAAGGAAAAACCGTAAGACATTAGGGGGCGGATTTTAAGAGCCCTGCTCGCCTAAATCCGCCTAAATCCAGGCGGATTTAGGCGAGCAGGGCCCTGCACGCCGGTGCGCCTATTTTACATAGGCCTACCGGCGCGCGCAGAGCCCCGGGACTCGCGTAAGTCCCGGGGTTTGGCGAGGGGGGCGGGCCCGGTCGGCGCGGCGTTTTGGGGGCGGGCCTGGGGGCATGGTTACGGCCCGGGGCGGGCCTGGGGCGTGGCCGCGCCCTCCGTACCCGCCCCCAGGTCACGTCCCGGCGCGCAAGCAGCCCGCTGGCGCGCGGGGATTTACGTCTCCCTCCGGGAGGCGTAAATCCCCCGACAAAGGTAAGGGGGGGGGGGTTTAGACAGGGCCGGGCGGGTGGGTTAGGTAGGGGAAGGGAGGGGAAAGTGAGGGGAGGGCAAAAGAAAGTTCCCTCCGAGGCTGCTCCGATTTCAGAGCAGCCTCGGAGGGAACGGGGGTAGGCTGCGCGGCTCGGCACGCGCCGGCTATACGGACTCGATAGCCTTGCGCGCGCCGATCCAGGATTTTAGCGGCTACGCGCGTATCTACTAAAATCCCGCGTACTTTTGCTGGCGCCTGATGCGCCAGCAAAAGTACGCCAATTCGCGCGGTTTGAAAATCTACCCCTAGTTGTTTAATTTGAGTGAAACAAGGCATTTAAGAGAGTATATGACCCTCTCTTCTTTTAAAGAAAATCAGAGACACAACAAGTCTATTAATTGCTCTCAACCATTTGCTACATTTAGGGGGTGGGTGTCCAGTAGGGATGTGCATTCGTTTCATCCGTTTCCTATACAAGCATGTAATATGAAAAGTACGAAACGCATGAAATGAATGCACATCTAATTGGCATGTAATGGGAAACATCTGAAACAAATTAAACGAATGAAACAAATGCACATCCCTAGTGTCCAGGAATGCCTGTAAGGAATTAGTCTCATAGAAACATATTTATGTTCCTTATATCATATTTCGCATTTGCAAGGGTACCATAAAAATAATTTAGCCTCCCTAGCAAGGGTATCAGATTTTAACCTAAGAAACTCCTGTCTTCTTAACTGAGTTACCCTTCCTAGGTTCAGGTACATCCAAATTTGTTGGCCATGGAATTTCTGTAATCGAATGCGAAGGAATAAATGTAATATTGTATCTCTTTTGGATGGGAAGACAAATGAAACAAATAAAGTTGCTGTTGACAGTATGTCAGTTTCAGTAGTTATTTATAAGACATCTGAAACATTCATGGACTGCTCTGGTTGCGTGTCCTCTGTTCATGCTCTTTGTATTATATAATGTATTTTTGCCAAAGCTGGAATGGACTGACTTGGCATTTTCAAAACATGCTCTAAATATTCCTTAAACATTTCTCTAGAAGGCATAATTTTTAAATATGGGAAATTCAATATCCTTACATTGGAATATTTTAAACTGTTTTCCATATATTCTAATTTTTTCAAGTTAGACATCTCCATCTTAACTATATTATTTTGGTGAGATTCTATTTTTTACAATCGTTCATCATGAAGTTAGACATCTCCATCTTAACTATATTATTTTGGTGAGATTCTATTTTTTACAATCATTCATCATGGACTTCCAATCTATCATTATGATGAGAAATATATTTTTCTAAGTCTGAAACTTTCTGTTGAGATTCTGTATTGATACTAGTCAACTTTATTATTGCCTTCTCAAGAGACTTAATCGCATCCCAGAGTATGTCCATGGTTACCTCAGTGGTTTTAATAGGTATAATAACCTTTATTTTAGGCATATCCTCCTCACCCCCTGCAACTAGGTTCCCCATTCCCCTTTCAATATTAGGTACAACATTTAAATCTGGAGATTTCTCCTAAAACAGAGAGTCCCCAAGAATATCTTTTAAAATAGTTGGTGGAGATGGGGTATTGGGAGCTCAGGGATTCAGAGAGATGGCTTCGGCCTGTAGTATGGATTCTCGCTGTGATCCGTTCCCACTGTGGCCTTTTCCTCTGGTGGTTCATTTGTTGTTGACATAAAGAATGAAGAAATCTGAAGTTGGGTTGGGCCTGGTAAGGGAGACGAAGACATAGCCTCCCTTATTCTGGCCTTCCGCTTGGTATGAGGCATAAGAAGTAAAAACAATATTTTCTCCCTCTTTATGACTAACTCTGATTAATTTCCCTATCTAATGTCTTTCGGATTGAAGGAAGATAGAGGAGTAATGAATGAAATTACTTACTAAGTCTTCAACCACTGGAACATCATAATAAAATCCAGGAAAAGAGAGACTCTAAAAATCCAGACAAAGCTGTGTGTCCCTTTGGCGCGTGTGGCTTTGGCAGCGTGCCGGTGTCGTCTGCGCCGCAGGGGGGTCCGGTTTTAACCTTACCAGTCCCTCCCCTCGATGACGTCAAGGGCACGACAGACCCAGAACAAGGGCGGGGGCTCTCCTCACCCTCCGGAGTGGCACAGGAAGTCAGGCAAAGTTCCAGGGAACAAGCAAACAGGGCCGGGATTTCTCCTCACCCCAGGTAATCCACTCTCCTCTCTCACCTTGTCTGCGCGCCGCAGGGGGGGGTCCAGTTTTAACCTTTCCGGTCCCTCTCCTCTATGACGTCAAGGGCGCGACAGACCTGGCACAAGGGGGGGGGGCTCTCCTCACCCTCCGGAGCGGCACAGGAAGTCAGGCAAAGTTCCAGGGAACAAGCAAATAGGGCCGGGATTCCTCCTCACCCCAGATAATCCACTCTCCTCTCTCGCCTCCAGCAAATAGCTTTTAAACAGGAAAATTCACCATGCAAAGATTACAGCTCCTCAAATTATTTTCAATATTTTCCAACCTTTTTGCATTTATTAAATCTGACTGAACCATATTAGATTGTATTTTTTCAAATTCAGTAAACTTCGATTCCAAGACATTTAACTTAGTCCCACACTGAAAGATAGCATTCTCATTAGCAGAAACTTTTATATTTGTTTCTATAAACACTTTTGTGAGGTTAAGTATTGACGGTTCCAATGGTTTTATTGCCTGCCAAAGAACTTCTAAAGTTATTACAGAGGGTTTCGTAAGTTCCAAGTTGGGGAGGAATGCCTTCCAATCTGCACCACCTCTGCTCCTTATTCCGCCCTCAAGCTGTGCTTTCGGGGTCGAAGATCTCACAGGATCTGGAACGGCCCTTTCCACCGCTTCTCCAAACGGACTCACTCCTCCTGCTATCTCCAAGGTAGGCCCACGCTCCTCGGCGCGTGTACCCTTCATTGGACCCACTCTTGCATCTGCTCGGTAACTCTCTTCCCTGAGCAGATGGATTCCAGGCTCATTACCGGGAGGGGAGCGCGTTTTAAGCGCCCCTGGGGTCAGCGATATCTCCTTGATCTGCGAGGAGGGCGTTTGCCCCACGTCCTCTCCGCCAGGAATCTCATCCGGGAGCCGATTTGGGGTTGGTGAGAAGAAGCCCTCTATCCGCATCTGCAGGCTTTCCAAATTCGGGAAGCTGTCATTAGCCCCCCACAGCTTGGCCTTACGCTTTGTATGCGGTACCTTGAAGAACCAGGAAATATAATATAAGGTAATAGAAGGCAACCACAGCAGAGAAGCTCTTCTTGGCGTTCCTCACCTTCGTTCATCTTGGCTCCCAGTTTTGTTTTGTTTTTTTTAAGGAAAATTGGTTCCTGAAATAAATTTATAAATGTTATTTGCTCTTTTCATGAAAGTATGAGGGCTTGCATGTGGGAGATCACAGAGTTTCCTTGTTTCCAATGGAACCAAACAGGAATGTTTCAGATCTCCATTGTTGTTTGGTATTTACTTCTCAATGGTATTGCTCATTGCCTTCAAAAACTGCGATTTAGACATTCCTGTTCAGTTTCATACTAATGGTGATATCTTCAACCTCAAACTACTATAAGCCAAAACAAGGTATATACAACAGTAATCACTGATCATCTTTTCATGTCCAATGTGCCTTGATGGCATATTTGCTGCATGAAGTTCAACAGCTATATGATTGAATGATTGATTTTGTGTCATCCTTAGCATTTCAGTTTGACTGTGAGCTTTAAAGAACTGAGGTTATACACCAGTCATTTCCAACTAATAATCCATCTGGGCCAAACGTACATGCTGGAGACAGCAGGTTAACTGTTGACAAGTTTTTTGTCAAATTCCATTAACATTGATGGTGAAATTAGTGCTAGATCGCCAAATCAAGTTTTGCATTTGGATGTTTGTGGCAGAACCTGTGGAATAAGTGCATCATTGATGTGATGACAAAGTTGGCAGTCTATTGTACAGTTTTTCCTCACAATTCTACTCTATGGATGTGAGTCCTGGACTTGATACCATTGTGACATCTAGCAGCTTGATCAATTTCAACTACATTGCCTATGTAGCATTGCCTATATTAGATGGGAGGACAGAGTTCTATCACCAAGGTACTCTCCACATGAAGCATGACAGTTATTGAGGCCATGCTAGCAACTCAACTTCAGTGAACAGAACATGCTGGACATATGAATGACACCCACATTTCCAAAAGAGTTTTTCTTGGGCACCCAGTAAATGGTCAGCAATCAAAAGATAGGTAGTTTAAAAAGTATAAAGACAGTCTGAGAGGTCACATGATGGCATGTGGACAGGAGAACATTGACTTTAGCAGAAGACAGAACACCATGGCATCAGATCTGCCATGGGGTTGTGCATTAATTTGAGCATAATCACATCTTATCGTTGATGAACAAATGTCAATGCCACAAAGCAGCTTTGTATCTCCCGAATTCTTAATCTAAATGTGATGTGATCTGCGTTTTGTTTGTTGTGATGGGGTGAGTTTCTCTTTCTCTGTCTATCCAGGTAGGGAGTGTCTGTGTCATGGGCGTACTGCCTCTATTATAACCTTAGGGACAAGAGTGGGGCTGGATGCTGGTGGAGTAGGCTGGAACAGGAATCTTTTGCTTATACCGACTACTTTCCACTCGGATTGAGCCCTTAGGTGCTGGTGGTTGGCAAGACTTAGACAGGAGCAAGGACACACACCAAGGTACTGGAAGGTATCCACTGGAGCAGGACAAACCCATGACAGGAACAAGAATATAAAGATGCCTATAAAACCAAGACAGACTAGGACTCAAAAACAAAACAAGACAGGGCAAACAATTCAAAGCAGGATATGTGGCCTAAGAGTGGGGCCAAAGAAAGGCCTCAGAGTAGGACCAGAACAAAAACACAGAACCAGAGAGACTGGGAGAACAGGGAAAAAAACAAAAGCAGAAAACGACAGAGACTAGGAATCAAAGTTCTGGCAGAAACAGACTAGACAGTCAAGAAGCAAGAATACAACATAAGACAAATCTGAGACCAAGACTAAGAACAAGAGCAACGTGAGGCCAAAACGATGACCCAAACATGTTGTGTCTGTCGGTTCCCAACGCCCTGTCTCCGCCCTCCTTACCTCTTTGGCGACTCCCTCTTCGCCCACAGGAAGATTGGTTGCTGCAGCGTCCTTCTGCCAAAGTCCTCCGACGTCCCCGGACCGGCTAGACGCTGCAACCCGCCATGTTTCCTGGACGCCTAGGGGCGCGTGCGTGGCGTGGCCCCGATGTAAGTACCGGCGATGGCGCAAACCTCAGGGGCGTCCCCCTGAGATGACGTCACCCGCGACAGATATATAAGGTCTTAGAATTTGCTAACACATTGAGTTAGCAAGGAATGGAATGGAACGGACTCGCTTCGGATTCCAAGCTACTCTGCCTTCTCGGACTTACCAGGGGTACACGCTCCTCGGGGGCCTCGCTCTCTCCTTTGTTTTTCAGGTGACAGTCTGGAACCGGTACTCTCTCCTCGAGGGCCCTTGTTCCCAGACTTGCTCTGTATTCTCTTCTGCCTGGAAGTCATCACTGCCAATTACATCAGTGAGTTACCATCGCTCTCTCAGAGCTTTCCCTGGAACCAGGTACTTGCTCCTCAAGGGCCTATTCATTCCTGGGCTTCTATGAGACCATTGTGTGAGTGTTCTATCAAGGTTCCTTACCTGAACTCTGCATACCCTGCCTACTCACTATATTCAGTTTCTCAACAGCTCAGTCATCCAGGGATCGCTGTTCCAGTACCTGAGGGACTACGGCCCTGCCAGGCACTCCAGCTCACTACTGCCACCTCTGGTGGTTCCTTATATGGTTTAATAAAAGATCTAGTGTGTGTCTGTCTCCAAACTCTGAGCCTGACCGGTGGTCCCTCTCGGGATCTTCCTCCGGGGGCATGGTCATCTGCCACCGGCCCAAGGATCCACCCATAAATATCCCTATCTGTTTGCTAACTTCTACAGAACTCCCTTACTCAATCCTACATTTAAGAAGTAATATCTCAAAGAGATAGTAACTCAATAATATACCTGGACTTGACCAACATTACTCAAATAATGATTTTATTTATGAAATTGTAACCGAACTTTATTGGCACCTGTTAGAATGTACGATATCCTACATTTACTTACCTTAGTCTATGTGCCTATTTGTAAACCGTGCGATGGAATATAACTTAGCGACGGTATAGAAAAGTTTTTAAATAAATAAATAACAGATTGCTAACTCCTAACAGAACTCCTAACAAAACAAGAACCAAGCTGTGGCACTAAGCATGGTGTGAGGCTGGATTATAAATGAGGCATCACAGGAACAACATGGCTGCCAATAGGACCTCCATGCCATATAGTCTGAAGGACTAGGTAACTAGTACACAAGGACCACTGAGAGGTCCTGTTGGCAGGAAGCAAGAACTTCCTCCAGATCCTCAGTCTGTCTCCGTATCTGTCTTATGTAGTGTGGTCTGCGTGAGAAGTGTGATTTATCTGCCTGTTTCTCTGTGTATGATGTATCTGTGTTTCTGGGTCTATCTGGGTGTGGTGTATCTGTCTGATAATATGTGTCTCTCTAAGTCTGTCTAGTGTGATATGGTCTGTGTCTATGTGAGTGGTATAATCTGTCTTCCTGTGTCTCCCTCTATGTCTGGGTGTGAGTGTCAATCTCTGTGTCTGTCTGGGTATAGGGTGTCTGTATGCCTTTCTATGGCAACAGGTTCAAGAGCAGATTGCTTGGCAAGAGACTGACAGCAGGACAGGAATCTAGGATACCCTTCACATATGCATTACCTTGTAAAAGTCTTCACACCCTTGTACATTCTGCTGACTAAAAAATACAAATCAAAATGCACTAAAGTAGGAGTTTATTTCTCTGATCTACATAACATACTCTATACTTTCATCATGAAAGAACAATTATAGAAGTATTCCAAAAGTAATTACTGTAAGAATAAAAAAAACAAAAAGTCTTGATTACATAAGTCTTCATATCCTTTGTCATAGCAAACCCAAATTAGCTCCGGTTGAAAAAACTGCCTTAACGAGGGCAGTGATAAGTTAAACAGAGCCCACCTGTGTCCAATCACAGAAGTTGAGCTGATACGAATACTCCTGGATGGAAGAATCAAGCTGTTTATTTAGTATGATGTGAATTTGAAGCAAAGGTCAAAACCTGCCCAATAAGGAGCTGCCAAAAGAACACCAGGATAACAGATTAAGAGAAGGCTATAATACAATTTCCGTGTGTTTGAATATCCTTTGGAGTATTGTCAGGTTTATCATTGTAAATTGGAAACAGTTTGCACCACCAGGCCACCCTTCCAAATTTGCTAGCGGTGGCTTAAAGAAACAGCTGGGGGAAGGTCACAGTGGGGCCTAAGATTACTTTAATAGAATTACAGAGGTCTCTGGCTGAGACTGGGGAAAATGTTCAACAATTTCTCGGCCTGCATGGGAGGGCAGCGAGAAGGAAGCCACTGCGGAAGAAAAGCCGTTTCTATTTATGACATACAGGGGACACTGCGCACACGTGGGAGGTTTTGTGGTCTGATGAGACCAAAGTGGAAATAGGAATGCCATTACTTATCATTTTTAAAGTGCTTTTTGGTCTCAATGCCATGCGTGGAGTAAAACACACACACAGCACATCACCCTGCTAGCATCATCCTTACCGTAAAGCAGCGGTTCTCAACCTTTATAGTTCTGCGACCCTTTTAATACAATTCCCCACTATGTGGCGACCCCCAACTGTAAAATTATTTTCGTTCATAGGCCTAAGTAACTGTACTGTATATACCGTATTTTCCGGCGTATAAGACGACCCCCAACTTTTACAGTTAAAATATAGAGTTTGGGATATACTCGCCGTATAAGACTACCCCTCTTCCAACGCATTTCAACATTTACAGCAGGAGGGAGTGACTCGAGAAGTGAGGGCGTGCTGCCCGATTGGCCGGTGCTGGGCAAAAGGGGCTTGCTTCGGCAAGCCCCTTTTGCCCAGCACCGGCCAATCGGGGAGCAAGGGAGCGCAGAATTAACTTTTTTACTGCATCCGGTGAGGGGAGGGAGTGACTCAAGGAGCGACAAAAAACCCATATTTCCGATGGTCTCTTAGGCGACCCCTAGCAAATCGTCATTCAACCCCCAAAGGGGTCGCGACCCACAGGTTGAGAACCGCTGCCATAAAGCATGGTGCTGGCAGCAGTGTGTGCTACGTGGAAGGGCTTGCGAAGATCAAGGAAAAGATGGATGGGGCTAAGGACGGGCAGATCCTGGAGGAACACGTCTTCTAGTCCGCCTCAGACTAGGGGTTGTAGAGAAGATTCAACTTTCAGCAAGACAATGATCCTAAGCACAAAGCAAAAGCAACAAAAAGCTCAGCAAAAGGAAAGTCACTCAGTCAAAGCCCAGTCCTGAATCCAATAGAAGATCTGTGGCAAGACTTGAAGACTGCAGTCCACGGACGATTCCCAGCCAAGCTGAAAGGGCTTGAGCAAAGTTGGTAGATGCTTATTTTAAATGACTGTTTAAATGGCTGTTCTTGTTGAAAAAAGGGCTTCCACCAAGTATTGAGTCGAGGAGTGTGAAGACTCATCCTTCCAGAACGCACAAGATTTAAAAAAAAAAAAAAAAAAATCAGAATTACTTTAGGAATATTTCTATAATTGTTCTTTCATGATGAAAAGATCAGTGAAATAATCCCCTATTTTAATGCATTTTGATTTGTATTTTTTAGACAGCAGAATGTACAAGGGTGTGAAGACTTTTACAAGACGCTGTATATGAAAGAGATGATTTCCATCTGGGGGAGGGGGAAAGGGTGGGAAGAAGGGATCCAACCAATTACACAGATGGAAGGGGAGCCAAAGCTTGAAATTGTCCTTATCCTTGCTTGACAGGATAGGTGCAAGGATACAGAGCCTGTCATCTCTCGGTTTATGGATCAATGGAAATGTTTTGTTTTAACTGATTTTCACCAAGAAAACCCAAATAATTCAAAATTGAAGGGCTACTATCCTCACTCAATACAATCAAACATACACAAAATGTGAGGATTAATTATGTCTTAACATTTCATCTGTTTATTTTTCACCCTCAGAAATTGGTATCAGACTGCGTGCTCAATTGCTTAGGCTCTTGCCCTATACAGGGCTACAACCTCTTTCATGATGGCAATGGCACTAGAATAGTAACTTCATTTACCAATTTCTCTAATGTACTCTTTTTATTTTATATACCAATTTTTTACTTTTTAAACGTTTGAAGATTTTTAAAATTTTTTTTACTTATCTTGCCAAATTCATGACAACCTCTCCGCACCGTTGTGTAAACTTATCCCGTAAGTGTCCAAATCAACTGCCTGACAGGCAGTGCTATCAACCAATATGTGTGTGTGACTGCTAAAATTCTACCCTCCCGACATTGCAATGTTTCGGCGGCACAGCTCGCCTGCTTCAGGGGATTCCTCCTGATAAGAGAATATGAAATACCATTTTCATTAGTACACTATTCACATTCACTAATATTTATTCAAAAAATATTTATTTGTTTGAAAATTTCATCAACTGGCTTAATTCGTGTGACCCCTCTCTCCAGTTTACTCACACTTTTGGAGATAAGGAAGTATCCTTTTTGGATATTTTGGTAACCATTAGATCAGATGAATTTTTCTTCTCAATTTACAGAAAGCCAATGGACAGGAATACGTTGTTAGAATACTCAAGCCATCATCCGCAACAATTAATTCATAGCATGCCTTTTGGACAATTTTTAAGGTTGAGAAGGTTATGCTCAACAACAGCGGAATTTAAGGCTCGCTCTAAAGAGATGAGAGAGAAATTCTTGAATAGAGGTTACCCAGAGAAAGTAATTAGGAAAGCGTGGAAAAGAGCCAGATGGAATAACAGAGAGCTCCTGTTAACCCCCCAAGTGAAATAAAAAAAGAGTAAATTAACTTGGTATTGCCTTATTCTGCTGGTATAAGGAAGGTGGTAGATAGCATCAAAAAGCACTGGCACATCTTACAGTTCCACCAGGTATTTGCTGAACGGCCGTGGGTGGCGTTCACAAGAGGCAATAACATAAAGGATCGAGTAGTTCATTCTATGTTTAAAACATTTCAAGCACAGGAGAGTATAACATTGGGTCATTTCCCGTGTGGTGCATGCACTGTGTGTGAGAATGCTTGTTCTAATGTAAGCACTCCAATAGAGAAACTACGTTTTTATAAACCTCGGGCAAGGTCGACCTGTATCACTCAAGGAGTGGTTTACGCTATATGGTGTCCCTGCGCATTGGTGTCTATAGGGAAAACAGTAAGAAGCCTCAAAACACGTTTGATTGAGCACAGGAGTGCTTTATAATGTATGAGGTTAGAAGCACCAATGGTGCAACATTGCATCGAACAAAATCATTCTTTCAGTAGCATGAGATGTACAGTGCTAGAAGTGTTGAAGCAGGATATACGGGGAGGTGATTTCAATTTAAAATTACTACAACAAGAACAAAGGTGGATTTTTAAATTGCGGACTATGGAGCCATCGGGCTTAAATAAGGAGGTCGACTAGTCAGTCTTTATGTAGGCAGTGAGTGCCGATATGAACTTTAAACATTGGAATGTTTTAGAATTAAGGGCAGGAGGGAACTTTAAACATTGGAATGTTTTAGAATAGCCCTTCAGAACGCTAGTGTACTCTGAACACAAGAGATTGCCTGGAACTTGAAAGTCTTTCTCTGATTGGTGAGATACTGAAGACAGGGGGAAGTTTAAAAACCAGGAAGTGATAGTTAGTACATACTGAGCGTTTGCGCTGAAAGTTTTTGTGCTGTGGGGAAGGAACCGGTAACGGTCAGTAAAACGAGTAAGTACCGTTGTGTTGAACATCTTATGTTTAATAATGTTTGAAAGGAATCTTATGGAAATGGAAACAGTAAAGTTGTTGAAGATAGGGGGAGGTTCAAAAATAAGGAAGTGGTGGTGAATGCATATTGAGCGCATGTGCGCTGCAAGTTTTGTGCTGCGAAAAGAACTGGCAATGGATAGTAAAGAGATGTGCGTTCTATGTTTAATAGTACAATGTTTGAAATAAATATTAGTGAATGTGAATAGTGTACTAATGAAAATGGTATTTCATATTCTCTTATCAGGAGGAATCCCCTGAAGCAGGCGAGCTGTGCCGCCGAAACATTGCAATGTCGGGATGGTAGAATTTTAGCAGTCACACACACATATTGGTTGATAGCACTGCCTGTCAGGCAGTTGATTTGGACACTTACGGGATAAGTTTACACAACGGTGCGGAGAGGTTGTCATGAATTTGGCAAGATAAGTAAAAAATTTTTTAAAAATCTTCAAACGTTTAAAAAGTAAAAAATTGGTATCTAAAATAAAAAGAGTACATTAGAGAAATTGGTAAATGAAGTTACTATTCTAGTGCCATTGCCATCATGAAAGAGGTTGTAGCCCTGTATAGGGCAAGAGCCTAAGCACGCAGTCTGATACCAATTTCTGAGGGTGAAAAATAAACGGATGAAATGTTAAGACATAATTAATCCTCACATTTTGTGTATGTTTGATTGTTTTAACTGATGTCATCCTAGTACTTAAGGATATATGAACAGAAACTAAAATAAACAAGTAAAAAAAAAAGCGCTATATTGTTTTGCCCCATCCTGTTGGTCAGTAAGGAAAATAACATTAAAAATGGCAGGTTGTAAACATGTGACTGCTTTATGAAGCCATTCTTGAACTACTGTGCTGTGTGTCTGGAGGAGAGCAAATGTTCTGACATTTGACTTCCGAATCACTTCATTTTTTTTTAAATTAGATTATATTTGCCACTAATGCAATAAATTACAGTATTAAGATACATCACCCGGTCTGTTCGCAATAAGACATTTTAAATAACAAATGCACACTATTGAACAGAAATATGCAGTAATAAGGATTTGTATCTTTAGATAATACATTAGGTAATTTCCATAGTTCCCCCTACCTCTCCCTTCCCTTCCTCTCCCCCTGCTCCACCCCCCCCCACCCACCTCCGCCTTAACTCCCTCCCCGCCCCCCCTACCTCACCCCCCTGCGTTCACCTTTCAGTTGTACATAAGTTCACATGCCTTAATATTATTGATTATAAGTTTATTTTTAATTCAGCCAAGTTTCTTCTACTCTGGTTGACCTCTATAAAATGTTCTTTCGTGTGCTATCTAATTTTCCTTTTTATGCATACTTTTATGCATCGTTCATTGTAATTTTATGCATCGTTCATTGTAATTTTCCTTTCTCAGTTACCTGTAAACCAACATGATGTGTCCTACGAATGCCGGTATATAAAAAGCTTTAAATAAATAAAATAAATAAATTAGGTAGAAAATGTATATGCTAGAGCTTATTCTGCATTCAAAATGGCAACAACATTTTAGAATAAGTAAAAGAAAGCAAAACAGAAAACAGAGGTAAACATATAGGTGAGCAGGATTTGCACTTTTTTGTTCAATAAATTGTAAGAAAGGTATTTACACTTCATAACATTTAAATTGCCTTTCTTGTCTCTCATCCATGAGTTCTCCCATAGTTCGAAGATCCTCCAGCTACCACCAGTAGATGACATGGCAAATGTATGGTTTAAGATGTAAGCTCCTTCACCATAATCATTTGGATTTTACTAAGCGCCTCCTTCCAGAAATGCACAAGATTAGGCAGCCATCCAGCAAGGAGCCCGCTTCCCCAATTATCCCTTCAGCAATCCCCTGCCACCTCTCAGTGTAGGCTCTGCGGTGTCAGGGGCCATCTCTAGAGCGTCCTGTGCCATTCTCTAACAGCAGCCTGCATATGGAGAATTTCCCTCACTGATACTAAGGTCCTCCCATTGCTCTTCCAAGAGTATGATGCAAGCTTTTCTCCAGTTCTTTAATATAAGGCTTCATCTTCAAATTCTGTTCATATTTTCAAATAAATTGGAGATGAATCCATCTCCCTCCTCAAACTGATGCACAGTAATTCTAAGGGGATTTTCCTCCGATCTGGTGACTATCTAAATGCAATCTGCTTTGAAGATTCTGAAAAAGCAGAATAGAAACAGAGAAACGCAATGGCAGAAATAGACCGCAGGGCCCATCCAGTCTGATCAATCTAGCATCCCTTCCCTATAGAAACAGGGAAACATGACGGCAGAAAAAGACCAAAATATAAATATAAATCAAATAAATAAATACTGATTCATAAAATGCCATACTGGCAAAATTACATATTGAGCCTCCTCGGGCAGTTTATATTGTCGTCATAGGGTAGGGGTGGCTAGAGCCATAGCCAGACAATTTGGCATCTATGGCTAAAAAAAAAAAGTGCTCCCTCACCCTGTACATAACATGAGCTCAGAGACTCTCTTAACTTTTTTTTAAAATTTAATCCATACTGCTCTTAGTTATAATTTATAAATGGTCACAATTGTGGTTATAATTGTGACCCTTAAGTCTGTATGGATGTGACCCTTGCCCTCCTATACCTACTGATTAGTTATTTATTTATATATTCAATTCCTAGGGGAGCACACACTGAAGGGAAGTCGGTGGCATCCGAAGCCACATGGGGAAGATGCCGTTGGGAGATTTGTGGCAAGGCCACCTTGCGCCGTCGGAAGGGGAGCCCTGGACCGCTGCCTGCCGGGGCAGGTAAGGGGATCCAGTCGCGGGTTGCCGCAGCCAGGGTTCCCAACATTTAGGAGGGAACAGATAAGAGTCTTTCTTGGTTTTGAAGAAATCCTTCCAACTGGTCAGGATCAAAGAAAAGATATTTGTTTACACTTAATTGTACATTTACAGGAAAATTGCAGAAGAAATGATGCTCCTATTTCAATCACATGTTGCTTTTTATTCAAACAGGTTTTCCAACTCAGCTGAGTCACTTTAGTGACATCAGAAAATAATGCCAGGTGTTGGCCCGGAAAATGTTTATCAGAGGCACGAAAGAACATTTTCCTGGTCCATATACGATGAAGTTCCATGGCAAAAACAACAAGCAATGTAGCAGTACCCTGTAATTCTATCTGAGATTCTTGCAGCAAGCAGTTAAATTATCTAAAGCATTTCATGGCAAAGGAGCATTAGAATCGGGGACTATTCCTTGTCTAGAAGGTAAATAAAAGGCCTTAGTTATAGAAGGAACAGAATCTTGAGGCACCTTGAGAACATCCATATAAAATGTCTTAAGTAATTCACTGGAGAAACTGTGGCAGAGTTAGGGAAGTTAAGTATTCTCAAATTTAGACCTAGATTTATCATTTTGCTATAAATTTCACATGAATACCACCCGCATAAAAAAAGGGGTGTGGTAAGGGTCATTTTTGAGATACCGCAACTTGTGCTGTTTTACTGCATCGCATAGATATTTTACCATAACGCACGTTAAATTTATCGCACCCGTGATATTTTCATATTGCAAGCTGAGAAGTGCCCAGGCAGGCATTTACATGTTTTGGGCTGCTCCTGGCTAGAGAGAGCTAGGCCCTAACACCCGCGATAACGCCCTAATGTGATTTTAAAAAATGACCCTGTTTGTTTCCTAGAATTATTCTCTAGTGCCTCTAGTCTACGTTGAGTAAAATCCTTACCCTTGATCAAAGCCAAGCCACATTTCCCCAAAGATTCATATTGTTTTTCTAGGGCAGAGATACATTCGGTAGTACTCTTAATTACTTGGTCATGCCCAGCTACCTGCTTTTGTACTAGGCCAACAGCTGAACTAACAATTTCCAATTTAGACACCAAAAACTGTTCCAACCTCTTAATGGCAGTCCAAAGTATTTCAAGTGTAATCTGTGCAGGTTTCTGAAAACCTTTAACTGCAGAACCACCTTCTGTAGACGAAGGCATCAGAGTCTCATTGGTGTTCCTGGTAAGTTCATGAGATTCCATCGAAGCAAGTTCCCCCATTACTGGAGGAGAAAGCTGAGGCTGCAAAGAACTCTCCTGAGGACCTGCTGAATCCCCAGAGTAGAAATTAAGTGGCAAGCGAGAATCAGGGCTTAGGGAGATGGAGTTCCCAGAAGAAGCAGCATGAGAAGCCATGCCAAGCTGAGATATCCCTGAAAGGGTACTTGTGCTCATTGGTTGCATAAACCCCTCAATGGTCACTTGAGACAAAGAAGAAGAAACCACAAGCTTTGGAGGGGGAAAGCGACAGTTCCCTTCCTCTTCTTCCCATCCGGCCCAAGGGTAAATAGCAAAGAAAAAAAAACAAAAACCGAGAGAGAGAGAGAGACTTACTTCCACAGAGATTTTCAAAACGAAGATGTCAAGAGAGCAGAGGATGCTTCAGTGAGGCTTTGGTGGCATCTACGTACCACTGCAGAGCCATTCTTGCAGGCCCCTCCTGGCATCCTGGGCAGAGCCATTCTTGCAGGCCCCTCCTGGCATTCCGGGTTGATGACATCAAGTGCCTGGGTTTCTCACAGGGATCCAGACCCCACCACGGGGCAAGAAAAAACATCTCCTTGGCAGTTCCACGGGTTCTATCCACAATCAAGAAGATGACTGTCTCTCTTCTACAGTCCCCACCCTTCACATCTTCACCACCTCTCTAATCCTCCAGTCTTTAGTCTCCCTCTTTTTACCTTTCTCCTACCTACCAGCTTTCTATCGCCCACTCCCACTCCCATCCCATTCCCCTCTCTGTCTCACATCTTCCTCAGCCTCCTATTCCCATCTTTTTTTTTCACCCACTCCCTAGTCCCCCATTTCCATCCTCTGTTCTCACCCTCCCCAACCCTCATCCACCTTCCTCAGCCTCTAATTTCCTTATCAGCCCCAGCTCCTTCCTTATCACTCATTCCCTCCTTGGCCTCTTTCACTTTCTTCCAATCCCCATTCCCACTGACTCTCATCTTTGCAGCACTAACTCCCTTTCCAGTTCTCCAGGTCATTCACTCCCTCACTCACACCTCCCATAGCCCATCTGATACACCCCCACTCACCCCCGAATGTAGCAATCCCTGCTCAGTCTCTGAGTCCCTGCTCTGCATCCTCAGGTCCCTGCTCGGCTCCTCCCCACTCTGTCTGCACTCTCCCAGATTCCCTGCCCTCCTATCCCTAATCCCCAAATATCTGCTCTCCCCATCAGTCACCGCATTCTAGTTCTTCCACCAATCCCTGTCCTGGATTTTACACCTCTGGTACCCAAATCCCCAGCTCTCCCCCATCTCCAAGTGACAGCATCAATCTTCCTCAGCTCTTCCCCTGCCAGTCCCTCTTCTTCCCCTGCTCTCCTCACTCCCCATCTTCCCATCTTCCCCTGCTCTTCCCCCACCAGTCCCCTTTTTCTCTTACTCCCCCAGTCCCTGTTCTTCCCATGCTCTCCCCTGCCAATCCGTGGACTTTCCCTGCTCTCCCACCCCCAAGTGACAGCCCCCGTCTTCCCTTGCTCTCCCCCATCCCCAAGTGTCAGCTCTGTTCTTCCTCTGCTCAATCCCCACTAGTGCTTGTTCTTTACCTGATCTTCTCTCACCCAAATCCCTGAGCCCACGTAGTACCCCCCTCCCAAATTCCCATGTCTTCTTTGTCTTCCTCCCACTTTCCTAAGAAGCTTCCTGGCTGGCTGCTTCCGCCCTCTGCATGGCACCTCTTTCCTCTCCGAGCCTTGTGCTTGAAACCAGATCTCAGCTGTTAGAATCACGGGGGCTCTGCCTGAACAGAGTCGCATACAAACAGCCGATGTTTGAACCGTGCTGGGCTCCATAAAGCTAGAGCCCCACAGTTCAAACAGCAGGGATCAGCTTTCAACCCTGGGGCCATAAGACGAAAGAAGCACCATGCAGGCGGTAGGAGCCGCTAGACAAGATTGTGGTAGGAAAGATCGAGCCCACATTCCTTCTATACCATCAGCCATCGCCATAGGGCAGATATTCATCCTGTGGACCGGCAGTGCCCTTAAGCAGAGGCACCTATAACTGAGGCCATATTGACCTTGGGTTGTTATAGCTATGGGAGTGGCTAACTCCGGTCCTCAGGAGCCACAAGCAGGCCTGATTTTACGATATCCATCATGAATATGCATGCAATAGAGGCATACAAATATATCTCATGCATATTCAATGTAGATATCCTAAAATCCAGATGTTTGTGATTTTTGAGAAGCAGAGTTGGCCACCCCTGTCTTTGGGAGTCAAAATCATTCATGTCTCCAAAAAAGTTTGGAATCTGCCCAGGAGGGAATAATGGATTATTACACTGGGCATCAACACGGAGTAGCATCGTTGAAAGCCACATGGTTCTGCTATAATTGGTCCTACAATCCAGTCCTCCATCACGATGCGATCACAGACAGTGAGGCATGGAAGCCAGCACAAAAAGTACAAACCTGTTTTTCTTGATAACTGGAGGCCTGGGTCATAAATCATTACCCACATCTGCTTCCCTAGAAGGGTCACTAAATCATTGCTCTTGCTGTGGTTCTGACCTTAAACCGACTGGCTGATGGACGGGGTAGGGAAACGAAGACGTCACATCTGTGCAGGACATAAAGCGATATTATTCATCTCCGATTTCACTTCTGCTCGGAGGGAATGAAGAAACCAGGTCAGGCTGCAGGCTGCGCACAGTGCCGGGTTATTTAATTCTGAAAGCTTCTTAAGGAAGCCTAGTTAAGCAGGTAAACACCTGGCTGGGAGCCCCCAGGCCTCTCGGCTCCAAAAAAAATGAAAGTAATGAGAGGAGTGTTTCATTTTTACGTCTAAATACAGACGTTCAGGAATTGGAGGCAAGGAAGCGTCTCTTAGTGGGATCCCTCACCATCCTCTTAGGTTTTACTTAAAATTAAAGACAGGAACAGGAGTTTAAACATGTAAGATTGTTCCCATTGGGCTTGTATATATCCCAACATAATGGGGTTTTATGTGGGTTTTGATATCTATCTGTAGTGTTTTGTATTTTTGTTCAGGTCAAGGCATCTATTGATTTCCTATTTCAATATTTATATTGCCTGCTGTTTCCACATTTGGGTCCATAACGACATAAGAACATAGGAAATGCCATATTAAGTCAGACCAAAGGTCCATCAAGCCCAGCATCCTTCTCCGACAGTGGCCAATCCAGATCACAAATATGTGACAGGATCTTAAAGAACAGATCCAATCCTTTAGGTTTTTGTTAAAACATCATTAAATATTCTTTATTTTTTTTTATATGCAGCGCTGTTATAAAGGAACCATGAGAAGGTATAAACACCTAGACTGGGGATGAAGTGAGAGAGAGAGTTTAGGGCTACTGCAAAGAAGGGCACAGCTTCTTCTTAGTGCCCCCCATCCAAGGGGGGTATGACCCATCCAATGCTCCTTGCAGAGAGGAGCACGGTCCCAAACCTCCCCCTGCTGAAAGAGAAACAATTACTCTATGTCCCCCTGCAGAGAGAGGCACAGAGACCCTCCTCCCATCACCTCAAGCACCCTCTGCAGAGGGGGACACAGCTATCCAGTGATCCTCCAGAGCTCCCTAGCCACCCCTACATAAAAGAATAAAAGTACCCAGTGCCCTCTGTAAAGAGAGGCACAACCCTTCTCCCGTCAGCCTCTTCAGGGAAGACCATGAAGCTCCTAATGCCCTCTGCAGAGAGAGAGAGCACAACTCCCTAGCACCCATTGTAGAGGAGGATACAGTTACCCAGTACCCCCTGCAGGGAGAAACAGTCCCCCAGCAGCCTCTGTAGAGGGTGATACAGCTATCCATGGACCCCTGGAGAGAGAAGTACAGTCCCTAGTGATCTCTGCAGAGAGGATTGCAACCACTTAATGCCCCCTACAGAGAGAGACACAGTCTCCCATTACCCCCTGCAGAGAAAAGACCACCCAATATCCCTGCAGAGAGGCACAGCCCCTAGCCTTCCTTGCAAAGGAGGTACAACTAGAACAGGGCTCCCTAAACCAGTCCTCATGACACCAGAGCCACTTGTGTTTTCAATATATATCCTATGAATATTAATGAGATGAATTTGCATATACTGAGTCTCTATGTAGGCAAATTTATCTCATGCACATTCATAGTGGATATTCTGAAAACCCAGCTAGTTGTTGACAGCTAGACAGATATATATACATATATAAAGAACAAACGCGGGCTAAATATGTGCAAAATGTGCTTGGAAAACACACTGAACAAAGCTCCAGCTGAAGGGGGAAAAAGCACCAATGATGGATATAAAAAATTATTGGAAAAATATTTATTAATTAATGAATCGATTAGAAACAGCAGGCTTCAAATAGTACATACCAAGATTATTTAATATGCATACATATATAAGACGCGACTTGTACAGACAAGATTGAAGGAACACGAGCAGTCTATAACTAGACACAAGAATTTTTTCCTCGCTAAGATGCATTTAAATATTCATATCATTAATGGTACCAGCTCAGTTCATAAGATACAATGTATTAGCAGGAGCAATAAACTCAAGTAGATACAAAGGGATACAATGTTGCTATTCAAAGAAGAGCACAATAATATTGCAGCCAGGACAAAGGCCCCTCTCCCTCGGCTCCTCACAATAGCACAGACATCAAATAATACACAGACACAGCAAGTTGGAATTCAAAGAAGTCCCCAGCTTTATTAAACATTCAATCACCAGAGCCATCAGAATCAACATAAATACCCCCCCCCAAGAATCATCTGCCTCGCCCCAGCAAGACGATCCCTCCACAGACCACCAAACCTGTATAACTAGCGGCATCTGCCGCTAACAGGGACCCCCGCCACAGCCCAGCAAGGGGTCCCAACCTTGTGGCTGAACCCAGTCACATGCAACTCAAACAACAACCACAGCCAAGGAAACCCGCCACCTAGCAGATTCCTTGCTCTCAGCTCCGCCCCATAAGAACCATGGCTCTGGTAACTCTGGCAAAGGGAGGGGGCCAAGTGGACAAATACACATGGCCCCCTCACCCCCACAATAAAGATGTGGCCTAAGTAAGATGCAAGACATATTCCAAAGCCTCTTGAATAGTATTAACAAATAGGTCGTTATCCACACCAGAAAGATGGATGGATGTAATGTAATTGGAGAGCAGCTCATCGAAACAGGTCCCCAGGACCAACTATGAGCAGTTAGGAATTGCAACACCTTGGAACACCCACTCAGATATGAAGTCCATCTCGATGCCACCACCGATGACCTTAACAAATTCCATGCTTCGGAACTCTGTAATTCCAGAGGAAATCTGGGACGACGGCACCTTCCAAATCCACGTTCAGTGCCAGCCTCCAAAACTGCCTCCACTTAAAATGAGAGAGAGAGAGAGTCAGCTATTTTGTTATTCACCCCAGGAGGCACAGATAGAACAAAGGTGTTTAAATTTGCAATTGGGGAAAAGGCATCCCGAACGGTTAAATCGCCAACAGATGTCGGACAACCCTGTTGCCGACTTTCCCTGACTGACACCGGCACCCTGTCCATGAAAGCACCAGCTCTGCTGCAAAGGGACCCCAGAAACAGAACAGTGTATTGGCAAAATACTTTATTCACACAGTATATGGGCCCATATACTGTGTGAATAAAGTATTTTGCCAATACACCAATCTCATCTTTTTTTTGTTGCTATATAGCCACATTGGATTGGCTTCCAGTTTATTTTTTGGGACCATTCCAGAAACAGAACATCCAGGCTGTCCAGAAGCAGATGGACCAGCAGGGTGTGCCTTATTAGTCATCTGTATTAACCAGAGACTAACATCCTGAGTACCCCAACAACAGATATTGCCCACCATCCTATCCCTAAAACGCTCATCATAGTTGAGCCATGCCCAACCTTCATAGTCCTTATGAGCTCTGATAATGGTGTCAGCATAAGTTAACAAAGCACCATACTATGATGGGTCAATAATGACCCAGCACACTAGCCAATCTCAGGAAACACCGTACCCAATTAAGTATATTCTTTGGGACCTTAACTTCGACACAGGAGGAGGATCTGATTTATTCCTCTTTTTACCTGTGCCTTACCCCTTCTATCCTCTAACTGAAGAAAAATATCAATATATTTACATTTTTTATTTGCTTCCTATACTTGTGAGAGACTTCCTTCCATAATTCAGTAAGGGCCACTAGCGCTGGAGCACCCTTGTCCCCCACGAGGGTAGAGTGACTAGCAGAACCCATTTGAGCCCCAGACGAGGAGGAGGAAGATGAACTAGAAGAGGAACTGGAGTTGGATGAACTAGACCTCCTGCTGCTATCATAACACTTGCATTTCTTCTTGCTCCCTCCAACCTTACCCTCCATTTTGTCACTAACCTGAACAGACTCAACAGAACACCCCCCCCCCCCCCCACCAGCATTGCTAGAAGCACTAGGAGCCACTTCACTCATGCCAACCACCCCACCCACTTCAGAAAGGGCCGGACCACCTTGCCAACCCTGAACAAGATCGTGACCAACACCATCTACAGCAGACCCTGTGAAAAAAGGGACACTAGAGGGCATGGGAACGTTATTACCAGCGTGAATATTGGGAGGAAACCCCATAGAACCAGTAGACAGAGGTACAAGATTGCGAATTGCCAAAAACTCACCAGGGGCAACTGAGTCATGCAAAACAGGCTCAGCAGGACATATAGCAACAGCAGAGCTTGAACCAGAAGGACCAGCAACTGAAGACCCTGGACCATGCTCAGTAGATGAAAGACCAATCCAGACAATCACTGAGGTGTGTTGATTTCACCAACTCTCAAGGCTGGAGGGACCGGCCAATCAGAGGTATCAGTGCTGATGACTTCCTGCACTCCAGGCTGAAAAAGAGAATTAGAGCTCCCCAGAGACCCAACCATATGCCCCCCAGTGAATCCCACAACCCGGGCCAGGTCAGCCCCATTACCTCTAACTGAACCAAGGGCAGGGGCTGCAGAGGCAATGCCTCAAGCCCCTGAAGAAAATCGAGAGGAAGCAGACAGGGGCACTGTACCCATACCCAAAGTTAAACCAGGGGCAGATGAAACAACAGGAACTCCAGATTCCCCAGCAGTAATCAAACGAATCCCCAAAAATTCAGGATTGGCAAGAGAATGAGGACTTGCTACAGAAAAATCACTTGTGAAGCCCCCACTATGCACAGCCTCATCAGGAGAAACAACAAAATTAACAGGAGGGACAGAAGCAAGATGAGAAAAACCAACGAATGGAGGAGGGGCAGGACCCCTGGGAATTGCCCCAACACTGCTGGACAATGCCTGAGAGGAGTTACATGTATCAGGCACAGAAAAAGACTGCCCAATAAGGACCTCAGACCCACCTGCAGCGATGGGATCACGACCTAAATTGGCAAAAGAGACACGGGGGCCTGCAGCCTGCATAGAAGAAAAAGGTGCACCCCCTAACCCAAAGGCCATAGAAGGGAGCAGAGGATCACGAGGCACCAAATTAAAACGCCTGTCCACTAAAGCGTCAACAGGCAGGAGAGCCCTGGGAACTCGGGAGAAAGACCCCCTCCCCCCGATTGAATTATGTGCCCCCCCCTTCAGACACAACCCTAGAGGCCGTGGGACATCCCCACCGCGGGAACTACCCATTTCAGCAGATACAGAAGCAGAGGTAATAGCTCCATCTGGAGCCGACGTCGCTGCTGCAGGACGCGCTGTACCTCATGCAGGCTTGGCAGCTCTCAAACAGGGATCGCTCAAAAACCCGGCGAGGAGCAAAAGCAAAAACGAGAGAGGAGCAAGACGGCCATGCAGAGGAAAGGGGGCGGCACGCAGGTAACGCCCCCTTTTATACCCCCCCCCCCCCCCCGGAGTTAAAAAATATTGGTCCCTGGATCACCGGGACTGGCCAACCAGGACCCGACCGGATCCTGTGAGGTCATCCTGGTGCACCAATTAAAATAAAAATAGCCTAACTTCAAACTCCCCCCCCCCTCCCTGCTAACTAACTGGCCCCAGGGGGAGGAGCCAGCCTGGCGCCCACATTATCTCAGGCTTCCAAGACTAGGCTCCTCCAGCCCTTCCAATGTTTTTAAACTGGCAACAATGTGTGCAAGCACCTTGACCAGATAAACAGAAAAGTATACCAAAGTGCCCATCAGTCAATTCCCTCAAGTGCATATATATATATATATATATATCTTATTACACTGTCAAACAAAATCTCTGTATAGTGTAAACATCATAACAGCCAATACCTTAATACAGTTCTTGCCAGTGGGTCCCACCAAGTCATTCTTTCAGCACATAGAATCTTCATATTCATTGGAGTAATTTGCATACAGAATAGATATGGCTCCCAAAAAAAAATCACAATCACTAACTGCAATCACAAGTCCCGCCCACTGTTCCATTGTCATAGATACATTTGAACACCAGTTAAAGAAATTGGCATCTGACGTCTCCATTAAATCCACTGGGTGCAGGAGATACTGATCATATATACAGACAGAAGCACACCTCAGCATCAGTCCAGGAAAGCAATTATATATTTAGCAGTTATTTTCTAAATGCATTTTGTATATTTGCCATTCCCCCGAGGCAGGCATCTAATGTCCAAACACTGGTGTCAGAAATTCTCACTTCTTTTTGCATTGCCTCTTTTTTAATCAGATACTGAAAAAATAAAAAAAGAGACTGCTTGAAGTCCAGTATATGTGTTGTGAATGTGGACCCTTGGGCCGAGGCGGAATTGATGCCCTCTGCAGGAAGGAGCCCTGCAGGTCCCTACCATCAGCAGGCAGTCTCAGACGAGGCAGAGGCCCAACTGAAGCTTTGCCTGTACCAACCCATGTTCCCCTTAGGTTGAGCTCTCAGGTGCAGGGGCTGGCAGGTCTTAGGTGGGGGCCTCTGCTGCTAACTCATTGAAGAGACTGGAGCGAAGATGGAGTCAAAGGCAGGCTCAGATCAAAGGCAGACAGAATTGAAGCAAAGTCCAAGAAGCTGGCTGAGGTCAATCCCAGGAGGTCCGTTCAAGGAAAGATGCGGTAGAAAGGCAGGCAGGAAGGCAAGGGATGGCGCAGGAGGCAAGGCACACAGAAGAACTGGTGACCAAGGAGACTTTCACGAAGAGAACGGGAACCACAGGAGCAGGAAGACGAAGACACCGAAAAACAAGGGAACTGAAGAAGGACCTCAGACGCTGGAATTCAAGACTGAAGACTGACAACTGACAACTGATGACTGAAGACGCTGGGGCAACTCACACTACATAAGGAAGTAGAGGACCTGTTGCCGAGGCACTGGAGCAGTGTCAGAAGAAGCCTCTTATAGGCCAATGTTTGACATCATCCCGGGGCACTGCAGGGCTTTCTCCTGCTGTGGGCCCCTTTAAATGATAGTAAGTTGTAACTCGTGTGCACCTACAGAGCATTGGGCCTGGACAGCAGCATCCACTGCATGTCGGCGGCATCTCACCGTGTTGAGGGGCAGCCAGGACCACCAGCAGCATCCTGTCACATGTACTGGGAACAGGCCTGAAAGGTAGGATCAGCAGTCCAAGGGACAACCCATGGACCACCTATCATAACAGTATGATTATAGTGAGAGCACTGTGCCATTCTAGCCCAGCTGACCCAAGTTGATATGAAATTGGCATTTGGCAAGTATGGGTCATTGTTTGCCTGCTGCACATTTTTTTAAGCTTGGTGTTCTTGCTGCATAGCCATTAATCAGCCATTAGTGGGCATCTCAGTTTTTCTTATCTGTATACATTTACTATGTAGCAAAGATTAAGAGTATAATCTAGGAACATTAATGACCCATTGCCTAATCTATGCATATATCATCAGTAGAAACTACATCATAGACCAGTGGTTCCCAAACTTGTCTTGATGACCCCCACAGCCGGCCATTGGAGATGCAGTGTATGCACATTTATCTCATGAATAGTCATTATGGATGTCTTGAACACTTGCCTGGCAGGACAGGCTTGGCAACCTCTGCCATAGATTGGGGTGCTCAAACTAGTCCATGGGGCTCCTTCAGCCAGTTGGGTTTTCAGGATATCTGTAATGAATATGCGGTAGTGCATGCAAATAAATCTCATGCATATTCATTACAGATATCCTGAAAACCCGACTGGCTGAGGGGGTTCCCAAGGACCGGTTTAGGCACCCCTGCTAAATATGGTTCCAGACCTGGTTCAGGAAAGAAGTGTTGATGTTGGAGCATGCAACTGGCCAAATAAATATCTAGGGGAAGAGAAAGCTTGAGAGTGGACCCCTAGATAGTGGGACAAGCACAAGAAGGTACACATTATTAATATGGATGAGCAAACTAATTGTAATACTGTAATCCAAGTATTTGCTTGCTGATTATAACTGAAACCCAAGAAATTATGGTAAAAATAACAGTTAATTCTGCTTTCCCTAAGAAAAGCAGGACTGCATGCAATGGAATAAAACCAGGACTGGACCGGTCTGACCTGAAAAAATGATGGCATCAGTTAGCATTTAGTCTCAGGGTGGTTATCTGGGATGTGTTTACTTAAACCAATTCATGTTAATGCCCTTCAAAATAAGCCTGTATGCCAGCCCTAGCAGAATAGAAGGGGGTCTCCCAACAAAAATAAGTGTGTTTTCTGTCCAAGCTGCAGGAAATGGTTTTGACCCAGCTTGGCTGGAAGTACTGAGCATATACAGGTACTTTCTGTATCAGCCATGTGGTTTAATCCATTGGTGCTGCCAGCTGCTCTGAAAGGGAGGTCTGGTTATCCTGGCATACAGAAATCCTCTGATTCAGTAATAACTTTAAGGGAGAGCTCAGTTCCTGTACTTTTCCAGCTGCAGGAATTGCGCTTGCTTTATGCAATGAATGCTGGGTTAATGAATCCTTCTCAGCAGAGGTGCTGAATGGTCTGGCCGCTCTCTACATACAGCACAGGGTAACCAGGCCTCTCTTTATAGGGGCCTGGATGGCCATGCCCCCTCTCTGTAGGGCAATCAGTAGAGCATGCCCCATCTGCTTGGGGTGTGGAGGGAAGGGCTATGTTTGTCTCTGTAGGGGCTGTGGATAGCTGTAACTTCCTTGGCAGGAAACACTGGTGGTGCTGGGGCTGTTTCCTTTTCTGCAGGGGTCACTGAGGCCTGTCTTCCTCTTTGTAGGGTGCATAGGGAAGGCTTTGTTACACTGGAGGGGCAGTATCTCTTCAGCAAAGGCGCACTGGGAGACTGTACGTCTTGCTACAGGGATCACTGGGTAATTGTATCTCCCTTTTTAGGGGGCACTAAGTATCTCCCCTCAGGGGAAACTTGGTGGGGGCAGTCTGTGCCTCTCTCTCTCTCTCTCTCTCTCTCTCTCTATATATATATACAGTATTCGCTGTACATGAGGATGTGCATGTAAATATTCCTCTTTCTCCAAAAGGAAGTCACCAGCGGGATCTTCATCCTCAGGTCCTGAGGAAAAGGGTAAGTGGCCCTATGGGGGATGGTGTTAACTAAAATAATAGGGGGAGGCATAGTTCTGCCTGTTAGTGCTTGCTGTGGTGGGGGGTGAACCATGGCTGAGATGTACAGGTGAGGAGGATTTGCAAAGGTCTGGAAGGTGGTGGTGCTGCCTCCTGCACAGGAGCTGCTGCAGCACAAAGAGCCATCTTCTCCAAGGAGCTGCTGGTATCTGTGAAAAGAGAAAGATGTGACAGTTAAGTGAGCAGGTGGTGTGACAGGTAATAAGAGCTGGAGGTGGATAAAAGATGTGAGTTTGTAGGGTAAATGTGGGGTTAAATTTAGGAGAGAGCTTGTGGCAAGGGGATGTGAAGGAAGCAGTGGGATACCATTTAGTGTGTGTGTGTGTGTGTGTGTGTGTGAGTGAGTAAGTGAGAGTAGGTATGTATATGTGTGTGTGTGTATGTGAGCATGTGTGTGTGTGTGTATGTGAGCATGTGTATGTGAGTGAGAGAGAGTAGGTATGTGTGTGTGTGTGTGTGTGTGAGCATGTGTGTGTGAGTGAGAGAGAGTAGGTATGTGTGTGTGTGTGTGTGTGTGTGAGCATGTGTGTGTGAGTGAGAGAGAGTAGGTGTGTGTGTGTGTGTGAGTGAACATGTATGTGTGTATGCAAGGCCGGATTTAGAATTTGGGAGACGGGAAACCTTCGAGATCAGATAATGGATGAAGTCCCTCTATCTCCATTCCCTTCTGGAGTCCTGGAGTATTATAGCACTGCCCCTTTCAAATGTATTGCTAAAGCAAGTTACTTGACTCAGTTGCACTCCTCTTTGTCCTGGGTATTTGGCACCTTCAAAATTTAGTGCCTTGCAGAAAGAGAAGCAATTACTCTATGTCCCCCTGCCTATGTTGCCTATGCCTAAATCTGAACCTGAATGCATGAGAGAAAAAGAAGAAAGTTTCTGTATAACAACCCCATTCCTCTCCCCCTATTAATCCACTACAACCTCAGGGCATCTGGAAATCAAAAGTTCCCAGGTATGGAGAGTGAGGGATTTTTAGAAATCCTTATTAGTTTTAATATTGGATGTTATTTGCTGTTTGGAAAATGTTTATATGAGTTTTTAATTATTGGATGTTCTATTAATCAACTGTTTTGAAATTATTTTTATTAGTATGATTTTACTGTATTGCTATTTATATTTTTTTTATTTTATTACTTGATATTTTATCAGAAATGGTGATGTTTCTCCTTTTCCATTGTTTCACTACATACAGAATCTGGTTTCAAGATTGTAATTTCCTTTTCACATTTTGTCTGCTCATTTTTATTTATAACTAGCTGTACCCGGCCACGCGTTGCCTTGGCTCAGTCTGGTTAAATGGAGAAGAAAGAAAAGAGAAAGCGCACGTTTCTAATATGTTTAATTTCACAATGCTTGTGGGTATACAATATTTTTTGTTGTTCCACTGTCTGCGCAGATATAGACATTGTCTGGTTTGCTGATTCTAGAACACGCAACATATAATTGTCCATGTGAGAAGCAATCCATGTCTAGATGTAAACCGCATAATTCTAGAAATGAAAAAGAATGAAAAAATAAAAAAAAATAAACTATACTCACTAAATGAACGGTATGGTAAATGACACAGCTCAATTCCAACGCAATGTAACACAAAATAATTAAATCAAAATGAAAATAAATTGAAATCTATGAAAATTCAATTTAACAATGCAATCGGAAACATTGAAATGGAATCGTAAAATATTTAGTTCAAGCCATTAAGCCCATTAAAACGGGCGAGATTTTTGTTCCCTCTCCTACGTCTTTGCTCTACTCCGCTCCTCCCCCCCCCAGCACCACGAAGAGCCAGAGGCGGCGGCGGCGGTGGTAGGAGCTGCAGCGGTGGCCGAGGGGGATCTCGCGAGGTGTAATGGTCCTGCCATCCCAACTCCCTCCCCCCTTCCCCGGTGGTGGAGGGACAGGCTCAGACCCCTTTCACTCTATCCTTAGAGGCCCCAACTCCTTTGCTTTCCCAATCCCCAATCCCCTCTACACTCAACCCCTTCCACTCTAACCTATAAGTGGAAAGCTGGGGGGGGGGGGGGGAGAGACTCTCTCTCTCATACAGCCCCCTACATAGGCTTCCTCTCTCTCTCTCTCTTGCACATACACTCTCCCTCTGTCCCTCACACATGCACGCCCAATCCCTCTCACACACATCACAATCCCTCACGTAGTCTCCCTCTCTCTCTAGCACTCACACTCGCCTTCAGCGCACATTAACACACTTCTCTCTCACACAGTTAAAACGGGCGATATTTTTGTCCCCTTTCCACCTAAGTCTTTGCTCTGCACTCGCAAGAGTTTGCAAAGTTCCCATGCCAGTTGTGTCTGGGAGAGTGAGGAAAACACTCCGTCACCCCCTTCGCAAAGGGCAGGCGGCAGGCACTGCAACAGACTTGGGACACGTTGCCTAGCTTACTTTGCTCTTTCTGGGAGACCTGTGCCTTTAAGAAATCCGATCGGGGGCTTGAGAGGGAGGAGGGAGCAGGGCTCTGGCTTTCACTTTCCTCACGGTGCTTTGCTGGGAGTGGGGGTGGAGCGATGCCCATATAAACTCTTCCCATGGTGGCTGAGACCCATGGGCAGCTTGACAGCACTGCCTTCCCCCTCCCCCCCTGCAGTTGCGGGATATTTACTTGGCTTCTCCTTATCTGCGGGACTCAGGGGGCGGGGGAGGAGGGCAAGCTGTTCTCTGTTCAGCTCTTTGCGCTTTGGCTGCTGCAGGCTGCAGCTGCTTCTGATCTCTTCATAGCTGCTTTCTACTGCATTTGCTCTGCTCCGGCCATCCCAACTCCCTCCCCCCCTTCCCCGGCGGTGGACGGACTGGCTCGGTGACTCTTCTACCCTTTCCTCCTCTTGTGTGTAACTGTCCGGCAGTCCCTACTCCCTCCCCCCTTCCCCAGCGGCAGAGGAACAGGCTGAGCCGTTTCTCGGAGCAGCGACTCGTCTGCCCTTTCCTCCTCCCCTCTGTGACACCCAGCATGTAGCGCAGAGCTCTATGGTCCGCACATGCGCTGTAGAGCTGCTCTCTACTGCGCATTTGCGGTCCGTCAGTCAGAGCCCATTTATATTGTAGATAGCGTGTGTTGCTTTTACGTCCAACAGATGGTGCTGCTTTTCCAAAAAAGCATGTTTTTACCTGTCACAGGTGTGACATCTATATAATATAGGTATATAAAAACATGTGCGTGTTTGAATGCAACATTGTGTCAAAATTTCAAAGCAATCGGTGAAGAACTTTTGGAGATTTAAGATTTTGAACAAACGAACATTTACATTTTTATTTCTATAGATTTATGGTCTGTATTTGGTGAAGTTCTGTCTGTATGTATGACCAAGGCAAGGTATTTTGCTACTATGTAGTTTCTGTTTAGCGATCTATAGCAGCCTGGCTTGTTTTGTTTTCCTAATAGGAGATGTATTGGTGTTTTAGGGCCTCGAGTAATATTTGTACTGTTTATTTATTTAGGTGTTTTATATACCTTCGTTCCAAATAATGATCACAATGGTTTATAGTATTAGCATTCAAATTCATGGTCAATGATCATATGCTTTGTGTTAAGGATTACCCTTCTAATTCGACACCATAATGAATACATATTCTAGTTCACAGTCATACATATTCTAGGATATTATAGTAGCTCCTATATAATCTTGATCAAATTAATACTTTCTAGTTCTACATAACAGAGAATACAAATTTTAATTCTACTAGTGCTATTTTTATATCATTCGTTATAAATTGCATGTTCGACTAGAGTTATCACTGGTACTGTCAATGCAATTATCAACATGATGGTAGTTTACGTTAAATCACATGCAATTCTAAAGAGCCATGTTTTCAGTTCTCGCTTGAAACTCTATCTGTTATCTGACGTGATGGCTCTGGGAGTGAGTTCCACAGTTTGTGGCCTGCTATTGCAAGCATTCGGTCTCTTATTTGCGCTAGGTGTGCGCTCCGAGTGGAGAGTCCCATTAGAAGACCTTTGGTTTTGTGATCTTAGGTCTCTCTTTGGTGTCTATACAGTGTTGAAGTGTCACTCCTAATAAGCATGGATCAATATTGTTGCCTTTTCATAGGTAGGGTTCTTACTGTTTAAGTGCTGGCAGTTAGTGCTGTTTTGGTATGGGAGGTTTACTATATTGTAATTGCGATTCCATTTACTTATAGCTTTCTGAGTTCCAAGCCCACTCCCAACTTGCCATATCATGGGCCTAATATCATACGGGCTTCAAATGTCTTTTCTGCTATTTTGCAGAGTTTTCTGGTTGGCACCACAGCAGTACATATAAATACATATGTTGTTGTAAGTGATATTTGTATCTCAGAATGTCCTTTTCTATGTAAATTCTCTTATTATAAATGTATAATTTTTAATTATGTGTCAGCAGGGCACAACTGCAGGGAGAAGGGGGATAGTGCAGGCCATAAGATTTGCCTAGGCTCTAGGGCAAAGAACAACCTTGCATTGGCCCTGCAGCTGCATGGGGGGGGGGGGGGGGGGGGGGGGGGGTTGCTGGCTGGCGGAAGCACTAGGCGAACTAGGCCTGGGCCTAGGCTACCGACCATTAGGGGGCATGAGCAGTGATGACAAAGAGATGTGGGGAATTCGAATCTCCACTTCTCTTTGCCGCCGTCACTGGCGAAAGGTTTAGGAGTCGAGGCTGCGACCGGAGGGGAAGGGGAGTGACTTGGGGGGGGGGGGGGGGGGGGGGTGTCGGTGTGACCGGTGGGGGGGGGGGGGCGGCGTAAGGCAGAATGTGCCTAGGACGCCTAATCCCCTTGCACTGGCCCTGGCTGCACGGGTTATTTGAAGATTGCCCCTAAAGAGGACAAGTTTCAAAAAGATCTAGCACGGTTTCTCCTGCTTAACCCTAACCACAGATATTTCGCGTGCAGACTGCATGGGCTCTTTACTGCCTGCGTATACTTTAGTGAATTTTCAAGTATCCAGGTACTTCCGCTTTGAACATTTGCTAAAGCTATGCGAGTTCAAGAATGCCTTCGTACTTTGCCTCAAGGCAGCTTAATGAAAATCACCCCTAAACATATCAGGAAGTTTTCCCCAAGACTCCGCTTATGATTTACTAAGATATCTTTCTCATTCTGTGTCTTCAGGGGCAAACGGTTTGGAGAATCAGGCCCTAAGGCTGTTAATCCTAATGTCCGGGCTTCATAGTTTGCATAATTTTATCATGCGATAGGAATATTCTTCAGCTCAGTAAACTTTTGCCCCTTTTTCTAAACTATTATTACTAGTGATGGGCAGATACTGGTGATCAATAAACCTGTCTTTAATCTAAGTATTCAGTCATGTGTGAGATTTATGGGATCACAATAGAACAAACTCAACAAATTGAGATGGAAATGGCAAAATGCTTGCCCGTTTCACTTGACAGTTTCCCTCACCTCATAGTACTCGCTCCATGGTCTTCTTATGAAACCTGTTTGCAGTAACCCAGTACATGATCTCAGCGTAATTTAAAGGTCATTACCATGCAGTGATCAGGGAAACAGCAAGAGTTTTACAGAAAAAAAAAAGTTTGTCTTTCAACATTATGCTTTTATACTTTATACTAAGCAGTTAGAAAAAGGTTCATTTTTTCTAAGTCAAACATTTTTGTATTTAGCTATAAACAACGCAAAGAGGAAAATCCCGTGGCATCTGTGTTTTCACCCCATGGGATCCGTCTCAAGCGCAAGGAAACCCTCATAACAAACATTTTGGTAGACTAGGCTGAGGCTATGGCTGGGATTTTTTATGCATCGTAGCACAGAAAAGGAGACTGTGAAATGGAAGCTTTGCAAAGATATCCGTTCTGTAATAAAATGTCCTCCCTACAAGACTTTCTGGAGAACCAAAACAACCTAGGATGCTTACATGCCATACATACCAGCACATGAAAGCTCTTAAGAGGGCATTGGTGAGAGAAAGAAGGTGATGTCTAAATACCATCGTTTACTGCAAAAAAAACAAAAACGACAGCCAAACAGAAGTCACTCACAAAACAAAATCCTCATTCCAAACTATGGAGGAGCGAGCTATAAATATTTTAAATAAAGTAAAATAAAGACAAGATCAAGCTGAGGGCATAAAAAATTCCAAAATATATACTTTATAATTTAATAGTGATGTACAAATAAGGGCATTACTTCATATCTATTGTAAGCTGTCATACCATCATCAGCACAAATTCAAATCATTTACCCATAAACAATCTCTGTCCAAACTCTCCTGGAGGCACACTAACCAGTCGGGTTTTCAAGATATTCATAATGAATATGCATGAGATAGATTTGCATGAAATGTAAACCCAGGGTATGCAAATCAATCTCATGCATATTCATTGTGGCAATCCTGAAAACCCAACTGGCTAGGTGTGCCTCCAGGAGAGTATATGACAGCTCACAATAGATCAGGGATTCCCAAACCTGTTCTTGGGACCACACAGCCAGTCGGGTTTTCAGGATATCCACAATGAATATGTAAACAATTAATTTGCATATAATGGAAACTCAGTATATGCAAATGTATCTCATGCATATTCATTACAGATATCCTGAAAACCTGACTGGCTGTGGGGTCCCCAGGACAGGTTTGGGAAGCCCTGCAATAGGTATTGGTTGTCGTTCTTTGACTAAAACCTTATTTTTAAATCACAATTAAATTAGAAAGTATGGGGCGATTTTAAAAAGGTTATGCACATAATATACGCGCGTAACCCTTTTAAACCCCTTCTGTGCGCGCCGAGCCTATTTTGCATAGGCTCGGCGACACGCGCAAACCCTGGGATGCGCCTATGTCCCGGGGCTTGGAAAAAGGGCGGGGGTGTGGCCAGAGGCTCCGAAGGCCTGCTAGGCTGGGGGATCACGTGCCGGCATTTGGCCGGCGCACGCAACCTACGCCTGCCCAGAGGCAGGAGCAACTTAAATAATAAAGGTAGGGGGATTTAGGTAGAGCTAAGGGGCAGGTTACATATGGGAAGGGAGGGGAAGGTGGGGGGGGAGGGCGAAAGGAAAGTTCCCTCCGAGGCCGCTCCGATTTCGGAGTGGCCTTGGAGGGAATGGGGAAAGCCATCGGGGCTCCCCTAGGGCTCGGCATGCACAAAGTGCACAAATGGCTGCACGCGCATGTTATAAAATCGGGAGTAGATTTTTGCACGCCGGGTTGCGCGCACAAATCTACACCCACACGTAGGTTCGAAAATATGGCCCTATATGTTTTGGGATTTTTTTATGCCCTCACTCTGATCTTGTCTTTAAATACTACCATTGATATGGATGGGAGTCAGGAAAACTTTAGGAAGGAAACAGTAGAACATGGGTAGAAAACTCCAGCCCTGAGTGCCACAAACAGGTCTGGTTTTCCCTATATCCACAATGAATATGCATGAGATATATTTGCAAACAATGGAGGCAGTGCATGCAAATATACCTTATACATATTCACTGTGGGCCAGAGTTTTAAACCTATGCGTGGGCGTAGATTTGTGCGTGCAACCCGGCGCGCACAAATCTATGCCCGATTTTATAACATGCATGCAGAGCGGCCTCGGAGGGAACTTTCCTTCCTCCCCTCCCACCTTCCTCTCCCTTCCCCTACCTAAGCCACCCCCTAGCCCTATCTAACCCCCTCCGACCTTTGTTGGCGAAGTTGTGCCTGCCTCCGGGCAGGCGTAAGTTTTGAGTGCCAGCCAAGTGCCGGCGCACAAACCTCCAGCACAACCACTGTGCCGGAAGCCTCAGTCCTGCCCCACCACGCCCATGGCCCGCCCACTCCCCACCCATTTTTCCAAGCCCCGGGACATATGCGTGTCTCAGGGCTTGCGTGCGCCGCAGGGCCTATGCAAAATAGGCTCGGCGCACACAGGAGCAGGTTTTCAGGGTTACGTGTGTAATATACGTGTGTAACCATTTGAAAATCCGCCCCGTGAGTATTCTTCTGTGGTACTCTGGGACTGGAGTTGTCTGCCCCCTTTCATGATCATGGTGTTTATGCTATAGATATAAACTTTTCTTATTCAGAGCACATGCTTCTCTTGTCACTCACTCAGTCATCCCATAGCAAACATACAACAGATAGTAGCTTTGATTTCTTATTGTCACGGTTTAGTTGACATCAAGATCAATAAATCTGGACAGATGCAATTAACATTTTAATGGGTTCCTCAATATTATTCTAAAGTATCAGCAAATCACAGCTTCTTCAATTAAAGTAAGGTTTCTGAGAACATATTAAACACAGGTCAAAAAAGTCTAAATTGCAAAATTGGCACTTGCTAATCCAGAAGCAAAAGTAAATATTCCTTAATATGGAAGTTCAAAAAATGATCAAATTATGTATCCTTCTTATGTTTACTGTGTACTTTTTATTATTTTTATATCCACTTCCTCCTTCTCTTCTCCTTATATAATCTTGTCCTGATCAAGACTCTGCTTTCTGACTTAAGGAGAAGTGGAAGTGGGTATTTAAAGAGATGGAAAAGATAGAAGTACCAAAGCCCCATTACTCAAAACTCTAACTCTTCTATGCTATTTTTCTGGCTATGAGCCTTGCATCAGGCTCTCTAGATGCTTTTTCTCAAGGAACCATTTTTTCCCCAAAACAGTGTTCTGACATGACTATTAGGAAAATACGATAGCTTGGACTTCACAGTGGCAGCCTTTTCCTCCTCACACATCCTCAAAGACAGTGACCTCGGGGGTCATGTGTTGAGCTCCCACTGTCCTGCAGATTAAAGTTATTATTTCAGTGCATTTTACCATAATTCAACTCTCATGGCTAGAGATTAAGTAAAATTGTCAATATCTGATATGCAGGCTGAGCATGGTAAACCGAAGAGATTTGACAAGATAAAAGTGGAGGACATGCTTTGTGCTGATGAGGACCAGACCTTAGAAGAGGAGGAAGCCTGGTGGGACACGATTTACTCACCTTTAGCTATTGAGGCGATCACTTTCGCTATACAGATTAAATCTGTAGTTCTCTCTGGCTTCTACAAGCTGAGAGTTTTGCACAATTTAAAACTTATACTGCCAGCTTCTGATTTCGCAAGGCTCATCTGCATACTGCTCCCAGCATCCCCCGGGAGAGGAGTCCAGAGGTCACTGCAAGTGATCCAGGGATTGAATTCCACAGCCCCAGCTTCCAGATGCTCCGCACCCTTTGCAGTAGAAAAGGACGGAAGCACGCAAATCTCAAACCCTTCCATTCTTTGAGTAAAGATCAATTTAATGGTGGTTAAAGAGGATTGGTAAGTATAGCTTTGGAAAATCTTTGGACTTATAAAAGTTTGGAGAAAGGTGAAATAGTGGGATATATTCTTTAGAGTTTGTGTGTCTAAAGTAATAAGCAAGCCAGAGATAGTTAATTCTAGCATCTGTCTTTTCCACCCACTCAACCCTTGATTTTTAGGCAAGAGACAAATTCTCATTAAAAATGAATCAGGCTCCTTATCTAAATCATACTATTGCACCATCCCTTATTGAAAGTTTAATCATCCCCTTGTAGGACACTAGCTGATTAATTAGTAAATACACCTGTAAATTTAAAGAACTCTAATTCTAACTCCCTTAGTATCCTAAACTTAACTAGGAGCTCAATAAACTTAAGATGAAGGCAGCAGTCCAGCAGCAAGAGGAGGGCTTTCCAGTCTTTTGCATTGAGTGTCACATGTATGATTTTTTACCCACCAGTCAGAGATTGTATGTGTACACTCGGTGCAAAGTGCTACTGGCTCTCAGGGAACAAGTCCGATCTCTGGAGGCTAGAGTAGCAGACTTGGAGGAGCTGAGGCAGACAGAGAGAGGTACATTGATGAGACCTTCAGGGACATAGTAGACAAGTCCCAAATCCAGTCTGGAAGCCCCAGTGCTGCCTTGGATCAGAAAGGTCTCCCATTAGGAAAACATCACCCTGGTGTAGCAGGAAGTGATCCTGTAGCAAGGACCTGCTCTCTAGGTGATGTATTGTCCTCTCTCACTGAGGACAAGTCTTCCAGGGCTACTGCCCAGGAGGGAAAGGTTAGGCCAGCCATCGTAGTTGGTGATTCAATTATTAGAAATTAGCAGGGTGCTGGTGGACGTGAGGACCGCCTGGTAACTTGCCTGCCTGGTGCGAAGGTGGCAGACCTCACTTGTCACCTAGATAGGATTATAGACAGTGCTGGGGAGGAGCCGGCTGTTGTGGTACATGTGGGCACCAATGACATAGGAAAATGTGGGAGAGAGGATCTGGAAGCCAAATATAGGATTTTAGGTAGAAAGCTGAAATCCAGAACCTACAGGGTGGCATTCTCTGAAATGCTTCCTGTTACATGTGCAGGTCCCCAGAGGCAGGCAGAGCTCCAGAGTTTCAATGCATGGATGAGATGATGGTGCAGGGAAGAGGGATTCAGTTTTGTAAGGAACTGGGGAAACCTTTGGGGAAAGGGGAGACTTTTCCGAAAGGATGAGCTCCACCTTAACCAAAGTGGAACCATGCTTCTGGCACTAACTTTTAAAAAGGAGATAGAGCAGCTTTTAAACTAGAACATGGGGGAAAGCCAACAGTCACTCAGCAGTGCATGATTTGGAGGAATGTATCCCTGAAGGATACTAATGAAACAGGAGTATTAGGGTATCCCAACAGAGAGGTTCCAATAAAGGCAAACATAGTCCATGTGCCTATATGTAAAAAAATCACCTGAGCTAAAGATTTCCAAATTATCCCTAACAATTGAAAAGCAGGTTCTTAATACAAACAAAAATACACTTTGAAATGTCTGTATGCCATTGCTAGACGTCTAAGAAGTAAGATGGGACAGTTAGAGTGTATAGCAGTAAATGATGAGATTGACATTGGCATTACAGAGACCTGGTGGAAGGAGGATAAGCAATGGGACAGTGCTATATCAGGGTTCAAATTATATCGCAATGATAGGGAGGATCAACTTGGTGGGGGTGTTGCACTTTATGTTCAGGAGGGTATTGAGTCCAACAGGATAAAGATCATACAAGAGACTAAATGCTGAGTAGAATCTATATGGGGAGAAATCCCATGTGTATTGGGTAAAAGTATAGTGACAGGAGTATACTACAGTTCACCTGGAAAAAAATGGTCAGATAGATGATGAATACTAAGAGAAATCAAGGAAGCTAACCAATTTGGTAGCGCAATACTAATGAGAGATTTCAATTACCCCAATATTGACTGGGTAAATGCAACATCAGGACTTGCTAGAGACATAAAGTTTCTGGATGTAATAAATGACTGCTTCATGGAGCAATTGGTTCAGGAACCAATGAGAGAGGGAGCTATTTTAGATTTAATTCTTAGTGGAACTCAGGATTTGATGAGAGAGGTAACGGTGGTGGGGCCACTTGGCAATAGTGGTCATAACATGATCAAATTTAAACTAATAACTGGAAGGGGGACAATTAGTAAATCTACAGCTCTAACACTAAATTTTCAAAAGGGAAACTTTGATAAAATGAGGAAAATAGTTAGAAAAAAACTGAAAGGTGCAGCTGCAAAGATTAAAAGTGTTCAACAGGCTTGGACATTGTTTAAAAATACAATCCTAGACGTGCAGTCCAGATGTATTCCACGCATTAAGAAAAGTGGAAGGAAGGCAAAAGATTACTGGCATGGTTAAAAGGTGAGGTGAAAGAGGCTATTTTATCCAAAAAAACATCCTTCAAAAATTGGAAGAAGGATCCATCTGAAGAAAATAGGATAAAACATAAGTATTGTCAAGTTAAGTGTAACACATTGATAAGACAGGCGAAGAGAGAATTTGAAATGAAGTTGGCATAAAGGCAAAAACTGATAATAAAACTTTAAAAAATATATCCGAAGCAAGAAAACCTGTGAAGAAGTCGGTTAGACCATTAGATGACAGAGGGGTTAAAGGGGCTCTTAGGGAAGATAAGGCCACTGCAGAAAGACTAAATTAATTCTTTGCTTCCATGTTTACTAATGAGGAGGTTGGGGAGTACCAGTTCCGGAGATGGTTTTCAAGGATGATGAGTCAGACGAACTGAATCAAATCACTGAGAACCTGGAAGATGTAGTAGGCCAGATTGACAAACTAAAGAGTAGCAAATCACCTGGACCAGATGGAATGCATCTTAGGATACTGAAGGAACTCAAAAATGAAATTTCTGATCTATTAGTTAAAATTTGTAACCTATCATTAAAATCATCCATTGTACCTGAAGACTGGAGAGTGGCTAATGTAACCCCAATATTTAAAAAGGGCTCTAGGGGCGATCTGGGAAAATATAGACCAGTAAGCCTGACTTCAGTGCTGGGAAAAATAGTGGAAACTCCATGCTAACTTCACTCCATGAAGTTAGCATGGGGCACATTTAAAACTAATTGGAGAAAGTTCTTTTTTACTCAACGCACAATTAAACTCTGGAATTTGTTGCCAGAGGATGTGGTTAGTGCAGTTAGTAATGTATAGCTGTGTTTAAAAAAGGATTGGATAAGTTCTTGGAGGAGAAGTCCATTACCTGCTATTAAGTTCACTTGGGGGGTAATTTTCAAAAGGAGTTACATGCGTAAATGTAGCTACTATTGTAGCAATTTTCAAAAGCCATTTACTCAAGTAAAGTGCACTTATGTGAGTAAATCCTATAGACAAGTCAATGGCATATATTGTAGCAATTTTCAAAAACCCACTTACTCAAGTAAAGTGAATTTACTCCAGTAAACCTGGTTTTTACTCGAGTAAATGCTTTTTAAAATCAGGCCCTTAGAGAATAGCCACTGCCATTAGCAATGGTAACATGGAATAGACTTAGTTTTTGGGTACTTGCCAGGTTCTTATGGCCTGGATTGGCCACTGTTGGAAACAGGATGCTGGACTTGATGGACCCTTGGTCTGACCCAGTATGGCATTTTCTTATGTTCTTATGTTCTTATGTTCTTAACTATTCTAACGATGAAAATTGTAGAGCATATAGAAAGACATGATTTAATGGAACACAGTCAACATGGATTTACCCAAGGGTACATCTTGCCTAACAAATCTGCTTCATTTTTTTGAAGGGGTTAATAAACATATGGATAAAGATGAATCAGTAGATGTAGTGAATTTGGATTTTCAGAAGGCATTCGACAAAGTCCCTCATGAGAGGCTTCTAAGAAAACTAAAATGTCATGGGATAGGAGGAGATGTCCTTTCGTGGATTACAAACTGGCTAAAAGACAGGAAACAGAGAGTAGGATTAAATGGTCAATTTTCTCAGTAGAAAAGGTAAACAGTGGAGTGCCTCAGGGATATGTACTTGGACCAGTGCTTTTCAATATATTTATAAATGAACTGGAAAGGAATTCGACAAGCAAGGTTATGGATGATACAAAATTATTCAGAGTAGTTAAATCACAAGCGGATTGTGATACATTGCAGGAGGACCTTGCAGGACTGGAAGATTGGGCATCCAAATGGCAGATGAAATTTAATGTGGATAAGTGCAAGGTGTTGCACATAGGGAAAAATAACTCTTGCTGTAGTTACACGATGTAAGGTTCCATATTAGGAACTATTACCCAGGAAAAAGATCTAGGCATCATAGTGGACAATACTTTGAAATCGTCGGCTCAGTGTGCTGCAGCATTCAAAAAAGCAAACAGAATGTTAGGAATTATTAGGAAGGGAATGGTTAATAAAATACAAAATGTCATAATGCCACTGTATTGCTCCATGGTGAGACCGCACCTTGAATACTGTCTACAATTCTGGTCGCCACATCTCAAAAAAGATATAGTTGCGATAGAGAAGGTACAGAGAAGGGCAACCAAAATGATAAAGGGAAAGGAACAGCTCCCCTATGAGGAAAGGCTGAAGAGGTTAGAGCTGTTCAGCTTGGAGAAGAGATGGCTGAGGGGGGATATGATAGAGGTGTTTAAAATCATGAGAGATCTTGAATGATTAGATGTGAATCGGTTATTTACACTTTTGGATAATAGAAGGACTAGGGGGTATTCCTGCCAGTCCATGAAGTTAGAAAGTAGCACATTTAAGACTAATTGGAGAAAATTATTTTTCACTCAACGCACAATTAAGCTCTGGAATTTGTTGCCAGAGGATGTGGTTAGTGCAATTAGTGTAGCTGTGTTCAAAAAAGGTTTGGATAAGTTCTTGGAGGAGAAGTCCATTAACTGCTATTAATGAAGTTGACTTAGGGAATAGCCACTGCTATTAATTGCATCAGTAGCGTGGGATCTTCTTTGTGGTTGGGTACTTGCCAGGTTCTTGTGGCCTGTTTTGGCCTCTGTTGGAAACAGGATGCTGGGCTTGATGGACCCTTGGTCTGACCCAGCATGGCAAGTTTTTATGCTCTTATGTTCTTGTCTCCTTGGAAGACTGCAAGTAATTCAACATATGGTAGCAAAGAGAGTTACTAGCAATAAGCCTGGGAACAGACCCATAAGAACATAAAATTGCCATACTGGGTCAGACCAAGGGTCCATCAAGCCCAGCATCCTCTTTCCAACAGTGGCCAATCCAGGCTACAAGTACCTGGCAAGTACTCAAAAATTAAGTATATCCCATGCTACTGATGCTAGTAATAACATCCTCTGTTGAATGCGCTGCATTAGTTATCAGTCCCCAGCAGGAGATTTTTTTAAATCTTATGCTTGGTTATTTGAATACTTAAAATTATTGAAGTCAGAATATTCGTCAGCCAGCCAGCCAGCCAGCTCGAGTTTTACAATCCAGACAAACTAAAAATGGGATCTTTCTATCAGTTAAAGCCCTTTGTCATATCAAGGCGATGGCAAGTGCATTCTCTGGAGCGGCTGCTAAACTGTAGAATGCTGTTCCCCCTCCAGCTGAAGGAAACTGAAGCTGAAAATGATTTCGGTTTTCATGAAAATTGAAGGCTGAGTTGTTTTCTTCTTGTTAAGTGCATTATTTTACATGGTTGAATAATAAGCTGGTCTAATCGTCTTTAGGGAGATCAGTCTTAATGCAGAGTGGGGGAAGGTTTATAAAAGCCCAATGTGTATTAGACCCTCCAAGTGTTTTTAAATATTGCAATTATTTAAGATTTGTATTATGATAGTATGATTTTGCAAAGCCCTGTGGCCTTGCAAATTGCTATAAGGTGCATAATTTTTGTAAATGCTTCTACGCTATTATTAAGTGTTTTCACTCTGTAATGTGATCCACCTTAAACAGGCCTAAGGCTGTAACAACAAAATATAAATGTTGACATGAATTAAATTCATACCTGGAACCCATATGGAACTGTGAGTACTATAGACCGTTTCCACTTTTGCTAGCCAGAAGGTTAGTTATTTCACAAATCCTGTAATAGTTTACAGCGAAGAACTCTCCTCATGCACTGGTATGGTATGAAAGCTGACCTAGCTCCATTAAGAAAACCTTTTTCTCCATTGGAGTTAAGGCGCAACAGCTTTAAGTGGGCCATGAACCAGGGAAACCAGCATTCAAATCCCACTGCTGCTCCTTGGGCCCTTGGGCTAAGTCACTTTACTCGCTGCTGCCTCCGCTATAAACTTAGATTGTAAACCCTCTGGGGAAGGGGAAATACCTAAATGTAATCTGCCTTCAAGAGCCAAAAAATGGAATATAAATGAAATTAAAAAAAAAAGCAGCCACTAGAGGTCCATTTGATCATTTATAGGCCTCATACACAAAAACCCTGAGCCATTCAGGTTCCCCCTGAACAACAGACTCCATGTCTGCTATTGTATGTTATTCCCACTGGGCATGCCCTTATGTTACGCTTTTACTTAACCCTGTTGCTCCTGAGGGGTTCTGGAAGATTTTTGTTTGTTTGTTTGTTTTATGAATTCCTTTCATGGGGGAAAAAGTGTAATTAAAGCTCTGTTGTGGGCATGATTGTACCACTCTCTGCTAAACTTCTGCATTGAATTCAAAGCCCTGAGAGGCAGTTTGTTCCCAAGGATTTTTACTCTGAAGTCTGTTTCACACTAATTATTGAACAGTATATACAAACACTACTGGTACCATCCATGACTGAAGTTGGTGGATGATCCATAAGCAAAATATTTTGTGCAGAGAAGTACATAAAAGCTTAGGCTTTGTTACTTCATACAAAGTAAATCAGAGGAGGTTAAGGATGCATCCAAAAGGTTACATTAAAATCTGTTACTTTGTTCTAAATTCAAACCATTCCTTCTCCAAACCGAGATCTTAGTTCCAACAGATTCTGCACAGCATGTTCTACTCAGTGGCGTAGCTACTGGTGGGCCTGGGTGGGCAGTGGCCCACCCACTTTCCATTCAGGCCCACCCAAAACAAGGGAGAAAAAAATTAATAAGATTGCGGCACACTAACAACAGAACAGACCACGTCAAGATTAAGAGTCAGGCAATCGGCGGCACTTCGGCAAATGGAGCAAGTTTCAAGCTTTGAGCAGCCATGACTGCTCACTGCACCGCCCAAGAGGAGTCTGTATGCATCGTGCCGGCGGGGCCGAAGAAAAGAAAACCAGCGCAGCTAACCACCGCCGGAGACCAGGCTGGTGGGGGCCGAAGAAAAGAAGACCGGTCCAGCTAGCCACTGGCGGGCCGAAGACGAGCTGTTCAGCTGGGGGCCTTTGTGTGTGTGTGTGTATTTGAGATCGGAAGGGTGCTTCTGTGTGTGGGTGGTGTGTATGTGAGAAAGGGAGGGTGCTTCTGTGTGTGTGTATGTGGTGTGTATGTGAGAGTGGAATGGTGCTTCTGTGTGTGAGACAGGGAAGGTGCTTCTGTGAGAGTGTAATGTGTATGTGAGACAGGGAAGGTGCGTCTGTATGTGTGTGGTGAATATGTGAGTCAGGGAGGGTGCTTGTGTGTGTCAATGTGTGTGTGCGAAAGAGAGATGGAGCATGCTTTTGGATGGCTTTGAGAGAGAGGGGGCATGTGTGTGATTGAGCCAGTTTGTAAATGAGATAGAACATGTGTGTGATTGAGAGCTTGTGTGTAAGTGAAATAGAGCATGTATGTAAGTGAAATAGAGCATGTGTGTAAGTAAGAGAGAGTGAGAGCATTGTGTGGTTGAGAGACACTGGCCAGAGAGGTGACGTGTATATGTGTGAGAAAGACTGATCAGGGAGATGACTGGTATGTGTGTGCTTGTGTGTGTGTGAGAGAGAGAGAGAGACTAGTTGGGGAGATGATTGGTGTGTGAGAGACAGAAACTGGTCCTGAGGGTGTGACTGGTGTGTGTGTGTGTGTGAGAGAGAGAAGAGACTGGTTGTGGTCCCTAAGGAAGAAGACCATGAGGGCAACTTCAGCAGCTACTGCTGCTTCTGGTGTGGCCTGCAAGGGAAAGGAGTAGGACAACTGCTGGAGAGGGTAAAAGTAAAGGTGGCTTTTTAAGTTAATTTTTCTTGACTGACTACCATTTTAATTATTGGGTAGTATGTGATGCGCCTGCTGTTTTGAAATATGTTATTGGTGTTTGGTAAAGGTTTCAAAATTTGCTTGAGTCTTTAATTATTGGATATTCTATTCATCAGCTGTTTTGAAATTATTTTATTAGTATGATTTTATAATTATGATTCATGATTTATATATCTTGTTTTTATTGATTGTTTCATGAGGAATGGTGACATTTTTGTTTTTCCATTGTTGCACTGTATAGAGTCTGGCAAGATACGTTTTACAATTCAGTTTTTGTCTGCACATTTCTATTTATACTTTATGTGGCTTTGTTCTGTATTTGGTGAGGGTTTGGGTTCTGGATGCAAAGACTGAGATGAAGCACTCTTAACATGTGGTTTCTCTGTAGGGATCTGTAGTAGCTTGGCCTGTTCTGTCTTCCTGATAGGAGGTGTTATTGAAATTTTATATTCTGGTGTAATATTTGTGGTATTCTTTTTCATAGGTAGGGTTGTTCTTTGAATGTTGGCAGATAGTACTGTTTTGATACAGGAGGACCATGCCAAAATATATCAAAATAGGTATGATGCCATATGAATTCCAAGATGCAATGTTTTCTTGCTGGCAATAATAACAGTACATGAAATTATCACAACAATGTGTATATTAATTTTACCTTAGAATGTCATTTTTAATGTACAATATGTTATAAATGTATAATTTAAAATTGTGTATGGGGAGGTGAGGGGAAGGGGTGCCAGGCTGTAAGGTTTGCCTAGGGTGCCTAATACCCTTGCACCAGCCTTGGGTGAGGGGAAATGAGTGTGAGGGGACAGAGCCACTTGAGATCTCTTTAAGTATAATTGAAATGCTTCCATAACTATATATAAGGTTTAGCATTGGTAGCTGCTTGAAGTCATTGAGTTTAAAATATTACAAGTATAACAGCTGTAGCAGATTATTTAGAAATCTATTGTCAGGAGTGTGTGTGAAAGTATTTATAAGAATATGAATTCCATGGCTCAGACTTTGTTTAGTGCCCACCCATGTAAACCTTGGGCCCAGCCAAAAATTCATTTCTGGCTACGCTACTGGTTCTAATCTGCACTGTTTGCAGGTAAAATTCCCAAATGGTGGTCACGAAGTGCTGAGAGACTGATGCTGGTAAAATAGATGCCGTGGAGGCAGGCGTTCTGGGTTCAGACCATGCACACTGGCATTCTGCCCAAGGGCTCTGACCTGGGGAGCTAATCTCACTAGGTCTACACTAGTGGCTACCTGTGGGGCTTTTTGCCTGTGTGCACGCAGGACTACCTCGGGGGCTTACCCAATATAAACACACACAATTACTGGGATTATACCTGGGGGCTTGAATCCAGGAACTTATTCCGTACACAAAGAGCCACACACAGACTTTGATTCAGGTACTTAGGAAAATAAGTTTATTTGAGCAATAGGAGGATAGAACAAATATAATCATATATTTATATATATATTTATTTATATATATTTATATATTTATTTATATATATATCTATATCTATATATATATATATATTTATAAAAATATAATCAGATCATACAGAAGAAGTAATGGTAGATATTAGATAATGACAATTGCTACATATATATAAAAAGTTTACATGTTTCCAAAGGATCAGCCTGTGCGATCCTTTGCTCTCCCTCTCCCTCAAGCTGCTATTTCTCCTTATATACTAAATGCTTGGGAAAAGCAGCCATGTTCCCTTCCTCTGAGTTCTTATCAGTTTCAGGCACAGCTGTGTGGCCTTCAGTCTCTCAGGCTTCAGTTTAAATTAATTGCTTGCTTTCTTATCATAGACCTACTGGAATAACTAAAATAAGCAGATTCTTGCTTCTGGCTGCCGGTGCGCTAAAGATACTTTTGCTCCAGAGGAGCAGTAAGTACGAAAAGAAAAAATTTGGGGATAGTTAGGGTAGGTTTAGGGGGCGGGGGAGGAGAGGGGAAGAGAAAGGAAGGATAGCGTTAGGGTTAGGGAAGTTCCCTCCTAGTCTGCTCCTTAATTGGAGGGAACTAGGAAAAAGGCTGATCACTGCACATAATTGAAAAATCCCCCCCACCCGTGCACATGAATGGGGCACCCACCTGCACATGTGCGCCAATTATAAAATCAGGCATGCATTTGCATGTGGATATCGTATTTTATGACATGCATGTGGCGATGCCCACACGTTATAAAATCGGTGCATCCATGTGTGCATATTGGGAGCCGCACACACATGGATGCGTGCATACGGGTTTTAAAATCGACCCCTAAATGCTTGAGAAAAGCAGCGGTATTCCCTCACGTTGAATTCTTATCAGTTTTAGGCACAGCTGGGTGGCCTTCAGTCTCTCAGGCTTTAGTTTAAGTTAATTGCTTGCTTTCTCATCATAGACCTACTAGAATAAAATAAACACGCTCTTGCTGTTCGTATGCTTTGCACAGTGCAAAACAGTAAATATGATTTCACTCAGAGACTGGCCTGTAGCCTTCAAACTAGTCTGTGTCTGAGTGAGAACTCTGAATTCACACGGCCCAACCTCCACACAAATCCTTAGCCAAAGTAGCTAAAAATGACTAACAGCAAGGTATATGCTCCTCACTACCTCTTGCCAAGAAGGCTAATTTAGAGCAATGAGTTTATGTTGAATTCACACAAAGTCTCACCGAAACAAATTTCAACAGTTTCCACTGTCCCCAATACTTCAGGTAAATCCTGGCAGACCCTCCTTTCTCCTCCCAAACTCAGAGGCAAACCCCATGCTTCTCTAGAGATCACAATATCCCCTGACCAGAACATACCAATACGGCCACCAAACTCATCAGTGAATTGGGCAAAAATGTTCCAATTCTGTTCTAGAAATAGATTCAAATATAGTTTTAGTAAATAAATATAATTTTAGAAAACAATCACAGGGCCGTTACACATACATCTTCCAATCCAAATGATATATATTCTGGTCTCTCACTCCACCTTATTAGGGAAGTCTAAAGAAGTAGCCTCATAGGCTATCCTCCATGGATATTTAATGGGGATTCCTCATCTCTTCAGTAAGCAGGAGTAGGCAACCTCCAGTTTTCATGGACATCCATCCACTTGGGTTTTCCAGGTTATCGGTAGTGAATATGCATGAGATAGATTTGCATACAAGTGAAATAATGTGAATGCAGATTTATCTCATGAATAGTCACTAAGGATATCCTGAAAAACCCAAGTGGATCGGTATCCATGAAGACTGGAGATTTCATACCATTGTTAGTAACAGGTTATTGCAAGAAAACAGCCACAGTCTCATATTATTTCAGTAGATTTTAAAGTCTTGAATCCCAACAACCCAGCTGTGATGTCATGGACTTGTGATGTCATGGACTGAAGTCCTCTTTAGGAATCCTAGAGCACACAGTTCATACAGGGGCTCACCTCATCTTCACTTACATACAACCCTCTAGCCTCAGACTTTCCAGGATTCTTTGTAGAGGGGGAAAATTCTCTCTCAGGTCCTGGGCATTAAGTTTCAGATTACTTAGGATTGATATCAAAGATCACGTAGCACTTAATAGTGTTGTTCCAACATAAGTTTACCTATAGTGTGTTTTAAGGTGGAATATAATAGTTTATAAGTCCTTTCTTCAGAGACAGTTTGAAACACAATCTTACCGATGGTAAAATTCTTCAGTTCCTTCCATAATGCACTTCCTAACCAGATTCCCTCCCAGTTTAGAGGCAAATTTACAGCTTCTTCCTGGGGACTTTTACACTGGTAGGATGGTGAATCAAATTCAATTCCCAGTTTACCATACCTTGGATCAAATGTCTTGGTATTCAAATCTCACCCTTCTCCGGTTCCCTTCACTCCTTGTTGTACCTGAAGAGAACCATTCCAACTCCTTTCCCAACTATCAAATGGATATTTGTAGTGAATCTGCTTCAGTGGGGAGGGACCACTCATCTTCTCAGTCCTTCTGTCTTCCTGACACTGGAGAGATATCCTATCCTCGTTCCAAACTGCAAGTGGGTGAACTGAATATCTCAGGTGGAGAGGTTAGAAGAATAACAGTATAAGACCAGTCAAAGGAATCCAGAAAAGAAGGAAGGGGAGATAGAGAATGGCCTTCAACTGAACACAAAAAAAAAACAAAATCCAAAAAATGGAAAAATCATTCCCTCCTCAAAAAGGAAACAAACACAGGGCTTCTAAACTCTTCTTTAAAATCTAGGCATCTATGTGTAGGGTCTACAGTATAAGTTATTTTTCCCCAAAGAGAAAACAAATAGAGAAAAGAAAACAGAACTATAAAGAATCAGTCCTTTTCTTTCCAAGGCTAAACCAAGAATGCAGACTTTCACTAGGGATCTGGCCCTACATAGGAACAGTTAGCAACTCTCTGTACTAGATGGTATTCACCTCTAACACTACTCTACCTGCCTGATTTCTCTATCAAATAAACTTTAATAGTGATCGCAATGGGGCCCTACACCTGAAATCCTGTTTAGAGCAATAAATGGAGCATTTGCTAAAGATGATGGAAGCTCAGTGCCCATTGGCCTTCCCCTATTATCTATACAAGCTCCCAAGAACTGATGCTTTAAGTATATTTTATTTTTCCACATCACATGCTTACATTTTGGTATAGGGCAGAGCTGATGAAAGCCTTACAGAATGGGACTCTCCCAATGAAGAATAAGAAAATGCTTGCATTGTTGAACAGATAAGCCATTCCTGTGGTGGCAAGCTGGAGTTTTATGAGCAATCTCCTTCTAAACAAACATGTCCTTTGCATTTGAAAACAGATTCAGCAACATGATGCCAATGCGTAGATCAGCTCAAACTTGGTTGATTTTTCTTGTGAATATGAGCAGGTTTTCCATTGTCCTGGCTCAGAGGTTGTAACAGCAAGGAATTGGTACCATAAACCACAGTCTTATGTGTAGCTTTTGTCTTACAAAAATATCCTCCGCCCTTCTTAATAAGCTTCGGAACTGAAAGCTGATGCTCCGTGTGTTCATTTGTCTCTCGTCGGATGTTTTGATACGCTAGGATAAAAATGCCATGAATTCTAAAGACGGGCAGCTTTCAAGCAGTGGAGTGCAAGTGCACACCTTAGACGCAGAGCTGACAGTCAAGTTTGTTTTTGTACTTTGGTGCTATAACTAACAAAATGGAATAGTGTTTTCAATTACTGTGTATTATGGACATTTTTCTCCTTCCAGGGGAGCTTCTCCAGAAATCAAAGATTCCTAAGGTGAGTGGTTTAACAGTGACCTCATGAAAGCAGCTGGTTTCTGTTAGTAGGCAATAGACAACTTTCACGTGTTTAAAGCAAGCCATCCTAGGGTCTGACCTGGCTGGATATGAATTTCAATAAACAGGGTAGTTTGCCAGCGTGTTGGCCTGGAGCTTCCTCCCTTCCCCCTTCAGCTGCTGGGAGGCCCGTCTTCTGCCCAGCAGCAGAAGCAGTCCATGGCAGCAGCTTGACCTGCATTCTACTGAAGGCAACAATGACCAGGACTCCTTATTGATTGCTATTTGATATTCCACTTTTAAATCTTGGCAGGTAAGGACCATGAGGCCCATCTCGTCCAACCTTTTTCATTCCTGGTGCAATACCATAGACTCCACTTGATCTCTGCCTTTACCTTTTCCTCCTTGGCATCTAAGGATCCTCAGTGCTCACACCAGGCTTTCTTGAATTCTGTTGTTTCTGCCTCCTGTGGGAAATTGTTCCAGGCATCCACCATCCTTTTTGTGAAGAAATAATTCTGTTACTCCCAAGTCTACCCCTTTTGAACCTTAAATCATAACATTTTGGTCTAGAACTTCCATTCCATCTGAAAGAGGTTTGCTTCTTTTGCATTATTTCTTCTGTTCTCATGTTACCACATTCCTCTAGGATAGGTGTATTTAGACCCTTAGGTAGCACTCCTAACTATCCTATGATTTTATTTGTAAAGCAGTATACGCTTTCCCCTTTATTTCTTCACAACTAGGATCTCTTTGTTCTTATCACAGACTTTCTTAAATTCTTTTACTATTTTTGCCTCCACCAATTTCAATGGGAGACCATTGATTGCATACATCCACCACCTTTCTGGAAAATAAATAGTTCCTAATGTTTCTGCCCAGTCTGCCTCCTTTGAGCTTTATATCCCAGCAGCAGGTAAAGAACATGCTTCACATTCAAAACTGAAGGCTCACCTGAGTATAACTTGCACTGGACACTACCACTTGGCTGGAAAAAATCTTAGCTTGAATTTGGAGCCTGTGATTTATCCTTTCAGGATCCAGAAATTTGGTGAGGATATTCAGGGTCTGTAGAGTCTCAGATGTTAGCTGAATTGTCCAGTCCTGAATGTACGTTGGCCATGAAAAGGTCACCAGACATGCTGCTAGTGAGTTTAAATGAAAGCTTTACCATTCTGGCAGTATGCAGTAGTAATACATTAATTCTACTACAGTAATGTTCAGCAATTTTAATTGCATCAGTTAAGAATGTCACTGTTTGTTATTAATTTTGTAAAATTCTTTAAGCATCTCCCTGCAATTTCCCTACAGCATGGGGACTCACATATTAGAAGGAAAGTCACAAATTACATTTACTGGATCTGATTGTCCATGATGTCTCAATTGGCATTGCAAACACTGTATGAGCCAATCAGATCATATTCCATGTGAGATCATTTGTTGCTCTCATAATTGCTCCCAAGGGTGCAGGGGAAATTGAAAGGGAACCATCTTCAAGAATTTTGAAAATGGAGACACAGCAATAAAATGTTTAATGGATGGGGAGCAGAGAACTTGGATGAAAGGATCCAAAATGATGGGATGTGTTGCGTTCATGCCTGCTCTTCGCCCTTGCTGTACCCTCTCTACCTCTTTGGCGACTCCCTCCGGGTCTGATGGACGGCCTGCTGCCGTGGCGTCTCCATGCCGCTTCTCTCTGGCGTCCCCAGACCGGCCTGACGCTGCGGATCCGCCATGTTCCTGATTATGTAGGGCGCGCGCTCCGAAGTTTGTACCAGCAAGGGCGCGAACCTTGGGGGCGTCCCCCTGTAGTGACGTCATCCGCTTCCAACATAAAAGGTCTTTGCTTACGCTTCGAATCAAGTTAGCAAGGATTCATCCAAGCTACTCTGCCTCCTCTGACTTACTGGGGGTACCCGCTCCTCGGGGGCCTAGCTCTCTCTTCTTGATTTCAGATTGCTAAGTCGGGATCCAGTACTCGCTCCTCGAGGGCCTATGTCCCTAGGCACTCAGAAGACTCTCTATTGCCTGGAAGCGATCGCAGACGTGAACATTGTGAGTTTCTATTTCAGATGGCCGATAGGAATCAGTACTCGCTCCTCGAGGGCCCATGTTTCTAGAGCTCTGAAGATTCTCTTCTGTCTAAGACGCTATTGCAGTTACAGAGATCGTGAGCTCTTATTTCAGATTGCATATAGGAACCAGTACTCGCCTAGAGGTTCCTGAATATACTAACTATTCTCTATTGCCTAGAAACCATTACAGAGATAGATAACTGTGAGTTACCATCGCTCTCTCAGAGCTGTCACTGGAACTAGGTACTCGCTCCTTGAGGGCCTAACTCTCTCCAGCTACTGGGCCTTCTTATTAATATATGTGAGTGTATCATCTACTTGGTTATGTATCCAGCATACCCTGTCTACTCACTATCTATGAGTCTCTCTCTACAGCTCAGCAAACCCGGAGATAACAGTTCCAGGATCTGAGGGACTTCAGCCCTGCCAGGCACATCAGCTCACTACTGCCACCTCTGGTGGTTCTACTACCTGTCTAATAAAGAACTGTCTGTGTCTGTCTCCACACTCCAGCCTAGCCGGTGGTCCCTCTCATAATATCCTCCTGAGGGCGCTGTCATCTGCCATCGGCCCAAGGATTCACCATTTCACATTAGAATGCTCATCTCTCCCACTTCAAGAGCTGAGTACATTGCTAGTCCCGCCCCTCTGGGGGAGAAACTCTAACAGATTGCTAACTCCGCCCTCCTGGTGGGGTGACTGTCAACAGGATGTGAGACATAAATGTGCCTCTACTTCAGGGGAAGCACTGCAGAGTACCGATCTGAGACTACTTCAGGCACCTGGCCAGAGTGCATGGATTTTGGGATCTCCATGCAATATTACTCTGGAGGAAGTATGGAAAGCTATAACAGACTAGAAGTTGCCGTTTCATCAAAGGCAAATAACCTTATTTCAGTGGTACTTACCTCGGATGCTAGAAATGTTGGTTTTCTGTCTGAAAAAAAAAGGGTCAAGTGACTGTAATGCAAACAGTTAATTCTGCCTCGATTAAAGAAAATTATTTATTGAATTGAATGGGAAAAAAAAACCCCTGGAAAGCACTATGAAATCCAGAAACCTGAGGCTAATTAACTTTCCTAATACTGAAACATGTGTTACCCTTGGAATTCTTCAAGAGATATTTATATGCGATATTACAACACTGAAGGAAGCCCATTTGTTGCCATATTCTAAGGAAAAAGATTTTATCTGGGTCTTTAGGAAGTGAGGAGGGTGGAAAATCAACTAAACTAACATAAGAATTGGAACAGAACAAAGACAAGTTTTTGGTGGTAAAGTCATTCCAACTTGCAGCATTCACCTTAGAACCTGACAAGAGCTGGATTGTACAACTGTTCTTTATGAACAAAAAAGATGTATATTTTTGTCAATCAGAATATTTGGGTTTTTCCAGCCCTGGCATGTGAACCAGATGGGGAAACATTTATAGATCTCCACCAAGAAGGCACCGAAATTGGAGCAATGCTTTGTTTTTTGTGTTAGGCATCCTTGTGAATGTTGAGTTCTTTGCCAAGATGTTGCCTATGCTTTCTTTGATCCAAAGCAATTGAAAGCTTTTCTTAAGAATAAGCTTAAAAAACTGGACTTTGGTCCTTCTTTAAACACTCTTCTTGCTTTGACAGTCTTCCTGCTGCTTAAGTACATGATAGGATATTGCTCCTGGTGACTATCACCCTTTTTGGTTTGGTTGCCTCGTCTTGTTGCAGCTTCCTCTTAGCCTCTATGGACTTATTTTTAGCATGAGGTTTTGGAGATGGGCCATGCTCTTGCTGCTGTGATATTTTGCTTCCTGCCACCATGCTATCGCGTTTCAAGGTCTTTTTCTTGATTGTATAGTAGAATTAAAACAAAATTTGACGACGAGTGAATGTTATTCACTGTAGGGGGTGCAGTTTTCAAAAATCCAGACGGGAGGCAGGCGGCACTTGTTTCTTTCAGCATTATAGCCACCTCACAGGCCTGCAGCAGTTCAGTGCCACCACGGACCGTAAGCTTCATGGACCCCCTGCATCAGTTGTCCTTTTCCATGAAGAATGAGGCATTTCTAGTCAGTGAAAACCAGGACCGCATGGCAGCGCTCTGCAAAACCCAGAAATGCCCTACAAAATGTAGTTTCTGTGTCTTTAACACCGTAAGTTTCATTTTCAACTCCAGCAGCATTCCCACTCCCCCACCCATGCTCTCTCTTGAGCCTTAATAGCTCATCAACCTGCGGTTCCTCTACTTCCCGCTTTCCTGATGGCAGACAGATGGCTTCTGGTTTGCTGGGCCGATCAGCCTTGCATATTACCAGGTAAAGCACTAGCTCAGGAACCCAGATTCAGAAGGAAAGCGCCACAGAGACAAAACGATACAGGACTTCTCAAATTAACTTTGAAAGTACAATAATATACAACATGGCGACTGGGTAACTCTATCTAGTTTTCCCGAGGTTAATTACATAGGAGCGAGAATTTAAAAAAAACCCAAAACAAAACCCAAAAAAAAAGCACTTTGACTCAGGGCAGAATAAAGTTGCACATGACGGAAAAAGATCAGGCCAGATCTATCCACATCATTTAATACAAATTTGCTGCAGTCAAAAAGCTAGTGTCTTACATTAGAAAGACGCCAAAAGAGAAGCTGGCATCAAAGCTATGCACAGATTCTAATCACATACAGTCAGGGGCTCAGCTGAATTTTAATTGGGCGAAGTCCAAAAAAAATTCATGTATCCAGGCTAGGAAGTCTCTTCATGTTTGTGAATGTCAAAATAATCAGAACCTGATTTTTAAATAATTTTTAGAAGTTGCTTTCTTCTGGCTTTCTTTGTGAAGGGGATTTGGAAGCAAAGAACCTGCAGGTAGAGGTTAACAGGCTCCTTTCATGCGCAACCTTACTCCTGGATTACGTCATTTATTTAGCATTTCATATTTTTTTTTTCATTCTCAGGGCTTAAAGTGGGGTCAAATTTACAACCCTGAAAACTGAAGTCTTCCATTTACCCACAGCATACAGTGTCCTGATTGTGTTACCAGATATTTCAGGGTCAGGCATGGTGGGGGGGCAGGAATCTTCTGAGCAAATTCTATGCTAAAAGTGGTGCCCCCTCCTCTGTCCCAGCAGCATTTTCTCACAAGCACTGCTCAGCCTGAGTGACAGCACCTTGGCAGACCTGCCCCCCCTCCCCCCCTTAAAAGCACAGGGAGCAAGCCAGCCACAGTTTTAATTTATGGTGCTCCAAATGCTGTAGGTCTGGGATCCCGGAAACCTTTAAGCGGCCGGGTCTGTCAGCATGCTGCCACTTGATTGCGTGGCGCTTCTGAGAAAGTGGGGCTGGGACAGAGGAGGAGGTGCCCCTTTAAGCCCTGCACCCCTAGGCAGCTGCCTACTCTGCCTAATGAGAAATCCTGCCCTTGCCCCACTGCATGCATGGAGATGTAGTTTTGTGCTCCTTAGAAAAAAAAAATAAATCAAAAGTGGAAGTCCATACAGTGCAAGCCATGTAATAAAATCAGCCCTGACTTCCCCTGTCCTTTTCGACATGAAGTTACCTGGTAATCCAACCCATTTATGTGCCTCACCCACACCCTGGAGAGAAGGCACGCCATGTTGGTTCATATCACATTTTGGCATGAGATTCATTTACTAGGGGCCTAAGCTACTTAAGAGTTTCCCATATAAGCCAGCCAGGTAGGTCACCAACAAATACCGTGCACTCCCATGCATAAGACCTGGGCCAGCTAGGACTGGGGATGCTAGGGAGAGAGCTTCACAAGGTGAGGTGGGAAAAGGCAAGGGGAGGAATCCAAGCCATTGCTCAGTAACAATACTTACTGACTAGAACTAGGGTGCATGCATATTGGGCTCTGTAGTGATTCAGGTCTCTGACTGCCTGCCAAGGATTATCACTGCAATGGCTGGGGCTAGAGAGAGTTGTAAAAACAGGAGAAATTCCCCAGGTAATTATGAATGAAGACTGATGGTGTTATTGCCCAGTAAAGGCCAGTTCCAATTGAACTGGAATCCCAAAGGAGATGGAGGAAGCTGCTGAGCCAAAAATGTAATAAAAACATTGATCTTTGTATACTTCAGAAGTCAATCTCAACCAATCTGATTGGCTGAATCCGGCTTTTCTAGCACATAAAGGCCCTCTATGCATCCAGCGCAGCTGCTGAAATGATTTATGCCGCACCCTTCTTCAACAAGGATCGCAAACTCCAGTCCTTGAGTGCCACTTACAGGGCCGGTTTTCAGAATAAGAACATAAGAATTATGCTGGGTCAAAGCAAGGTCCATTGAGGCCCGCATCCTGTCTCTGACAGTGGCCAATCCAGGTTGCAAGTACCTGGCAGACCCCATAAAGTAGATCTAATTCCTGTTACTCACTCCCAGAGATAGCAACAGCTTTCCTCATTTTACCTGCCAATAATGTGTCATGGATTGTGTCTCCAGGAACTCTTTTAAATCCCTGCTATGCCTGTCACCCTGACCACATCCTCGGGCAACAGATTCCATAGCTTGATTGTGTGCTGAGAGACAAAGTACTTTCTATGATTTGTTTTAAATCTGCTGGTTGTTAGTTTCATGGAGTGTCCCCCTTGTGTTAGTATTATTTGAAGTGATAAAAAACTGTCCTATATTTACCTGTTTCACCCTACTCATTATTTTATACACTTCTATCATGTCCCCTCTCAGACGTCTCTTTTCTAAGCTGCATAGTCTCTCATCATAGGAGAGATGTTCCATTCCCTTTATCATTTTTGTCATCCTCCTTGCATCTTTTCTAGTTCCGCTATGAAGTTCATGAAATATGTTTGCCAGGATTTTTATCCTAGAACCTGCCTAATTTGCATAGTTTAGCATTGTGATAGTCAGTAGGGATGTGCATTTGTTTCATTTGTTTCCTATTACATGCTTGTATAGGAAACAAATGCACATCCCTAATAGTCAGACTTGTCTCTAGAATGTGAAGACTGGGTGAACCAAATAAACCTTATTTACTAACGTCTTCTTTGCTTCTCTCTGTGGACTGTTGGTGTAAAAAAGCAAACAAATTGATTTTTTGCAGATTAACCTAGACACAAACATTTGTACACTCACCTAAAATACTCCCTTTCAGAAAAAATATCTCCACACTTTAGGGGTAATTTTCACTAAGCTGCTTAACAGCAAAGTGCAATGCTTTACCTTTAGCAAAAATTTCAAAGAGAAACTACTCAAATATATATATACGTAGTCTACTCTCCTGACCATGATGGCTCCCTGATACCTCTTTTAAAAATGGCTACATATAGCCGTTTAGTTTGTTTTCAGTGAAAAATTTCATCCTAAATGATCTAGCCAATTAACTTCTTACTTACATAGCAAGATCCTATTGAAAACTATTCTCTTCAAATTCATGGCAAGAGCATCTCCCCTCCCATGACCTCACTGCCAGCCGCAGAGAAGGAGGTCGCTAATGGAGCTACTGTGACTTGATGCAGCCCAGTGTGGTAGGCTTGAGTTTGTTCTGATAGGGGAGAAGTTTAGCTCATTGCCCTTGGGCAAAATGACACTCTGAAAGTATAAAACATAATTATTTTCTGTGCAGGTATTGGTATTCCAACAAAAGTCAAATTTGCCTAAATAGAACTTCTTCAATAGTCCAAATCTGAAAGAATGCACACCTTCTGGGAGATGAAATTATATGGGAAGATGAATCCTTAGACTTTATACTGTAATAGCCATCATAAATACATTGCAAAATCCCTTCCAGATTTCAGTTAGAATGGATTCTATTAATGAATGGTTTGGGGATTTTCCAATGCTCTGGTACCAATACTTTGATCCTGCTCTCTTCTCACTAGACTAACTGTGCCTGAGGGGCACTCTCCTCCCTTAGATTCTGTATCTCCACTGGATTCTGGATTCTCTGACTTGTTTTTCTCATGTGTTAGTACTGTTTGGGCATTCTGCACACTCTCCTCAGTTCTTGCAAAATGGATGATACTGGATTAGCACAATTATCTGGACTAGATAGTCTAAAACTCCTTCTCGTTTGAAAAATCACAAAAGGCTAAAGTGAGGTTTCCAGATCCCTCTCTGGCAAACCACCCCTGGCAAATCAGCAGGCTATTAAAACTAAAAAGTAAAGAAAGTAGGAATGAAAAGGTTCATACTCATCTTCCTCTCTTCCCTTCAACAATAGGGCAGATCACAAATACTCTCTGTGGGATGTGCTGCTTCTCCCTGATGCACAATAGCTCTGTGCTGTCTGTGTGCCCTTCTCCTCTCTATTTATCTCTTTCTTCTACCTCTAGAACTTTCTAGGGGTCATTATATCATACCACTAGAATGATTCAGTCAAGCACACTCCTAAGGGGTTGCTTAAAGAATTGTTTCAGTCCACTCCTACCTACTCTGTTTTACCACATATCCTCAGTGTGAGAGATACATTTACCTAGTAAGGATCCAGGGGGCACTTACACCAGAGTCAAACTATTAGGATATTCAGAATATTCAGAGAAACACAGTGACAACCTGTATCATTTTACAAAACTATTGATGAAGTGAAAAACATTGTTACATTTTACATGAAACATTATCAAGTCATTAATACAGTGATATTTTGAGTCCTAAAATCTGAAATAACCCTCAAGTGATCTAAACCAGAACAGGTTAATTTTGCCTATTAGCACAGGCTGATTCTGTTCTTGTGGCATTGTGATCATACAACCAAATCATGTGACTTAGTAGCTAGAAAACATAGGTCAGAATTGGTGGTCTCAGTTCAAATTCTGATGGTCAAGTAGTCACAGATCTATAAAAATATCAGCATAATTGGCACACGTGTTAGTAATCTCAGTAGAGGCCAAGGATTTAATTATCATAGAAACAGGGTAATGCATATTAACAGGGTAATGTGATGAAGCTTGCATTGTTATTGTCCATCCTGTGTCTGAAGGATTTGGACTTCCAGTGCTATCAATTTAGCACTTTTTATGAGTATTAAAATTCACCAGGAAAAATAGTAAAAAAAAAATCAAATGCTCACAACAAATATTTTTTACAAATAGATGAAACGCAGCACCTGCTCCAACACTCTTGTGAATTATGTATTTGTGATATGGCTGGTTGCTCCCTAATCAATATGCCAGGCTCAGAGGCTGTCACCTTATTTTTCTCAGGGAATTTAAAACTTCAGTTTCAAAGCAGTTCAATCTTTCTTTCAGTTTCAAAATTGCTGTTGATAGTCTTCACAGCTTCCTTTTCCTCTGTGACTCTCTGGTTCTCAGATTTCCAAGCTCAGCAGCTCTTTTTCAAATAGCCCACCTCTCTGCAGTGATAGCATAGCTTGGGTTGTGACTGCCTATCAGCTACACTCCCTTCTATGTAGGTATCTCTGACTCTCCTGGGCTGTACCTGCTTAAGCTTTACCCTTTGCTGTGTGAGGAATATTTACTTTCTGGGCTGTATTTCTCCACCAGCCTCTTCCTCTACAGCAAAAGCGGTTCCATAATCTTTTGTCTCTTTCTCTTCCTTCCCCATTCAAAGGTGCCTTGTGGTTACTTTGTCTCCTTTAATTCCTCATTTTTTGCAGACAAATTCATCAATGAGTCACCTTTTCACATAGTCAAATATTAATTTATATTCTAGTCTAGTTTTTAGTGCATTCATGAAGTCATCATAGGAATCAGGCAATCTACACAGTAATGTTGAAGGGCATGACCATCCTTCAAACCCAACCCCCTGCAGCTCAATCTCTCTGATTTCTACAACAATATTACTGTGTTCCAGAATTCCCTGGGATTCTCTCATCTTTAGTCCATTTAGTTTGCAAAGCAGAAACAGTTTGCTATTCAAATTACACCTTTCATGCAGTCTTTTCAGGCTTTCTCACATCTGTCTCATGGTGGCACACCCAGAGATGTGCATTGATTATCCTCAACAAGAAGAGAAATAATACTTTTTGCCTGATTATTTTTATCATTCATGTCTTGCAGATTTTCAGTAGGTCTGTCCTTGCATATCACATCCCATAATGCATTATTATTCAACAGTATTTCCATCTTAAACTTTAATATCTAATAATTACCTGGATTTAGCATGGCTACCGCTGCTCTGAGGTCTATGCTAGAAGCAATGCTTTCTTAGTTAATTGCTTTAAGAACATAAAAAATTGCCATGCTGGGTCAGACCAAGGGTTCATCAAGCGCAGCATCCTGTTTCCAACAGAGGCCAAACCAGGCCACAAGAACCTGGCAATTATCCAAAAACTAAGAAGATCCCATGCTACTGATGCAATTAATAGCAGTGGCTATTCCCTAAGTAAACTTGATTGGTTCTTCTTGATTGGTTCTACTCACAGTTTGTCTATGGTTACAGTGGGATGCCTTCTTATTAGCTTGCTTCAGGCTTGAATCAGCTTAACCTGGACTCAGAACTTTTTCCCCTGGGTCTACAGTCTTCTCTTTTTTTTCTCAAGACATCCTTGTGAATGTTTGTGAGATATAATACAATGGATTTTTCTTAGGGCCAGAACTGGATGTATGTAGCAGGACCCCCCATGGCTTCAGAAGAAACACTGTGAAGCAGAAATGACTCAAAACTCTTCTTTGACAGCATGCAATGACTCTTTACTTGGGAAACTGGGATAGAAAAACAATAAACATTATCAGCCGGATTTTTAATGGCCCGCACGTATAAAACATAGAAACATAGTAATGATAGCAGAAAAGGACCAAAATGGTCCATCCAGTCTGCCCAGGAAGCTTCCCAAGGTAGTAACTGTTGCTCCGTGCAGGTTACCCCCATGTTTCTCTTAAGGGTAGTAACTGCTACTCCGTGCCGGTTTAGCTTTTTTATTTATTCCCATCCTCTAGCCTTTTAGCCTTTTACAGGGGTTACATGTGTGGCTGGGTCTTGAGCACACTGCGCACATTTTAAAAGGGGCCTGGCCACAAACGTAACCCCTGTTACATGCACAAGAGCCAGGCGCCATTTGCCGTTGTGCTGGCACGCGCAAATTGCTCCAGCTCCTTTGCAGGAGCAAAAATTAATTTTAAAAAATGGGGGCCTAGGATAGAGATAAGGGGCGGGTAGGATAGGGGAAAGGGAAAGGAGGTTAGGGTAGGGGGTAGGGAAGTTCCCTCCCAGTCTGTTCCTTAATTGGAGTGGACTGGGAGGGAACTGGGGAAGTCTGACAATGCATCGCCACGTGAATTCATGAAATTCACCTCCCCCCCTTGCGTGTACAGACTGGGATTTTATAACATGTTTGCGCCAGCACGTGCATGTTATAAAATCGTGCACACATGGACGCATGCAAGTTCTTTTTTAAAATCTACCCCTATATATACAGTTGCATTTTTTTATTTAGGTGACTGTGCTGGTGTGACCAGCACAACAGGCAGGGAGGAAGATGGAAACTGAACTCACCAATACATGTTACGTCCTATCTAGTACAGATTACATCCTATCCTTACAGCCCCACCTCTTCTCTTACAGGGTCAGGTAAAGCCATGGAATGTTAACTTCTGGCTGTTTGGTCTGGAGAATTACATTTAGCTATTGGTTCTCCAACAGGGTGTAGGCAGTCTTGATTAGGAGCAATGTACTTGAGTCTGAAAAAGCAGGATACTAGCATTAGCAGACCAGATCTGGAGTCCAAAAGCAAGTAGAAACCAGGAATAGAATCCAAATAGTAAACAAGACACAAGCAGTTGAAGTTCTACATTGCTGTATTATCAAGCAAGCTTCTCTGGCTTCAGCTGGCCTTGTATACCTAATCAATCAGGCATCCACTCTTCTATGAACTAATCATTGTTTCCTGGAGGTGTATCTGCATTCTTCTGTTTATTTAGAGGAGCTGATTCCCTTGTGATCTGGTAGCTCTGTTTCTGAGCTCCTGCTTTCAGTGTTCAAGCCTCTTCATGTTTTCCACAGTGTTATAACTAGGGCTTCTAATTTTAGGTTTTAACTGATAAACACCACTGCAAAAAAAAAGGTGTTTACTGGATAAAAACCGAAAAAAACATTACTTCCTCTACTACTCTCTCCCCTTCCCCACCTTGGATTATCCACTCTATTTTTGTGCCTTTTCCACACTGACTGTTCAGCTGTGCAAGCTTTTAGCATTTGAGGAGCCTCCATTCTCCTCCTTCTCCCACTGGCTCCACTGCACAGTTGTTCCCAACAGCCACCATCAGAGCTGGTGGTAGGAGGAGAGAATGAACAAGGGTGGGGAGTTTGGCAGTAGTAGGGATAGGGGTGGAGAGAAAGTTGAAAGCTGGTATGGGGAGAGGGATTACTGGGACTTGGGGTTGTGGAGGGTGATAGGGCTTGCGTTTTGAGGGGGAGTTGCTAGGTGGGAGAAGGCATGTGCTGGTGGCTGAAGGAATGTGAGTGCAAGTGTTGAGTACGTTTGTATTATAGAAATGTATATGTTTGATTCAACTCAACAATAGTACCTGCACCAGAAAAATACCAGTTTTTTTGTACCCTCAAAGAACACCTAATTAATTGAAAAATAAATACATACATTTATAATCTAGAAACATCTATAAACAGATGCCCTAGTTAAAATGCACTATTTATCAGCGGTCAAGAATGAGAGGAAACCTTGTCAATGGGGCTGCCTGGTGCTGACCTGGACTCTCATGTCTTGTTGGGAAAGTGCTCCATGTTTTGAAACTGTGTGCAACTGATTACTGTGCTGCCCCGATTCCCGCCTCCAAACCCCATGGACTCTAACAGAGCCATTCATGAACTTCTCTTTTTTCCTTCACAATAACTTTAGGCCAAATTTTAAAAGGCCCACGTGCAGCAAAACTGGGAGATACATGTGTGACTGGGCCGCTTGTGGGCCGCGCAGATTTTCAGAGGTCTGCAGCCACGCGCGTATCTCCCAGTACGCGAATACTGAACATTGGGAGGGGGAAGGGGCTGGCTGGGGACGGGGTCTGGGTGGGGCACGGATGGACCGGGACAGTGCCAGCAAGTCAGTGTTATGAAAAAGCGCTCTCCGGGATTGGAAGACTGTGTAACCTGCTGATGCTACAGACTGCGGGTAAGTATTAAAACAAACAAATCTAGGGTAGACAGTGGGATTTTAAGGGTCGGGTCTGGTAGGGTAATAGGGAGGCAGGTTAGGTAGGGGGTTTAGGAAGTTACAGGGGAAAACTGAGCGGGAACAGGGAAACTGGCCTATCGTGTCACCGCACATACCTACTAAAATTCCCCCCCTTACGTGATGAAGACGGGATTTGCACGCACATGTGTGCATCAATACATGTAAATCATACAATGTATCATACATGTAAATCAATACAATGTAAAATCATGCGCGCATGTGCGAGCAGGTAGCTGATTTTATAACATGCGCACATAAACGCACGCATATTATAAAATCAGAGAGTCGATGTGCGCCCGTGCTGCGATTTGAAATTTACCATCCCTGTAACTGAACATCGTTGACAGGTGGGATAAGGTTACATTAAGGCAACCAGACTTCAGGTGGGCAAATTTGGGACACTGTTCCCTGCCAAGAATGGGCAAGTGGTTCACTTGCGGTGAGGAGTGGTTATCTTGTGGACCGGCCCAATAGAAAATTGTACTAATCTAGTCTCAAAATATACCTAAAAACATATTCTTTGAATTTTTAAACCACGAAACATTTCAACCCCAATACAAAGCCTCAGGGTTAACACACATGTCCTATACAATGAAATTAATTAGACACCAGTAAAATTCAAATCAGCCAAAAAATCCAGTTGTTATCAACACGTAAATTTTAAAACAAATCACTAAAGAATAAGTGAACCCTCCCCCACCAAACAATGTAAATTCTGTCTTGGTCAGAGATTTTGAACTGGGTCCCAGTATATTTAATATCAGGGCCAGTGTACCAGGCACTTGGAATACATATGGGCTTAAGCTTATTGTAATGCATGTTGATGTGGGCTTGGTCCTCAAAATGTCAAGAATAAAATGAATTACAATTACAATTTAGTAAACCTCCTGTATCAAAACAGCTCTCAGACATACCTACCTATGAAAAGGGGAAACTACAAATATTAGAGGAAGGTCCTGGCAAACACATTTGATTTTTTTTTTTGTGTGGGTGACTAGAGAACTGGACCAAGGAAGAGCGCTCAGTGTGGTTTACTTGGATTTCAGCAAGGCTTTATATACACATAGGAGGCTCATAAATAAAATGAGAAGCCTGGGACTGGGCTACAAAACTGGCTGACTGACAGACATCAGCTTGGGCTGTTAATTGGAATCTATTCTGACAAGTGAAGTTCCTCAAGGATTGATTCTGGAACGGATTCTTTTCGGTTTCTTTGTAAGCAATATTGCGGAGAGATTAGAAGGTAAAATCTGTGTTTTTGCAGATGATACTAAGATCTGCAATTGAATGGATATGCCTGAAGGAATAGAGAGAATGAGAAATGACTTCGAAAATCTTGAGAAGTGGTTGAAAGTCTGGCAGTTGGGATTCAACTCCAAGAACTGCAGAGTCATGCATCTGGGGCACGGTGATCCAAAGGAGTCATATGTGCTGAGGGGCGAAAGTCTGATGTGTACGAACTACACATAAGTCAGCTTAGTATAACATTGTTAATATAGACACAAAAAAAAAAAATATTTTAAATAGATAAATAAAACAAGCAGGGAGAGAAACCTCAGTGCGATAGTATCTGATGGCAAAGCAATGTGACAAGGCTGTGGCTAATGCCAGAGAGATGCTGAGCTGCATCGAAAGAGGCATAACCAGCAGGAAAAAGGAAGTGATAATGCCATTGTACCAATCCTTGGTGAGGCCTCACCTGGATTACTGTGTTCAGTTCTGGAGACCTTTTCTCAAAAAGGATAAGGGCAGAATGGAAGCAGTCCAGAGAAAGGAGACCAAAATGGTGGGGAGTTTATATGGAAAGTCGTATGAAATAAGACTGAAGGACCTAAATAGGAGAGAAGAAACAGAGTACCTGAAAGGAATTAATGATGCACAAAAATCAAATATTTTCCATTGGAAAGGAAGCTGTAAAACTAGGGATCACAATATGAAACTCCAAGGAGGAAGACTCAGGAACAATGATGCAGGAAATATGTTTTTTTCATGGGAAGGGTGGTGGATGCATGGATACCCTTCTAGCAGAGGTGCAGAAGACAAAAAAAAGTAATGGACTTCAAAAGGGCATGGGACAAAAACACACAGGATCCCTCCTGGCTAGAGCATGGAAATGAAGAAATGGGGTAACTTTTATATTGCACATACAGTTTACATTTTTGCTTGGGGACAGCCTGCATGGAGTGGCATTTGCTACTACCCTAAAAAGCTTGCTGGGCAGACTCACTGGACCATTTTGGTCTTTATCTGCCATCATTCATTATGTTACCATGACCTTCACTAAATACAGAATAAAAAGATTCGGTAGAGTACAAATAGAAATGTGCAGACAAAAACTGAACTGGAAACCGTAAGAAGCTAGACCTTATGAGAGGAACAGTGGGAAAAAACAAACATTACATTCCTCATAAAACATCAATCAAAAGCATAATCATACTAATAAAAGGAATAAATATTTCAAAACAACTGACAAATACAACAATAATGAAAAAAAAATCAAAATTGTATTTTAAATTTCCTAAACACCAGTAAACTATTTCAAAACAACAGGTACATCCAGTAATTAAAACTAATGAGGATTTTAAAAATCCCATTTGCCTTACCTGGGAACTTTTAATTTTCAGTCACACCTGGTATTGTCATGGATTAGTGGGCTGGTGCACAAACTTTCTCCTCTCTTTCTCATACATGTGTGTGCAATTCTCAACCGGAGAGTCGCAACACACCAGTGTGTCACCAAGCATCGGCAGGTGTGTCGTGGCGCCTGGTGCCCCACTGCCCCAGTTGTGCTTCCCTTGTCCCTTTTTCCTGCCCCTTGCAGGCCAATGGGAAGCCTCCTCCCTTTTTCCTGCCCCCGTGCAAGCCAATTGGAAGCCTCCTCCATTCTTCCTGCCAGTGGAAGTAGGAAGAAAACCTCTGATTGGCTGGTGGGGCAGGAAGAAGGGGCATCGTGTAGCCCAGAGATGGGGTGGTTTGAGGGGGGCTGTGAGGAGTGGCAGTGCCCAGATGGCGAAGACGTCCGACCTCACTGAAGTAAGGCCGCCATGGGAGCTCATCCCCATGGCGACGAAGAGGCATATTGAAGTTGAAAGGTGACAGGGAGCAATATGTGGAGAGAGATGAAGAAATGATGGAAATATTAAACAAATACTTCAGATTTGTGTTCATTAAAGGACTGTTGCTGTTGACAAGAATGTAGATGGGGTGGAGAAGATGAAACTCTGTTTTATAGAAGAAAACATATGGGAAGAGCTAGGAAAAGTTAAAGTGGACAAGGCCATTGGGCCAGATGAAGTACATCCCAGGATACTGAGGGAGTTCAGAGATGTGGTGCCCGGTCCACTGAAAGACATACTCAATAGAGGTATGAAAATGGGAGTGGTGCCGAGTGATTGGAGAAGAGCGGTTGTAATCCTGCTTCACAAGAGTGGGAGCAGAGAGGAGGCTGGAAAGCACAGGCTGGTTAGCCTCACACCTCAGCGGTGGGAAAATTAATGGAGACTCTGCTGAAGAAAAGGATAATGAACTATCTACAACCCAGTAGGATGCTGGATCCGAGGCAGGGGGAATGTTCTATCAGACAAATCTGATTGATTTTTTTGATTCAGTGACTAGAGAATTGGATCGAGGAAGAACATTAGAAGTGATTTCTTGGATTTCAGCAAAGCTTTGGATACTGTCCCACATAGGAGATTAGTGAACAAAATGAGAAGCTTGGGAGTGAGCACCAAGGTAGTAGCGTGGATTTCAAACTGGTTGATTGACAGGTGATAGCGTGTAACACTAAATGGAACCTACTCTGAAGAAAGAATGGTGTTAAGCGGAGTCCCACAGGGATCGGTGTTGGGACTGGTTCTGATCAATATCTTTGTGAGCAGCATTGCAGAAGAGGTAAAGGTAAAGTTTGACTATTTGGGGATGATATTAAGATCTGCAACAGAGTAGACACTCCTGAAACAGGAGAGAGAATGAAAAGAGATTTAAGAAAGGTTGAAGACTAGTGGAGGATTTGCCAGCTGGGATTCAGTGCCAAGAAGTGCAGAATCATGCTTCTGGGGTGTGGTAATCCAAAAGAGCTGTATGTGATGGGGGGGGGGGTGAAAATTGAATGTGCACGGATTGGGAGAGGGACCTTGGGGTGATAGCGTCTGCAATTATAAAAGAGGCAAAGCAATGTGACATGGCTATACTTAAAGCCAGAAGAGTCCTGGGATGCATAGAGAGAGGAATAACCAGTAAGAAAAAGGAGGTAGTGATGCCCTTGTACAGGTCCTTGGTGAGGCCTCATCTGGAGTACTGTGTTGAGTACTGGAGCCTGCATCTCAAAAAGGAAAGAGACAGGTTGGAGGCGGTCCAGAGAAGGGCGACCAAAATGTGGTGTTTGTATCAGAAGACTTATGAGGAGAGGCTGAAGGACCTGAATATGTATACCCTGGAAGAGAGGAAGTGCGGGACGGGGAGAGGGGGATATGATACAGACCTTCAGATATTTGATGCACAAACTTTGAACCTTTTCTGTTGGAAAGGAAAAAGAAAAAGTAGAACTAGGGGTCACAAAATGAGAAGACTCATAGGGGAGAAGACTCAGAACCAAGATAAGGAAATATTTTTTCACGGAGACAGTGGTGGTTGCCTGGAATGCCCTTCCAGAAGAGGTGGTGAGCAAAAAACAGTCAAAGAATTCAAAGAGGCATGGGATAAACATTGTTGATCCCTAAAGGCTTGAGGATAATAATGAAGAAAAGGGTGCATGGGGGTAACCCTTCATGGAGCAGCAGTTAGCACCCTTAACCAGAAGGCATGGGAGATTACTACCCTTAACCAATTAGCCTTGATGATTTTTACATAACTGCATCTTCGCTCTCCGCTTTGACGGTCGGGCAGGAAAAAAAGGTATTGGATTCTGAAGGCAACCAATGCTGGGCCCTGACTTTTTTTTTTTCTTTATTGAAATTTTCAATTATATAGACATTAATAACGTGCCGCGGAAAACACAAGAAAGGTATATAATCACCAGAAAAATTAACAATAGGGCCCTGACTTTTATGGTCTGGAGTACTGATATGCTGACATTGGTGATAAGCTTCTACGGCCAAGTCCAAAAGCAAAAAACAATCAAGCAGAATTGTCTGAATTATCAGGAAGGCTGCTCACCAAGTAAAAATGTGGTAGTAATTTTGTTATGGGTTTGATAGTTGCTTGGTTTTGCTTGTAAGTATTACTATCCTTAACATAAGGAGTCGGGGGTAACCTGCACAGAGCAGCAGTTACCACCCTTTGTGGACACATTGGGGTGACCTGCTCGGAGTGGCAATTACTTCCCTTGGTGGACACTTGGAGGAAAACTGCACGGAGTGGCAGTTGCTGTCATGGGAAGCTTGCTGGGCAGATTGGATGGATCATTTGGCCTATTTCTGCCAACAATACTATGTTACTACATTACTATGTAGGTGAAGTATCAAAGATGGGATGCATATTACACAGTTAAGTATTTCCTGCCTCCTCCACATTGTCTCCTCACACTTCTTAGTGTCCTCACGATACCTGAATGGCACAAGTCTTTCTCCTCATCTCCTTTTCAGTATCAGAATGATACCTTTTGCTCCTCTTCTCCAAATTTCCTCTAGATGTTAATGAACCCTTCTGTGGGTCCATTCCAACTCCTCTTCTCTCCTCTCTCCTTCTCCTCACCAGGATGGCTGTAAGGCATCCTTCTCCTTGGATCTTGATGATCTCAGGTCCCTCTTACATGAAGGGAACCTCTCTCATTTGATAGTAGAACATAAATTAAATCAGCTTAACTGAGTCTCAAGTTTCTTGGTACTCCAAACTTAAATAAATGAATGGATGACTATATGGTAGATTGGGAGGGAGGAAAGAAACTCCCATCCAAATAAAAGGCTCCGTAGAGACTACTCAATATAGAAAGTAAGCGCACAGTCAAGACATGCTGCCTCTGCAAAAAGGGAATCCATAAGGTAAAATGGTGGTCAGGCTCTACAAGTCAGAGGGGCACATCCATTCCTAGCTTCCACATGGGGGAGCTATAAACCCACAAGGTTACTATTATGTCTCTCCCCACACTAATGGTATTTTCTGACTACACTCTAGTAGCGAGCTGACAGGATCCCTACACATATATACAGTTTATATAAGTTCATTCTCTCACACACACTCTCCCTCTCTGTCACACAGATTCACACACTCATGCTCCTTCTCCCTCTCACACACAAGCTCATGCACACACATCCCTTCTCATATACACATGCTTACACATATGCACACCTCCTCACATTCACATACATTCACACCTTCCCACATAAATGCTCCCTTTCACACACATACACACACACACACACACACACACACACACAGGCTCCCTCACATACATGCTCCCTCTCTCTCAAAAACATACATGCTCTCACTCACTAGAGCTCTTTCTCTTTGTCATTTCCCAGGCCCTCCTCTTTACATCATTCGCCCACGACCTTTTCTTCATCAGCCACCCTGCAGGCTGGGAACTACCAGAGCCATTTGCATCTCTTCAATTCTGTGGCCTGCAGGTTAGGAACTGCCAGGCCATCACGGCCTTTTTTTTATTTCGGCAGCTGGTGGATTGGAAGCCTTCGGGCTATTGTAGCCTTTTCTTCTTTTTGGTGACTGGTTGGTTAGGAACCACTAGGCCATCACACTTTCTCTTCTTCTTCTTTTCAGTGGTTGGTGGGTTGGGAGCTGCTGGGTCGCCGTGGCCTCTTTTTCCTTTTGGCGGTCAGCAGGTTGGAAATTGTCAGGCCGCCATGGCCTCTTCTGAACTTTGGTGGCCAGAGTGTTGGGTCCGCTGGGACCTCCTCTTGACTTCCACTAAAGGTGCCCCCACCAGGCCACTGCCCTATGCAAGTATACTGTTTGCACAGTGGGTTACACCAGCCCTGGCATCTTTTAGCTTAGTCTTCTCCCCTCCTTTCTATGGATTTCAGTAGGGCTGCAATATACTACCTGAAGGGAGAATGCAGGAGAAGTGCACAATCTTACAGATCTCCAGCTGTAACATACTGCTCAAAGAAACAGGGCTGTCAAAAAATATATTATTTAAAAAACGATAGACGTCCAACCCAGTGGCTCTGTGGCAAGTGCTGCCAAGAAGAGGAGTTGGGTTAAATTCCTCAGTCAGCCTCCTTCTTCCTGGGCCAGACTGGGCTGAGGATGCTGCAGAAGCACTCCAGTGGATAATCCTAGTCCTTGCGCAATAGCGACACCTAGTGGATGAATTTAGGGTCCATGATTGCAGGATTCTGGTAGGAGCCCTGGTGCATGGCCCCCAGCTGAGGATTGTCACTGCAACAACTGGGCTAAGTGAGGTGGGAGGGCGATGTCAAATAGGAAAAAAATAAACCCTGGGTAGTTATGAATAAAGGCCCATGGTGCCATCACTCAACAGAGGTCAGTTTTAATTGAACAGGAAATCCAAAGGAACAAAGGGAAAACCTCCAGGTAGAAAACATGGTAGGAACAAAAAGATTGTAAAAAAAATTATAAAGGGAAGTTTCTCTTTCTGAAAGGGAACTCCAGCGTAACTTAGTTTCCCCTCACATCCCCTTCCTTCTTCCATGGTCTGCAGGGCACTGCTGCTTTCATTCTAACCAACAATGCAACCAGACTGCAGTGCCAGACATCCACCAGAGGGGGTCATTTTCACTTAGCTGGCTGCACCTCTTTAAACTCCTCCAGCCACATGGATTTCCTTGGCTATGCAGCCATTTTGCCGCTTGTTGGAACTAACAGGGGCCTCCATTAGAATATCTTCTTTCTTCTTTTATTGCAGCATGCTCTGCTCCATGTAATAAAATCTGAATCTTGCTCATAGAATTGTAAAGTCGCATAATGTATACTGTATATATATATTTTTTTCTTCTTTTTCTACTTGAATCACGCCCTTGTCCACAAACAAAAGTAAGTCAGCATTATACCTACTGGGAAAGCGTCATGTATAGAAAAAATCCAGAGGATCCTTTCAACAGGCTACTTCAAAGAAGCTGAAGACTAGAAAATTGGTTGCATACATTTTTACAATAAGGATTGCCCCCATAAAGTCTGCAGCAAAGACTAGGCCTTGACAAATGATATAGTATTTTCATTTGCATTTGGCAAAGAATTGCCTATTGTTGTAAGGACTCTGGAATCCTCTCCCTAATTCAGGGAGACAGGATGTTGATATTCAAGAAATTCTATTTCTAAATATGCAACTCAATTCATACAATATGCTGCATCACACATTTAAAGAGATATTACTTTGTTTCTGTGAATGGTACTACAGATACCAACAGTTGAGCCACAGCCAATTGTCGAAGGACCTATAATAAAGTGGTAATGCCTTGTACAATTGCAGGGGAGTGTAAGCCAATCAAATCAAGGGAAATCTCCTGAAAATCAGCCATTGACCGCACGTGTACTGCGCCGTATCTGTGCCAAATGCATGTGACACACATGCCATAAGGCAGCAATTTCCAAACTTGTCCTCAGGGACCTACACCCAGTTGAGTTTTCAGGATATCCCCAATGAATATGCATTTACTTTATTTGCATACAAATGAGGCAACACAGCTTAAAGGCAGGCTTGAGAATGATTTTGTGCAATGTAGTCAATAGCAAGAAAGCTTTCTACTATTGTAAAACACATGTATGAAGCTTAGATGTTTAACAGGTTATTGATGCTTTCACTGAAGTTCCACTAGGATTGGGAGGCTGTCAGATTGTACACCAGAATATTACATTATCAATCCCAAGAAATGCAATACTCTCCACTGCACGATGACCGATTATCTAGCAGCATGGCTGCGAAGCACAAAAAAGTACAAGTCGATAAACATCTGACACCTCATTTTCATGACAACATGTATTTCAATCAAAATGCACTCTTCATGACAAGGATTTGTTGAAGCAGCAACAGCAGAAGCAGTAAGCCAGTCTCATTATGGTCTTCTGATCATGATCCTGTGGTTCTCCAAGGAATCCATGGCCCTGCCAGGTACCAAATCATGCTGTCACATATTTTTATTACATGGAAGCATGTTTGTCTGATCTTATGTTACAGAAATATTCTTTCAGCTCTCTACACTTGGCCCACAATCTCACGTCGCCTTGGAGAAACCTCATGACTCCATGCCAGCACTGGAGGCCCTAATCAGAAGCAAATGTTTTGGGGTGGATGACGGATGAATATGCAAGCAATACCATATTATGTCTCCAAATCTTTGTTTCTTTATATGCAGTTTACATGTCTTCAAGGTTATGGCAAAGCAGCCCTCACATTCTGTTGAGTGACATTTTCTAAATGACACCAGTTCCCAAATACCCTGATTTCTGCTAAGGATAATGAAGGAGAATGCATTGATCATGCCAGTCTCCAATAACAGATTTCAATCATTTCTATTACGCAAAACGTCCGCTGAAGTTTTTACTAGACCAGTGATGGCGAACTCCAGTTCTCGAGTGCCACAAACAGGCCAGGTTTTCAGGATATCCACAATGAATATGCATGAGATAGATTTGCATATAATGGAGGCAGTGCATGCAAATTTTTCTCATGCATATTCATTGTGGATATCCTGAAAACCTGGCCTGTTTGTGGTACTCGAGGACTGGAGTTTTTCATTACTGTACTAAACCAAAAAAAAAACCATGTGTGTTTTTCTAGGGTCTGCTGTCTAGGAAGTCCACCTGGACTTGTACTGTATATATGAATATAGATTACTCAGAACTTGACATATCAAGTGTTACGCGTGCAATGAAAAGTTAACACTGGCTCTAATTATGCATCAATGGGCCAGATAACATAAGACTATAAGAATTGCCATACTGGGTCAGATCGTGGGTCCATCAAGCCAAGTATCCTGTTTCCAACAGTGGTCAATTCTGATCACAAGTACCTGCAGGATCCCACACAGTAGATAGATTCCATGCTGCTAGTGCCCAAGGATAAGAATTGGCGTTTCCCAAGTTTAATAACAATTTATGTACTTTTCCTCCATGAATTTGTCCAAACCATTTTAAATCCAGCTATGCTAGCTTAATTGTGCATTGAGTGAAAAAGAATTTTCTCCAATTTTTAAAAATGTGCCACTTACTAACTTCATGGAATGTACCCTAGTTTTTACATTATTTGAAAGATTAAATAACCACTTTTCATTTATCCATTCTATTCAACTCATGATTTTATAGACCTCTATTATATCCCCCCTCAGCTCTCTCTTCTCCAGGCTGAACAGTCCTAACCTCTTTAGCCTTTCCTCATAAGGGAGCTGTTCCATCCCCTTTATCATTTTGGTTGCCCTTCTCTGTACCTTTTCCAAAGCAACTATATCTTTTTTGAGATGCGGTGATCAGAACTGAACACGGTTCTCTAGATCAGCGGTTCTCAACCGGTATGTCACGACACACCAGTGTGTCGCCAAGAACACGCAGGTGTGTCGCCACACTTCCAGGTCCCCCGCTGACCCAGCTGCTCCCCCTAGCTTATTCTGTTTTCATTAGGGGAGCTGCAACTGATTTAATGCAGTGCCGTCTACGCCAATCCAGCTTTCTGCCTTCAGCATCTGCTGCATTCACTATTGCAGCTCCTGGCCTGGGATTTCTGCTGGACTCTGGACATATGTGGATATGTTTCTGTGAGCATATACAGTATTTGCCAGCTCTGAAAACCCAGATAAATGATTTTAATGAGCAAAGCTGATCGTTTTTATCCAAATAATAATAATAATGTTACATTACAGTTTTCATCAAATCATGATCTGATACATTTTTTAAAATATCTTTATGAAATGTTTAATAACAATCTTTTGTCAATATTCAACATCAAACAATGTACAGAAATGTTCAATAATCCCCCCTCACTCCCCCATTCCTTTATTTCCCCAGTACCAATCAGTCAATTGCATTTGGGGGTGGAATAGTCATACGGCAAGAGCATATCTTAATATATGCATCACGACGTATACGAGTCCTGCAACAAGAGGTGTCTAGAATGTACCAAATAGCATTTTAGGTCAGTCTCTTGAGAGATTCTTCAATGATAAATCTAGGCCGGTAAACCCAGGTGTTTCGTTTGATCAGTTTTATATTACTTCCTTTTGCTAATATATTAGCAAACTTTATCCTTCATGTCACCAAGTAAGGAATTCAGAAACATTTTCCAAACATTTTGATTAAATTGCTGCAATTTGCTGAAACCTGCATCAAACCGCTCCAACAAAAAAAGATCTAGCGTTGCTGCTATCCAGCCTACAAAGTCCGACCCCTCCTTACCCAACCATTTAGCCAAAATACATTTCATTGCTTGTATGCATCCCTTTACCAGCAGCGGTTTGTGTACCCATTTGACATCTCTCAAGTTACCTACATAGCCCAAAATACAGAAAGCTGCCGACCATGGAAATCTGCCTGAAATCAAAGAAGTGAAAAATGATAAAATATTTTGCCAAAAAAGATTGAACAATGCATGAGAGTTGCTCCCACTTGTGAATATTTTAAACAAGCATCAGTAGGCGTAATGTTTGTTTTATAGGCTTTACTAGGCCGAAATATTATTCTGTTAAGAATTTTAAAATGGGTCTCCCTTAGGGTTACATTGTTGACAGCTCTATGCAAAAGGATAGAGCAAGCATATATTATATACCCTCTTCAGTTAGATCACTTTGCAGATCCAATGACCAAACCTCTGCTAGTGTCTGCAGCACCGAATATTATAAGTTATCACACAGTATTTGTGAATCGTGGCAACAGATGTTCTGTTCTTTGCACATAAACATAATAACTGCTGAAATTTACCATTTGTAAGTACTTCCTCATTTGAATTTCATATAGCTGAGATGTAACTACGTAACTGTAAGTAGGAAAAGTAATGCACATGCATCGTACAGCATGTTTGTACTTCACCAGTTCATGTATCAATAAATGATTGTATGTTACCATTGCCTTGTTTCTGCAATGTCCCCTGGCTTAAACTTAGGGTTTCCCACCAAAGGTAAACAATATTATTTGTCCCATGGTAAGTTTTAAAAGGTTCAAATATACTTCCATCCTGTCCTTACCATTTGAAAAATGATGGACTGCAATAGAAAAGGCAGAAGAGTCTCTTTGCTAGCATGCAAAATATATTGTAAACTTGAAGGAGCAGCAAATTGTCCTTCCACTAGTGGACTAAACTATTTGACTGCCCCATTAACTGTTCTCTTACAATCCCCATTACACATGCAACATTATAAAACTGACGATCTGAGAAACTCATCCTCCCCCTTTGTCCTTGGAACCAGTAATGTAATAATAGGCAACCTTGCTTTATGGGTCCTCCAGAAAAAAATTAGAGCATAATTTATATATTAGCTGAATATCTTTTTCAAGAAGTTTAATAGGGACCATCTGTAGAACGTATAAAAGTTTTGGAATTTCTATCATTTTGTCTAAGGCGATTCAGCCTGATAGGGATAATGGGAAACTTAACCAACTTGAAAGCTTTTTCTGAAATTCCTGAATGTTAGGGGATATAATATGATTATACCACTCTCCAGGGTGGCTATGCAATAGGGGGTATAACATGATTATACCACTCTCCAGGGTTGCTATGCGATAGGGGGTATAATATGATTATACCACTCCCCAGAGTTGCTATGCGATAGGTGGTATAATATGATTATACCACTCCCCAGGGTTGCTATGCGATAGGTGGTATAATATGATTATACCACTCCCCAGGTTGCTATGCGATAGGTGGTATAATATGATTATACCACTCTCCAGGGTTGCTATGCAATAGGTGGTATAACAATTATACCACTCTCCAGGTTGCTATGCGATAGGGGGTATAATATGATTATACCACTCCCCAGGGTTGCTATGCGATAGGGGGTATAATATGATTATACCACTCTCCAGGGTTGCCATGCGATAGGGGGTATAATATGATTATACCACTCTCCAGGGTTGCCATGCGATAAGGAGTATAATATGATTATACCACTCCCCAGGGTCGCTATATAATTTTATACTCAAATCCTTAATAGTATTATCTGCCCATTTCAAAGGAAAATCTTCCCAATTCCCTTTCAAATGTCCATTGTTTCGGATTTAGTAAAATTCAGTTTCAGCCCAGAGAAGCTACCGTATTCCACTATGGTTGTCAGTACCACCGACCATGTGGATCTGGCCTGTGGAAGAACCATCTGAACCATCTGAAACTGAATTTTACTAAATCCGAAACAATGGACATTTGAAAGGGAATTGGGAAGATTTTCCTTTGAAATGGGCAGATAATACTATTAAGGATTTGATGTTGTTCTCTCTTGTTCGATGTAAACCGGCATGATGTCCCTGACAAACGTCGGTAAAGAAAAGCCTTAAATAAATAAATAAATAAATAAATAAATAAATAGGCAAGCTTTTTCTCTAAGGGCTGAATTTTCGGAGGATTTACGCGCATAACCGGGCTTACGTGCGCCGGGCCTATTTTCAAAAGGCCCTGCGTCGCGCATAAAGCCCCGGGACGTGTGTAAGTCCAGAGGCTTTACTAAAGGGGCGGGAAGGGGAGGAGTCAGAGGCTCCCGCCACAGCGGCCACAGGGCTGAAGTAAGTTTTAAACAAGACACAAAAAAAGAAAAAAGGTAGGAGGGAAAGGGCGGGGGAGGTAGGGGAAGGGAAGGGAAGGTGGGGTGGGGGGGGGGGAGTAGGGAACGGGAGAAGGCAATGTGGCTCGGCATGCGCAAGGCGCACAATTGTGCACGCCGGGTAGCACGCGCACATGTTCACCCGCACGCTGTTTTGAAAATCTACCCCTAAGTCTAATATGTCCTTATATAGCTTCCTTTTTCTTGTTGCTGCTTAACTAATAAATTCACCCCTAATCACTGCCTTAGAAGTTTCCCAGAATAATATAGGGTTTTCTTTTTGCTAAGAGTTATTTATCTCATATTGTTTCCACTTGTTCTGCAAAAATATCTGGAATTTTGGATCTTTACTCAGCCAGAGTTGCATTCACCAATGAGTGCATTGGCCACTGGTTTAGAAAAGGAACATAGGGGCCGATGCAATACAGTGCACTGTTTAACCCGCTGTCGGACGCAGGTTAAATAGGCGCTAATCCATCCCCTAATGCAATAGGGGGATTATCGACTATTTAATTTATTTATTTAATTTATTTATTTTGGGGTTTTATATACCGATCTTCTTGCATTGGATGCAAATCAAACCGGTTTACAGTGAAACAATTTAACTTGCCTAGGAGCATTACATGGAACAAAGAACATCGAACAAATAAGAGTGCTTATGAGCATTACAAAGAAAAACGAGGAACACTTAAACAATTAAACCTTTAAAAATCTTTGGTAACTATTCTTATACAAAATGTGGGAAAAGAGCCACCAATGTTAAAACGAAATCAAGCGGTTGATTGTCTCGATTGAGAAGGAATATTGGGAAGAGAGATTGAGGGCGGACACGGGGAATGGAAGGTGGGGTGGAGGGGCGGGTAGAAAGAAGGTGTGGGATAGGGGAGGATAAGAGGGTGAATTAATAACATATAGAATCAATCAAAGTTGTCGTGGGTAGTACATTGTGGGCCATCAAGGAAACGCAAGGCTGAATAGCCATGTTTTCAGTTTTTTCTTGAAAGAAATCTGGCAGGGGTCTTGTCTGAGTTCTGGTGGGAGTGTGTTCCAATGGGTAGGGCCTGCAGTGGATAGTGCCTTATTACTTAGCGAGGATTTGGCTTGAGGGACGAAAAGGGTGCCTTGGTAAGCTTTTCTGATCGGTCTCGAGGATTTGTTGGTGCGTAGCTGAAATGTGAGATCCATTGGGGCTGAGTTGTATAAGGATTTATGCGTGGTGGTCAGAACTTTATATAGAATTCTGTATTTGATGCACGTCCAAAGCGGAGTGAATGAGTTAGTGCTCATCACATGCAAATGCATGTGAATGAGGCTATTACTCATTCACTCCAAATGCAAAAAAATAAATGTGCGTCTCAGATGCACATTTATCGCTCAGATATCAATGCCTGCCTGGAGCAGGCGTTAATAGCTGAGCGCACTGAAAAAAAAAAGTACAGAAAAGCCGATATGCTCGGCGTCGGTTTTCATAACTGGCTGACTGCAGTTATGAAAACCAATGCTGAGTTTATCAGCGTCGGTGTTCATAACTGGCAGACCACCGGTAACCGCAGTGTCGCATTAGCAAGGAGGCGCTAAGGTCGCGCAAGCAACCCTAGCACCTCCTTGCTAGTGTGACCCTCTAATTTGCGTATTGCATGGAGCCGCCCTTGCGGGCGCCATGCATGCATTAAGAAAGCGGGCACTGAAAAGTCAGCGCCCGCTTTCCACGAAAAATATTGCATCGGCCCCTTAGTGCTGGATAATGGTCGGAGATAACAAGATTTCCAATAGAGGCTGTAGCCACCTGATTACACAGCCCTTTGGATAACAATATGTACTCTATAGATTCTCCACTTCAATGGGTGTGCCCTTGCATAATGTGTGTCGTCCCTTTCCTCTGGGTGGAGGACCCTCCAGATATCCACCACAGCCAGATTATCACATAGATAACTGTCACGCCCCAATATTTGACTTTTAGAGCTCCTAGTGCTGTTACCAGTTTGAGAAAGAAAGTGTAGTCATATTTATTAAGAGCATATACTGATGCTAATATGACTACCTTTCCAAATAGCTGACCTACTAGAATAAACCTTCCTTCTGTGTCTTTGATTTCTTCCATCATTTTATGCAGCAGAATTGCCACACCATTTCTTATGGACATGCCTAATGCAGAGAGTACTTGATTACACCAACTTCTTATTATTTTTTTCTGTTCCTCATTTTTCATATGGGTTTCTCGCATAAATACCATATTATTTTTTAACCTATTGAAATGTGCCATCCCTTTTTTTTGTTCTATTGGGGAGCCTAGACCAGCCATGATCCAGGACAAAACATTTAATCCGTGTTCCCATTTTTGTTCATACATAAGTTGCATTACCTTACATTCCTTTTCCATCTCCCAACTATACTCGCTGTGCCCCAGCCTACACAGCGAGCGCCAGCACCTCACAGTAAAGCTCTTGTTGTTTGACCCGCATCCATTTCGTTGTTTTTGCCAGCCCCAAGCCCTTGCCTGTATCCTGTGTACCATTTCCCCCCTCCCAACAACCATCGACAGCACATTTTCTCCCCGTCATCCCCCCCCCCCTTTTCCTTCCCACTAACAAATACATTCAACACTGCTGTCTCTTGAGAGCTCGCGGCACGCTATTGTGTGATCAGGTGCCATTCTCCCAACTTTTCGCTTCTTTTTACCGCATTCTAGATGTGAGTTTCATTGCATTCCATACGTTCATGGAGAGTCCTATCCTTATTCACAGTTGTCCTTTCTCCATCTTCATTTAGGTTCCCAATTCTGTACCGCAGCAAGTGCAGCACAGCCGGCCCCTCCCCTCTGGATATCTGGTATGGTAATTTATGCAGCACTTAGGCAGTTTTGATTGATGCTTCGATGGGTCATATTTGCCTGCAAGTACTACTCCAGTAGAGACCTCTCATTCCTGCACAGGTTTCCATTGTCTGATTCATTTATACCTTCAATCGTACCCCTTACTCACATGATAACACAGGCACCGTTGAAAGACTAGGGACTACGAATTCATCCATTATGGCAGCTATCAGATATTTACTTCTATAGCGGTGATATGAGGCCTGGCTGCCCGTCCCACTTTTCCAGTTTAGCTGACTTAGTTCCCTACCCAGATCTCACATCGAGCCTGAGTTTCATATACTTTAGTGCATATAGCGTGCAGTATACAATTCATCTGCCCTTTTATAGTCTTCTAAGAAATCAGTTTTATTTGGTACAGTTACTTCCTCCTTGAGGGTAGCAGTAACAATTGGTCAGATAGTGCATTGCCAATTCACGGTTTAATGCAGCCTGGTGGAACAATAAACATAGCCAGTCAGGAGGCCCGAAATAGGCCCTTAAGAGCTATATACAATTCTATTGCCATCTAATCTGAGTGTAATGTTACAGTGCAATTCTCATGCAGTCTAAGAACAATAGGTTAACTAAGGACAAGAAATCAGGCCTTGCTTTTGGTGATCTCTTCCCCATATTTGCAGGCGAACATATTTAGGGTCATGAAAGATTATCCACAAACTGTTTCGCCACCTCCACTTGCTCACAATTCTATGCTGTGCCTGCATGCCAAATCCATAGCTGCTAGGGTTGCCAACTGGCTCCAGATTTTTAGGATAGGTTGATCCAGTCCTGGTTTTACCCCACTGAATATTTGGATAAGTTCTTGGAGGAGAAGTCCATTACCTGCTATTAATTAAGTTGACTTAGAAAATAGCCACTGCTATTACTAGCATCAGTAACAAGGGATAGACTTAGTGTTTGGGTAATTGCCAGGTTCTTATGGCCTGGATTGGCCTCTGTTGGAAACAGGATGCTGGGCTTGATGGACCCTTGGTCTGACCCAGTATGGCAATTTCTTATGTTCTTATGACTTATTCTGATTTCCCTATTGCATTCCCTAACAAAAGCAAGACTATAAGTACCTGCATGCGGGGAGGGGGGGGGGGGGGGGGTAAAACCAGGACTGGATCAACCTGTCCTGAAAATCTGAACCCAGTTGGCAACCCTAGTAGCCGTGCTGGAAATTGTAATGTAAATCTTACTTGCTTCTGTTCCAGCCCTGCACATAAGGAAGAAAATTCCTTTCGTTTCTTTCATGGAGACCTTATAAGAGTAGTCTGATCCTATTTTCCTGATATTTTAGCTCTTTTTATTTCCAGATCTCTTGTTTAATCAGCTGCGTGTAGGCAAAGTTTAATATCTTAGCTATAGCTATACGTGGGCGTGTTTCCTCATCTCTTTTGATACCTGTGCGGTGTTCTCTTTCTACCACCAAACAGCCTTGTAATTGCGCCACATTCAGGGCCTCCAGAAGCCATCTTTCCAGAAAATGTAGTAAATTCCAATCTTCTATGTTCTCTGGCAGACCTACTAATCTCATATTGCTCCTTCTCCGATCTGTTTTCTAATTCGTCTATTTTCTCTTCCTGCAAGCTAATAGTTTTCTCATTTTAACAATATTTCCCACCAGCGCGACCGACTTGTCTTTCACTACTGACAGCTGTGGCCTTCCACATTATCAAGTCGTGGCTCTAATTCAGACAGCGTGGATTTAAGGTCTGTGATTTGCTCAGATATCGAGGCTAACTTATCTTTTAATGCTGCAACGACTTCCGATGGCAGCTCAGCCACTGCCACACTGTTTAGTGCTGATCCCATGGCAGATTCATTAGTAGCGGCCATTTTGCCATCTGCTGCACGCGTTTTCTCCTTGTTTCTTTTCCCCACAGCAATGGGCATACTTCCCATCGATTTATGTATAACTCGGTCGATCAACATGCACTTTATTGTCCAGTTACTTCCCAGCCAAATTTAATGTGGAAGAACTAGTGATTAAACTGGAGTTTTGGAGGACGGCACCTAGAGCCCAGTCACTTGCGTCTTCCCAAGTTCACCCCATCACGTGACCCTGATCTGATATATTTTACAAACCAATACTTCAGAAATGTAACCAGAGGTTAAAATATGAAAATAAGGTGGTAAAGAATTTTTTTTCTGTCCTGATTCCTGGGGCTGGAAAAAAAGCATTGCTGGGATGTGGCATGCTTTTTCATTTCTCTCTGAATATGTTACTGCATGGGCAGGGCCGGTGCTAGCTTTTTTGCTGCCCTGTGTGAATAATTACTGTGCTGCCGCCCCCCCCCCCCCCCCTTGCTGTTCATTCATTTTCTGTCCTAGGACCACCAAAAAACGCCCAGCTCCCTTCAGTGATCAAACTTTAAAAACTGAGACCATCCCCTCCCCTGAACCCATGGCTGGTGCAAGGTATTATGTGCCCTAGGGAAAACTTATAGCCTTGCACAATGCCCCACGCCCCATTCCACAGACACAGTTAAGAGTTACGCATTTATATTTTAAATGAAAAATATCAAAGTACAATATTCTGAGGTAAAAATATCACTTACATTATATTTACCTGCACTGCTGTGATGTCAGCCAGAAATCCCTGCAAAAAAAGACACTTGGGAACCTGTATGGTATTAGGCCTATTGTGATGTGTGTTGGTTATGGGCTTGACCCTCCAAAAGCCCTAAAACACTTAATACACTTCCTATTAGGAGAATGCCTCACTTCAGTCACACTTGTAGAACATAAACAGACCCTCACCAAATACAGAATAGAGCAACCATAAAGTAGAAATACAGATGTGCAGACAAACTAAACTGGAAATCACAAGAAGCCAGGCACTCTATGCAGTGCAATAATGAAAAAAACAGAACCATTACCATTCCTCAAACATCAAAAAATAAAATCAAGAAATAAAATAAATACATAATCATAATACTAAAAACATTAATAATATTTCAAAAAAAGCTGATGGGAGGGGGGCGCTGTTCACCACGCTGCAAGATGGATGCTTGAGCTCGGAGCTCCCTTCCCACTCAACCAACTAAAAGGATAAAACTGCTGAAAATGCTGACTGATCTTAGATTATTTGGCACCCCGAATTTCAATTCGGACTTATGGCTGCGAAAGACGAGGCACTGACTTAAAACAATTTTCTTTTAGTAAGGCAGCGACGGAGATGCTGGGCGAGGATAGTGGTCCAGGTACTGGCAGTCCCGGCGTGATGGACAATAGCAAAGGAGATGCCCCTATACTGTCGTCTCACCCTATCCCAGACAAAATACAAGAGCCGGTGGATCTCCCTACAAAGTTAGAGATGCGGGAATGGTTCTTAGAACTCCGCGCAGACAGGCGACAACATAAGTAAGAGAGGACTTAATGGCGCTAGGCCATAGAGTTGATGACCTTGACTCCCGTACAGAAAACCACGGAGCAGCTCCGAATACTCTGGTTTAGCAAAACAAAACCTTAACTGCTTGGGTATGGGCTCATTGGCAGAGAAAGCTGAAGATTTGAAAAATCAGTCACAGAGATCTAACATTAGAATAAAAGGCATATCTGAAACAGAAGAATTCAGCGACTGTTTTGCTACTGCATCTGCAATATGCTCCTATATTCTATCTCGGGGGAGGGCAAGGAGAAAGACTCTGTATCGGTGGAGACCACTAGCATTAAACTGGAGTGAGCGCAAAGGGCTATCGGGCCCTGAAGAGACAACAAGCCGTGAGGCCTTGTTTTGAACTTTCATAGCTTTTTACAGAAAGAAAAAATCATGAGCATTGCAAAGCAGAATCTCCAAAGGAACTGGAATGGTACAGTGATGTCTATTTTTCAAGACTTGGCCCCGAGCACATTACTAAAGAGATTTCAATTAAGAGAGGTCACAAAAGCTCTTCGCCATAGGAACATTTGCTGCAGGTGGACATTTCCTTTCTCGCTATTTTTTTCAATACAAAGGACCATCAAACTGCATGAAGACCATTGCTGAGGCTGCTGCTGCCTTTAAGCAGGCGGGCCTGGAAGCTAACTTTTCAGTTCTCTCTACAGTAGCGGCAGCTTTATCTGTCTGGGATCCTACACCAGAATGACACTGGGTAGGCCAAGCGAGCCGACGCCCACGTCGCCATATTTCTGGCTCTAGAGAAGCATTGTCTGATCAGGGCTGAGGCGCCACCACACAGACCTTTTCTTATTTTCATCTTGCAGCTTGGTGGCGATTTACTCCGTTTTTTGGGTTTTTTTTGAAGACTCAGCTGTTCTCTAGAGATTCTCAGCAGTTATATTTGTGTTATCTGAATGAGCTAGGACTGTCAGTTTGCTTTTGCCTATGTTAAGTACGTTTCATATTGAGTGGGAGAGGGTAAGGCACGGGGTTCATCTGTAGGATGTGGTGCGACCCCCTTGGGTGGAGATCCGCAGGGTGATTTGGGCAGATCAGTTTTTGGGGAGTTGCGTAGGGTTCAGAGTTCTCTATGTTTACCTTCTACACTGGTGATCATTATTTACATCGATGTGCACTGCCTTATTTTTTCTTTTTTTCGCAGGAGCATTTGGTCTGGCTATGTTTCAGTAATTTGTATTTTTTTATGTTACAGTGGTCTATATACTATCACTTAATGTAAAAGGTCTTAATTCCCACAGTAAGCGCTATCTGTTAAGAAAGGAGCTGATTACTCAAAAAATCTCTACCGCCTTTCTACAAGAAACACACCTACGCAAGAGGTATGAACACTTAGGGCCGGATTTTAAAAAATGTACGCGTGTAACCGGCCTTACGTGCGCCGGGCCTATTTTCAAAAGGCCCGGCGACGCACCTAAAGCCCTGGGACACGTGTAAGTCCCGGGGCTTTACTAAAAGGGCGGGGCGTGGGCAGGATGGGCCGGTCCAGGGGCGGGGTCAGGCTCCCGGCATAGTGGCCATATTTGCCACTGTGCCGGGGATCACATGCGGGCAGTTGGCTGGCGCGCGCAAAAGGTAAAATAAAGGTCGGGGGGGGGGGGTAGAGTAGGGCTGGGGGGAGGGAAAGGTTAGGGGAAGGGGTGGGAAGGTTAGGCTAGGGGGAAGGGAATTTTGGAGCGGCCTGGGAGGAAGGCAGTGCGGCTCGGCGCACCCCCTTACGTGCGCCGATCCAGGATTTTATAACATGTGCGCACCTGTGTGCTCATGTTATAAAATCAGGCGTACATGTGCACGTGCCGGGTAGCGTGCACACATGTACGCCCGTGTGCAACCTTTTAAAATCTACCCCTTACTTTCCTTTAAGGAATTCCCTCATAGGTACTTAGCGGCTAGTAGTAAGAATGCTCGCTATGCGGGAACTGGCATTCTTATCTCCTCTTCCCTCATATTCGAGCCCTTATCTCAACTTATGGATCCTGGGGGTCAATTTGTGTTTCTCGATGCGTATTTTTGCTCATCTCAGTCTATGCCCCTAATCATGATCAAATTCCATTCCTAAATCGAATCAATAAGCTCCTAGATGACCATGGGGAGGGGTATATAATTTTGGAAGGGGACTTTAATCTCACACTATGCCCCAGCCTGGATAACTCTGGTATTCAAACCTTTAACAAACTTCATGACAGTCAGGGTTCTAGGCATTGTGCTGAATGCCACTATGGAGGATTGGAATCTAGTGGATGTGTGAAGACAGTTTTATCCAACCTCACAGTTGTATTCCTTCTACTCCGCCCCTCATGACAGCTATTCTCGCATCGATTATTTTTTAGTCGACAAAGCTCTCTCTCTCAGGATTCAGGCTGTCGCAATAGACCCTATCACGTGGTCAGACCATGGCCCAGTGCGGATGGACGTGGGTCTGCAGGGACATGACACTGGAAATCACCTTTGGTAATTGAATGCCTCAGTACTTAGGGATGATGCTTTTGTTCAAATTTTAAGCAAACAGTTGTAGGAATACTTTCTCCTAAACTCCCAATCTTCGGACTCATATAGTGTGGATTGGCATTGGCTAGAGGCTTGCTTATATCTAAAGCAGCAGCTTGCAAGAGAGCAGGAACAGTGCTGCATTGCTTTGATTCGTAAGGTGGAGCAGCTTTCTCACCAGCACATCATCTGTCGATCCAAAAAGTTGGTATTTTTGGATCGACAGATGATGTGCTGGTGAGAAAGCTGCTCCACCTTACGAATCAAAGCAATGCAGCACTGTTCCTGCTTATTGATTTTATTCTCTCTTGAACGGATTAAGCAAGCCTATTTTGAAGGCGGAGATAAAGCGGGTCATCTTTTAGCCCGTCAATTAAAATCCCGCCAGTCCCAAAGCATCATCCCTAAATTCAAGGATTTATCTGGAAAATCTGTACTAAAACTGCTGAGATATGTAACTGTTTCTCTGCATTTTATGAGGCCCTTTACAGAAAAGATACCCTTATTAAGGAATCTGACATAGAGAGTTACTTACAGACAATGGATTTACCTATTTTATCTCCTACACAACGACTATTCCTAGATAGCCCAGTCTCAACAGAGGAAGCTTTACAAGTAAATAAATCCCTCAAGGCTAACAAGTCCCCCAGGTTGGATGATTTTTCGAGTGAATATTATAGCAAACTTTCTTAAATTTTGGTAGAACCTCTAACCGTTTTCTTTAATTTTCTTTGGGAGGGTGGCTCACTCCATGTGCACGCTAATGTTGCGGGAATAATGGTAATTGCCAAACCGGGAAGAGACCCCCACTTTGGTGGGTCTAATAAACCCATACCCTTAATTAGCTTAGATCTAAAAATCTTGGCGAGGGTTCTTGCTCTACATTTGAACCGATTCATGCCCACCTTTGTTCACTATGATCAAGTGGGCTTCATACCACAGCAAATGGTTGCGGACAATGTTCGCAAAATTCTAAATTTAATATGGTGGGTGAAAAGAGAGCACATTCCGTCTGTGCTTTTGTCCATTGATGCAAAGAATGCTTTTGATCTCGTACATTGGCCATTTTTGTTTCAAACTTTACAGAGAAAGCAATGTGGCCCCTTTTTTCTTCAATGGCTAAAGCAATTGGCCCAGAGCTAAAGTGAAGGTGAATGGGGGAAATGGGCTACATTTTCCAATTGGCAGAGGCACTAGGTAAGGATGCCCTCTTTCCCCTCTCCTATTCACATTATTTTTGGAACCCTTTGCTTCTAGGGTCACAGCCTCCCTATTCGTCAAAGGGATACAACTTGGCAACCACGCCAGTCATGGTGCCCTGTGCGCTTTATCCCCTGGTCGACAAACAATACTCTCTGAGTCTGGTCTCATTGGAAGGCTAAGGTTGTGGGGGATTTCTCTTATTTTTATTAAACATCACTCTTTCATAATCGGTATTTTCCAGCACGTCATCAAATCTCAACCTTTCAATACTGGCAAAGTGCTGGGATTACCTGCATTGGGCACATATTTAGAGGTGGAGATTTTGTTTCCTGGGACTCTCTTAAGCAACTCTGTCTACTTGTTCACCCTGGTATCTTAGCATATGCTCAGGCTAAACACATCATAGATTGATTGAGGCATTCTAAAGACTTACGGGCTAGCAGATCTTTATTTGAAAATTATTGTATACATGCTGATTCGATAACGGGGGTGATATCTAAAATTTATGGTTTGTTAAATGACCCCAGGCAGCAGCGTTTCAATCATATTTCCCGATGGGAGGATGACCTTGGACAGGCTCTTGAACCTAAGGTTTGGGGCGCTGTGTTCAGCAATGCAGATAAATGCTCTATCTCTGCACGATTGCAACAAAATTGTTCCAAAATGTTGTACCTTTGGCACCTCACACCAGAGAAGTTCCATAAGATATATCTCCATCAATCTAATTTATGTTGGAGAAACTGTGGGTTGGTTGGCTCCTATTTCCACATGTGGTGGCAATGTCCGAAACTTATACCCTTTTGGGAATCTAGGTGGACTGGCTGTCTAAGATCTTGGATGTGAAGCTACCACTGGATGTGGGGCCAGCTTTGCTAAATTTGGCTTATCTGGGATTGAATAGATTTCAGCAATAGTTTGTATGCAGATATTTTTAGCCACTCACAGTGTCATTGCCACTCACTGGAGATCGGATGTCCTTCCAACCTTCTCTAAATTCTTTGCCAAACTTATTGAGTATTGCCAATTGTCTTTTCTAACAGCAGCTAAACATCACCGTTTGGCTTTCTTTTATAGAATCTGGAGGCCCCTTGACGCTCAACATTTGTAAGCTATCTCCTTATCTTATTACATCTTTTGTGGGACTTGTCTTATACTTGTAATATATTGGTCAATGTATAACGAGACTAAATGCTTACTTAAGTCTACCCTGCTCCTTCTTCATATTTCCTTTTCATTGTGCAGTGCTTGACAGAGAGCATATTTGTTTGGTTAATGTGATGTATGGTGGTTTATCATTCTAGAGAGCTCCGGGGGGGTGTAACTGGGGACAGTGCATGTCATCCTCTTTGTTATTCATTCTTATAGGTATAATATAGTTGTGGTGACCTTTTGTTCTGTACTTCAGTCATTGTAAAAACTTAATAAACTTCTAATTACAAAAAAAAAAAAAAGCAGATGAATAAAAGATTGGATAATTAAAAATTTATGTACAAGTTTTTTTTAAATATCCCAAACACGAATAAAATATTTCAAAACAGCGGACACAGCAAATAACACCTGAAAAATAAAACTAAAAAGGATTTTAAAAATGTACGCTCTCCATTCCAGGGAACTTTGATTTCCAGTCACCCTGAGATTGTCATGGATAGTGGAAGAGGGATGCACAAACTTTACACACACACACACCCCCAGGCATCTCCAGATCTTCTTTGGTTGGGATCTACCAGCAGCGTCAGGCCCTCATCTTCATTTCAGCTGCTGGCAGATTGGAATCCACCTGCAGCACCCATTTCTCTCTCTCGCACGCACACACCCTAGACAAGCTCCCATTACACCCACACACCTCAGGTAGGCTCCCATTCACATCCACTCAAATCTCAGGTATGCTCCCATTCTCACACACACACTCTCTACCTATCCCAGGAAGGCTCCCCATGCATGCACATGCACACACACACACATGCACAGCCCCAACCCATCCCAGGCAGCCTCCCATTCACTCACACACACACACACACACACACACACACACACACACACACACACATATGCAACCCAGGGAGGCTCTCATTCATACATTCACCCATCCCAGGCAGGCTCCTATTCACACACACACACACACACACACACATGCAGACCAGGCAGTCAGGGTCCTCTGCTGCTGCTGCCACCCTGTTCCTTCTTTGTGGAGAGCAGCTGTTCTGCAGCTCTTCTTCATGTGCTTGGTTCAAGATAATTCAACACTTACGGTGCTAGCATTTCCTTCATTGCAAGATGAGAATACAGGAAGTGCTAGCACCATGAGTGCTGAATGCTGTGTGGACAGCCCATGAGGAGGAGTTGCCAGATGGGCTTCCTCGTTTACTGTGGCCTCCTGCTTCTTCTGCTGCCGGTGGACCTGATCCCACCGGTGGCACCATGGGCCTCTTGCCAGTGGCATACCGAGGGGATCCAGCGCCCGGGGACGAATGCATTTTTGTGCCTCTCCAGCACCACCCCATCCTTCTTGTACTAATGCTTAAAGTCACAGAAAATCAGTGGCATCTCCAGACAGAAGAATTTTGGGGGGAGGGGACCAAAATGACATTTCCTCATATCGCATCCACCTCCATAGCTTGGCCCCCTGCTTTAAAATTGGCTATAAAAAAGTCTTAATAAGAAAGTCCAAAGGATCTTCTATGTAATTTAAAAAAGCTGGCTAGTTCCACACTGAGTAAAACTACTATTAAAATTATTTCTTGGCCTCATTCAACTAAATCTATATGGCTATGAGAGTGAAGTCTGGAATGTATATAGGAAGGGACAGAATGTCAATATAAATCCTGCACCTCCAGTTCTGTAACTCTGTGCATCCACAGAAATTCTTCCAACAATGGAGCTTGGATGTTTCCCTTAAAGCTCAACATACAAAAAAATATTTTTAAATTCTGGTGTCGCCTCACAGTAATAGCAGCACAAACACTGCCAGACACATTGTGAACGAACACAAAACCTCTCAAAAAATATACTCAAAATCTATACAGCAAACCTATCATAATGTAACAGTAGTAACAAAACAAACCCAATTGCTATAGATCCCTACACAGACACTGCAGGCTAGCAGAATCTCTCACCTTGGTCACATGCACAGAGCAGAGACAGATCATCACCAAATACAGAAGAAAGGATCACAAATTAGACAAAAACTGAAACAGAAACCTCAAGAAGCCAGACTCTGTGTGTAACAATGGAAAAACAGAACCACCATTCTTCATAAAAAATATAAAATCAAGAAACATAAACATCAATTATAATAGTAAAACCATAATAAAATAATATTTTAAAACTGCTGACAAATAAAATAACTTCTATTAATTAAAATCATATACATTTTAATTTCCCAAGCACCAATAAAATATTTCAAAGCAGCACATATAACAAATAACACCCAATAATTAAAACTAATAAGGATAAAAAAGCCCCTGCTATCCATACCTGCAAAATCCTGATTTCCAGTCACCCTGAGATTGTCGAGGATTAGGGAGTTAGGGGGGCCATACAAACTTTATCTTCTGTCTCTCACGCATACTTGTATGTCCATTCTGTTTCACACGTACACACATATACATACATTCTCTTATACATACCCACAACCTTTCTCTTTCACAGACACTGACACACTCTCAGGCTCTAAGACCCTCTCTCTCCCCTCCCGACAAGCTCTTACTCCCCTGGATTCTCTCATACACACGCTCTCATCTCACTGGTTCTTTCCTTCACACACACAAGCAAGCTCCCAGTCATTCTCACACACACACAGACCCCAGGCAGGCTCACCCCCCCCCCCCCCCCACTCCCCAGGCATGCACAATTTCATTCTCATACACACACAGACCCCCAGTCAGGCACCAATTCATTCTCTCTTTCTCTTTCACACACACACACACCCCCAGGCAGCCACCCATTCATTCTCACACACACTCCCCCATTCATACACTTGCACACACTGAAGGCAGAGACCCCCTCTCTTTCTTTTGCCAGCAACCTCAGAGCCTCTCGTTCCTCTGCTGCCACTGAAACCCATTCTGCTGCCTCCTCTGTGCAGGCCCCGCTCTATTAAAAATGTGCAGGGCTTCCAGTTCCTCTATACTGATCTCATACATCGCAAGATCGGCAAAGAGAAAGTGCCACTCTTGCACATTCCCAAAGATAACATATGTGTGACAGAGACATCACAGATCAGATCCCAAGGGCAGCAGAGGAAATGCTAGAATTATCTGATGAAGAAAGAAAACCTCCAGAACAGAGCAAAGTAAGAGTCAGGAGAACTGCAAAACCCAGTATGGACAGGGTTGGAGGACGGAAGGGAGTTCTGCGGGTGGGACCTTAGGGAGTTGTGCGGGCCAAGGTCCCTCCCACCTTAGTGCAGGTGGAGTAGATAAAGACAGGAAAGAAGTGTGGTTCTTCCCTGTAGAGCGACCACAAAGAGGCAGCAGGAGGAAGGAAGCTCAGAAGCAGAGGAGCCAGAGTCACCAGCATAAGCAGAGCTGCCAAGGATGACTCAAGAATCAGGATACTGCAGCAGGGAACTACCAGCTGAGTGCAAGCTGTGTTCTCAGGCACAAGATATCACAATATGCCAATCACTAAAAATTCAAAAATGATTTTTTTTTTTTACCTTTGCTGTTTGATCTTAGTTTTCTAATCAGTTGGTCACAGGCTTTTTTTCCCCACCTTCCCTTTCTTGGTCTTTTGCCAATTCTTTTTACAGGGTCTCTTTTTTTCTGTTTCTTCTCTATCCACCAGTCTTCTTCTCTTCTTCCCTCAAACACACACTCAGGTTCTCATTCTCACATGCTGTCTCTCTCACTCTCACACACACACACACCCAGGCTCTCATTCTCACATGCTGTCTCTCTCTCACATACACATGTACAGGCTCTCACACTCACATGCTGTTTCATACACACAGCTCTCACTCTCAATTGCTCTCTCTCACATGCATAAATACACACATTATCTCTCTCTTCCACATGCTGTCTCACTCTCATACAAACAGACAGGCTCTCTCACTTCACATGCTGTCACACACACACAGGCTCTCATGTGTTGTCTTTCCAATCATATAGGCTCTCTCTCCCACACACAGTCTCTCAACTCTCTCTCACACACATTCTCATTCACACACACACTCTACAAGGCCTCAGCCTCTCTCTCTCAACTCTGGGCCTCCTCTTCACTGGTCGTTACAGGATCTGGGCCCTGATCTTCTCGGACCACTGCGAGGTGGGATTTGCAGTGGCCCTGCTACTGGGCCTCCTCTTCTCGGACCGCCGGGCCTTCTTTTCTTGAGCCGCCATGAGATGGGATCCATGGCGGCCCTGCCACAAATGCTGCTCCTCTTCTGCATGCGGCCAATGCTCCTCCTCCTTCCTGCCCCTGCAGCTCCAGCAACGTTTTTCTTCTGGGGCTGCACAGGCAGGAAAGAGGAGGGGTACCTAGATGTGACACTTTCTTTGGGCCATGGTGAGATGAGCTCCACCATGGCCCCGCCAATCTTCCTGCTGTGCGTGGCTGGCACACAGTATAAAAATACATTGCCCTCCATGGCCACCTCTTGGTACAAAATTGCCTCCTGCTTTTTCTACCACCGGTGGACCTGATCCCACCGGCTGCACCACAGGCCTCTCCCTGCTCCCGACGCCACCCCACTGGGTGTGCCACCCTTTGCCATTGCACAGATTGCACACCTGGTGGCGCTGGGCCTGTGCATGGGGGAGATGTGCAGGCAGCTATCAGAGCTCTCTCCCCCCTCTCCTCAGCTAAGACGCGGCAGCAGAGCTACTGAGATTTTACTTTCATTTTTGCAAAAGCAGCCCCCACCTTTTGAAGAAAGGAGCAGCTGGTGGGGCATAGTTGAGAGAAGGAGCTCAGTGCAGCTGCTTTTTCACAGAGTCTAAGTGCCATTTTTACTGGAACATGGACACCAAGGGAAGGTCTAAGCACATTCTTTATTTATTTATTTAAAACTTTTATATACCGACATTCATTTGCATATCACATCGGTTTACAAAGAATGGTAAATTTAACTTTGGAAAGGAAAGTAAAAGTTACATGTAACAAGGAGATAAAGGAACAAGATGGGTATGAAGGGGAGAAAAAAGGAGGGTCAGGAGGACCAAGGACAGGCATTTAAAACTGTGATTAAAAGGCATAAATAATTTATGACTGAGATTGACTGCCTACATAAATAAACAATTTTATTGTAGGGTAAGGGGGGGGGAAGGGGGGGAACTGGGAGGCTAGAACCAGAGGCAAGGGGGAGGCGGGGTGAGAGGGGCGAAGAAGTTTGCCCAGGTAAGTGACAGTCAACCACAAAGACCAAAAAAATTATCCAGGTGAAAACAAGGCAAGAAAAAAAATAAAAACAACCAAGGGTAAAAGAACCTAAGAGCCCATCATATAATGGAAATATCAGTTCACTAGAGGACAGTTTCGCACAAAATGGCTGGAACATCCAGCGTAATTACATTTCCCCTATTTTTCATAATCATAGGCCGCAAAAATGCCCACAGCACCAAAAACATTTTTTTATATATGTATAAATCAAAATGTTTCCTACTTTCTTTTTCTTTTATTATTATATATTATAAATACATCCACTTTTCTTCTTTCTTTTCAAGGTGGAGACGAAAACAGCAACTGCAGATGTTTAGCTGAACAAAACACCAAGTAAGAGACAGGCCAGGATCAGATAAACATAAATTTTAGCCAAGGCCATGGAATGTTTTCTTGGCATTTGTTAGAAAAAGCGTGAAAGGTTAAAGAATTCTGGAACTGTGAGAGGTATCCACTTTTGAAAAAATTAGTCTCTTACCTTTGACCTTAGCCCATAATCATTATTTGGGGATAAAATACCTTTTAACTTCCGAGAAGGAATATTGTTCTGGGATATTGTCATTATCTCCAGTAAAATTGCAGATAAAATAAATGTGCTGTATGAGAAGCCAAGGGAAGAGCCCAGCTCTTCTTTAAATAAGCGCTCCTGATCTTAAAGCTGGGTTGTGAACTAAAAATTGTAAAAATTTAGTAAACCTGATGGTTTAAATTCAGGAAAGGAGGATTTATGTGAAAGTGATTTTTTATACCACAACAGTGAACAGAAGCAGAAAACACAGAGAGGAGAAAATAGTGATCCCAGTCTTTTATACAGCTTTAGTTTAAAAGGATCAAAGGTGCTCTAGATTAAACACTTGCATGTCTGGAGAAGGAAAAAGTGCAGGATAATTTGCAGTGACAAGACATAAAGGTCCCATCACAATCCAAAGCTGCACTTGATTTATCTGTATAGGTTACAACTTTAAGCCTCTTATGACAACTTTGAACTGAGACAGTTTACACATACAGAGTGAGAGGAAATCATCTCTGTGTTTGGGTCAGAAAATAAGTGCCAAGACCTCCCTCTTTGCCTTAATAAAACATAGGGGTGCTGAATTATCATTTATTTTTGGAGTCATAGCTGGTATTATGTGACAAGAAGCTGGCAAGACAACACTCCCTGACCAGAAGACTTTATCGCGTTAGTGAAGTCAGGAATCCTGTTTTTCATTTATTTAAAGTACACCATAGGAGAAGATTGGAATATTTTGATAAAGAGTTCCTGAGACAGACGCTACCAGTGCCTCTCATCTAATCAAGCTGCGAACGCAGAAGTGCCCCCTTTCATCGAACCCCAGACTTGGTAAGAAGATAAAGAACCAGTGCACCCTAACACTAGCTCGTTGCACTCAAATTATTCAAATAAAGACACATATAAGTGTACACTGGCACTTTGGCCACCAGAAAGTCTAGCTAGACCAACAGCCATTTATACCTTCAGAGAGTTTTAAAGAAAAACAAACGACAGTCAATGACTGAAAAAGTAAAAGGAGAAACAGGAGAAAGAGAGACCCAAATAGTGACTAACTTCTACTTACCAGAGAAGTCTCCTAGTAATCTTTTCAGAGTATCATTCATCAGCTGGTGCCAGTAACATCTGTAAAAACAAAGTTTACACAAAGAATCAGCTTCTTTAAACAGCTATTGATTTAAAGCTCCATCTTTAATAGTCCACTGTTAAAGGAGAGGACTAATAGTGGACTTATCTGATAGTCATCTTGGTTTATATTCAGAACCGGTTCTGTTAGTTTCTGGAGATTCTGAAAAATAAGAAAAGAGTTCTTATTAGTTAACGTGAATATGAACATCTGTTATCCTGTTTTGTTGTTAAGATATTATTCATGGTAGATACAACATTGATAATCCTTGCTTGAAAATAAAATTAATCAGTTTTGAAATATCTTCAGTGCTCTAAGGGTTTGCATCTAAGAACATATGAACATAAGAAATTGCCATACTGGGTCAGACCAAGGGTCCATCAAGCTCAGCATCCTGTTTCCAACAGTGGCCATCCAGGTTAGGTACCTGGCAATTACCCAAACACTAAGTAGATCCCATGCTACTGATGCCAGTAATAGCAGTGGCTATTTTCTAAGTCAACTTAATTAATAGCAGGGAATGGACTTCTCCTCCAAGAACTTATCTAATCCTTTATTAAACACAGCTATACTAACTGCACTAACCACATCCTCTGGCAACAAATTCCAGAGTTTAATTGTGCGTTGAGTGAAAAAGAAAAGAACTTTCTCCGATTAGTTTTAAATGTGCCACATGCTAACTTCATGGAGTGCCCCCTAGTCCTGCTATTATCAGAAAGTGTAAATAACCGAGTCACATCTACCCGTTCTAGACCTCTCATGATTTTAAAGACCTCTATCATATCCCCCCTCAGCCATCTCTTCTCCAAGCTGAAAAGTCCTAACCTCTTTAGTCTTTCCTCATAGGGAAGCTGTTCCATCTCCTTCATCATTTTGGTAGCCCTTCTCTGTACCTTCTCCATCGCAATTATATCTTTTTTGAGATGTGGCGACCAGAATTGTACACAGTATTCAAGGTGCGGTCTCACCATGGAGCGATACAGAGGCATTATGACATTTTCCGTTTTATTCACCATTCCCTTCCTAATAATTCCCAAAATTGTTTGCTTTTTTGACTGCCGCAGCACACTGAACCGACGATTTCAATGTGTTATCCACTATGACACCTAGATCTCTTTCTTGGGTGGTAGCACCTAATATGGAACCCAACATTGTGGTTACATTTAAATTTTTCATTTGTAATTTGGGGTTCTGCCTTCCCCCTCTATCCCTGAGGGATGTGCTAGGTGGGTTTTGGACCATTTTTTCCATTTTAAGACTCAGTTGGAAGGAGAATTCCCTTTCTGCCCTCCTCTTCTTGGTTTCCTTCATATGGTGACTTCTCTAATAACATCTGAAATCCCATTTTCATTATCGCACCTCAGCCACTGTAGCGGAAGGGGGGGGGGGGGGTCGCTGTATTACGCCGAAAGGGCAGGGGCTTAGAGAAATATATGCGCAGCTCTTATAATAATAATCTCCCAGGATTGTCCCAGTCGCTCTGTACAGCATCTGCGGGACTGCGTGAAATTCAGAACATCGCCTCATACAAATGGACATTCTCTTCTACCATGAAAAGCAGTATTCCCCCCCCCCGTGGAAAAATACAATTCAGCTCAACATGCCCCCAAGTCCCAATCTCCTTAGATCTAAAGAATGTGGTGTTGCCACCTGAGAGGTACAGAATTGCACGATGCCTGGAAGAGCGCTGTCTGTGGTGGGAAAAGTTGGAGAAGGGAGATGGAGCACTTTTGACAGGGGCTTACCCAGGCTGTGCTCTCTTTACTGCTCGGTACATGACAGACTCAGAGCATGGCAAAGGCAGCGGGGAATGGCAGAAATCTACCAGCACATGCTAGTGACATCTAATGGATATTTCGAGGGATTACATGAGCTGATATCATGTGTTTCCTCCACCCTTTGCCTTGGAAAGAAAAGGAAGAGTGGAGGAAGGGACCAAGGAGAGCCCAGAAAAAGAGCATAAAAAAATAATACATAAATGAATAATATGCAGAAGCCAAGAGTCTGTTGACAGGAGAATGAGCTCATCTGGGTCAATTTAACTATGTGACACTTACTTTTCTCTGCCCAGAATAGAGAATGACACTGTTACCCAGCAGGGGGAGGCTCAAGGCAATCTGCTTGAGGCAAGGGATGAAATGGAAGAAGGTGTCAGGAAAGAGAGAGAGCGAGCCAGCTATAAGGCCTTCACAATAGTCAAGTATTTATATGCCTATAGGAGGGCCAGCTAATAGCTGGTTTAGGGGCCAGTTTTACAATCAGACTAAGACTTACAAACAGCACAGTTCACCTCAGTGAAGATTTGACATCATTTGGAGTGAGGAAAGTCTCATAAAGATGACATTTCTACTATCTTCTCTCCCCTACCTTGATGGACTCTATAACAGGGTACCATCAGGCTAGGGCGAGATAACACAGTAGAAATGACATCTTTGTGAGACTTTCCTCACTCCAAATGATGTCAAATCTTCACTGAGGTGTGCAGAGAGTGCAGAGCGCAGAATTTGAGCAGAATTCCCCCCCCCCCCCCCGCGCAGAATTGCCATTTTCTGCACACAAAATATCAGAGGAGACCCCGGTATGCCACGAACGGAGCACGCGAAGACAAAAGCCCGCGTGTGCTGCAGGATGTGCTCCGCTCGTGGCGAAGATGAAGGCCCGGGCGCGCTGTTCGCGGCAAAAATGGAAGGCCCCCGTGTGCTGTGAACGGAGTGTGCTCCGTTCGCAGCGAAGATGGAAGGCCCCGTGTGCCACGAACAGAGTTCGTGGCACAAATTTTAAATTTTTTTGCGCAGAATTCCTCCAGGAGTATTATAGTACTCAAATAGTAACAACCCTACTTAAGACAAAGCAATACTGCAAATACCCTAAATACCAATATACCTCTATTAGGAAAACAGTTTAAAGCCGGGTTGTTTGTTGTAAATCTCTACAAAGAAACTGCACACTAGCAGAATAATCTAACCTCAGTCACACATGCACAACACAGTCACAGACAGACTTTCACCAAATACAGAATAAAGAGACCATAAAATATAAATTGAAACTTGCAGACAAAAACTGAACTGGAATTCACAAGAACCCAAACTCTACAATTAAGAAATATAAAACATTAATCAAACCAATAAAAAAAATGTCAAATCAGCTGATGAATCAAGCAGCATTCAATAATTAAAAATACATACAAAAATGCTTTAAAAATTACCAAACACCAATACAATATTTCAGAACAGCAGACATATCACATCCAATAATTAAAATTAACAAGGATTTAAAAAAAAAAAAAAAATAAATCTCCCACTCTCCATACTGGGGAACTTTAGATTTCCAGTCATCCTGAAATTGTTATAGATTGAGGGCACACAAATTTTAACCTCTCTCACACACAATATGCAGGCACTCTCACACAGTGTCACACACATATGCAGGCACTCTCACAAATGCGCACAGGCATACAATGGAATGAGTCACAGATAGCACAGGCATACAATGGAATGAGTCACAGATAGCAGCAAAAAACATTAGAGCTATCTGAGCTCCAGGATCACACAAGAAAAAAACAACCTTCCAGCTTTGACCCCATTGATAAGCCAGGCATACTCACTAGTAACCCTGAGTCCAAATTGCATAGGATTTTTGATAGGCAGGAAATTGCTCTAGTACAGTATGGCCAGCTCCGGGCCTGGAGAGCCACAAATAGGTCTGGCATGAGGACGAGCTGCATACAATCTAGGCAGTACATGCAAATCTATGGATTTCCTGAAAGCCAGGCCTGTTTGTGGCTCTCAAGGAATGGAGCTGGCCACCCCTGCACTAGTAGATAGCTATGTCCGTCCTTTCCCCAAGGGTTTTGATACGAGGCTAGTCCAGAGGTCGGTAACTCTGGTCCTGGAGTGCCGCAAACAGGGACTGGTTTTCAGGATATCTACAATGAATATGCAGGAAATAGATTTGCATACAATGGAAGCAGGGCACACAAATCTACCTCATACATATTCATTGTAAATATCCTGAAAATGAGACCAGTTTGTGGTACTCCAGAACTGCATAACTCTGGACTAGGTATATTCACCTAGGAGCAGTTTTTTGACACTCTAGCATCCATGGTAAACTTAAAGGTCCTGCTGGACTAGCAGAACCAACAAACCTTAAGGGAAACCCAGAATCCTAGATAGGTCCTGTTCCCTTGGTCTCCAAAACTCCTTTTCCTCTACAGAATCTCCACCACAATCTCCAGTTGTCAAGTCAGAATTCAGGCTTATATATTAGGGTTATACTCCCTCTAGAGGTCATCTCTGCCCAAACACTTGCTTAAAACAGGCCCTTCCCAACCTTTTCAGCCCAAGGCATAACTATTTTAACAAAAATATTACATGGCACACCAACCCCCACAGGGCAGGCAGTGTGGACATGGAGAAGACTCATATAGTCAAGACTAGAGCTAGGTAAACACAGAAAATCCCTTTAGTCTCGCTTCCAAATTTTAAAACACAGAGAGAAGGGGGAGAGACGTGCACATGAACCTGTCAAAGTGGACCAGCTCCCTCTATTTAAGGGCAAGACAAGGGACAAGTCAGTATGGTGTGGGCAGCCAACTCAATTAGTTACCTTGGCTGCTGCATGTGGCTGTCAAGAGTCCTCAGCTCTGTCAGAGACTCAGAGTAAGTCATATCCAGTGCTCAGTGCACGCTCTCCCCGTCTCAGCCTGGAGAAAAGACAGAGGCTGGAATGACTCAAGGGAAAAGATAAGGAGGTGCTGTGTACACCGCACAAAGCAGGGCCTGGCTATCCATGCCCTACATGCTACCCAATAATTACCATACTCCGGGACTCATGCTGTAGTTAGGAAGAAGAGGCATTCATGGTTACACATCTTCTCAGAAAGGAGATCCTATGTGGTTGAGAGCTTGATGGACCCTTGGTCTGACCCAGTAAGGCAACTCCTTATGTTCTTATCGTAAGCAAGACCAATTTTTCCACCAGCTCTGGTGCCAACTGTGAATGATGTGAACTTACAATATGCCCTGCCATTGAGAATATGCATTCACTGGGCACACTGCTGAGCAAGCGTGGCGAGGTCTGGCCAGGATGCAGCCTTGTGTCCCCAGTATGCCAATGGGTCTGTGATCATGATCTCGATAGGCTCTCCAAGGTACCAGGAGGCTGCAACTTTTAAGGGGGTCTCCTTTATCTGGGAGAAGTATACTAGTTTCTGTGCCAGCTACTGAAGCTATGGCCTGTGGCAGGTCAACCCATCATGTGGTATCCATGAGGGGTGACAGATAAAGGTGAGGAGGAAGTGATAGCTTTCAGGGTGCTGCGTTCCCACGGCCCCTCTGCCTCTGGTGCTCCCATTCTTGCATTCTAGCCACCAGCGTCTCCTTCCAGTAAGTTAGATCTTTAGACCGGAAGACTCTTTCACCTGCGGTTAACACAGGGTGGCCAGCATATAAAGATCCAGTTGGGTGAGAGGTCTGAGCTGATTTTGCAGTTTCCAACTGCAAGGAGTCCACAAGCACTAACACCTCTGTTGCCACTCCCTGCTCCTGCTGGAAACGCTGTAACTTATCCTGAAGCTTATTGATTATGGAGATCTCCTCACGCTGGGTGGCCGTTGCTGAATTCAGATTCTCCAGTGGGGTCCTTGAATGGATTCAGGACTTGTACCACTTGCATTATGTATAACCAATTCTGATGCCCCTGAGGGCAATCCACCAGCAAATCGTGATGGGGTGTCGGCTGTTCCACTAACCTCTGTATCATCAGATAGGAGGAATTCTTACCTGGTGTCTACATTCTGAATAAGCGGGGGCACAGGTCTCCCAACTGTTTCCTGCATCCCATGGAGCTGCTGCCCTCCCTTCATGCTCCAGTTAAAATGCCCTGCTATTTACCTGCAGCTATCAAGTCCCGCAGGACAGAGCTGCCATTTCCCTTATTCCCAAGCACCAACTTTATTACTGCCTCTTGCCCCAGGACAGAGATTCGGAGCACCAACCCATCTTCTCCATGCTGACTCGCCTCTGACAAGGGGGTAGGGCTGCTGGCTTGCATCTCACCGGAGGAAGGCTCCAGAGGCTCAGCCTGGGAAGTGGATTTCCTCTTTGCTGTGGCTTTCCTGCTCCTGCTTTGAGTGAAGACCAGCGTTCCCAGACTAGTACCAGCCTCCCCTGAAACCGACAGCTATTGTTTTTGCAAATGATGAAGCATAAAGGGGTAGATTTTAAAAAGATGCGCGCGGGCGTACATGTGTGCTCGCTACCTGGCGCGCGCACATGTACACCTGATTTTATAACTTGCGCACACGCAGGCGTGCGCAAGTTATAAAATCAAGGGTCGGCGCGCGCAAGGGGGTGCACAATTGTGCACCTTGTGTGCGCCGAGCCGCGTTGCCTTTCCCCGTTCCCTTCCCCCTAACCTGACCTTCCCACCCTTTCCCGTAACCTTTCCTCCCCCTAGCCCTACTGTAACCTCCCCAAAATTTTTATTTTACCTTTTGTGTGCGCCGGAACGTGATCCCTCGACACAGCGGCAATGGCCGCTGTGTTTCAGACCTCTGGCCCCACCCCCGCCCCCGGACTGCTCCTTTAGTAAAGCCCAGGGACTTACACGCGTCCCAGGGCTTTAGGCCCGGCCTGTGTAACTTTTTGAAAATCCGGCCCAAACTGTTTAAAAGATGGCCCAGTACCTTCCTTCTACTGATAAACTTTTCACAGTGAATGCATTCTGAAAAATACTAATCCTCCATAACTGTACAGTACCCTCCTCACTTCTGATGTTTTGCAAAAAGGTAGAGAGAACAAAGACAAGACTAGCTTGTGTTCTATCTGATCAGTGGCCAGAGACATTACTGCTGTTAAAATAAAAACAGATCTTTCTCTCCACTGCAAGTGTACACAGAGAGAAACACACACTCTTAGTCCTGCCTGTTCAATGATACAGTAAACAGAAAATACAGTGTCTCCTCTCAGATAGTAATACTGTGATAGCAGGCAAGAGCCCAGCCCATTCTGCTTTAAGTTTTTTCTTCCTTTCCTTATTTAAAAAAAACAAACAAAAAACATTTCCTTCTACTCTGAGAAAGAGCTTCAGAATCACAGTTTCTGTCTGAAATCCAGCAGAGAAATGAGAGAACAAAATGGTAACTGCTCAAAGTTAAATTTTGCTGTCAGTTTCAGATTTAAAAAATGAGGAACATATTTTCAATCCATGCAGGTGCCAGCTGGGATAGGCTGGATGAAAAAATATTTAACCTTGATTGATCCTGCTCCTTCCTTATCCTTTTGTACCCTAGCTCACTTCTGTCTGGCTTCAGTGGTTTGCCTTGAGTAGAAAAATAAAACACAGTTTGCTTGCCCCATAGGCTTGAAAGGGAGCCAAGAAGGAATGCAAATGAAAATTTTTGTTATTTTGAAGTGCCCTGTCTGTTTCATTTTAAACAAAACAAAATAAAAATGGTTTTGTTTTGCTTTACTTTACCCATTTTTATTTCAAAGAAATGCAAACCCTAAACCCTGCTGTCTTTCCTCTGATACAACAAAACTGTATATATATATAATGTACGCTCGTAACTTGGATTCAAAACAGCATCATATTTATCAAAATATCAATAGCTAATACCATGTAGTCTCATGTACGGTTCCAGAGAAACCTCATATAAAATGTATATTACCAGTATTACTGGTAATATAACCATACTAATAGGAGTAATATAACCATACTAATAGGAGTATACTAATAGGAGTATACTACCATCCACCTGGCCAAAATGATGAGACGGACAGTGAAATGCCAAGAGAAATTAGGGAAGCTAACCAAATTGGTAGTGCGGTAATAATGGGAGATTTCAATTATCCCAGTCTTGATTGGGTAAATATATCATTGGGACATGCTAGAGAGATAAAGTTCCTGGATGGAATAAATGATAATTTTATGGAGCAATTGGTTCAGGAACCGACAAAAGAGGGAGCAATTTTAGATCTAATTCTCATTGGAGACCAAGATCTGGTGAAAGAGGTAACGGTGGTGGGGCCGCTTGGCAATAATGATCATAACATGATCGAATTTGAATTAATGACTGGAAAGGGGACAGTAAGTAAATCCATGGCTATAGCACTAAATTTTCAAAAGGGAAACTTTGACAAAATAAGGAAAATAATTAAAAAAAAACAAAAACAAAACTGAAAAGAGCAGCTACAAAGGTAAAGAGTATGCAACAGGCGTGGACATTGTTTAAAAATACCATCTAAGAAATGCAGTCGAAATGTATTCCATGTATTAAGAAAGCTGTAAGGAAGGCCAAATGATTGCCGGCATGGTTAAAAGGTGAGGTGAAAGAGGCTATTTTAGCCAAAAGATCTTCATTCAAAAATTGGAAGAAGGATCCATTAGAGGAAAATATAATAAAGTACAAGCATTGGCAAGTTAAATGTAAGACAGGCTAAGAGACAATTTGAAAAGAAGTTGGCCGTAGAGGCAAAAACTCATAATAAAAACTTTTAAAAATATATCCAAAGCAGAAAGCCTGTGAGGGAGTCAGTTGGACCATTAGATGATCGAGGGGGTTAAAGGGGCACTTAGGGAAGGTAAGGCTATTGCAGAAAGACTAAATTAATTCTTTGCTTCAGTGTTTACCAAAGAGGATGTTGGGGAGAAACCCATTCTGGAGTCAGTTTTCAAGGGTGATGATTCAGATGAACTGAACAAAATTATGGTCAACCTAGAAGATGTAGTAGGCCCAATTGACAAACTGAAGAGTAGTAAATCGCCTGGACCAGATGGTATACATCCCAGGGTTCTGAGAGAACTAAAAAATAAAATTTCAGATCTAGTAGTAAATATTTTAACCTACCATTAAAAATTGTCCATTGTACCTGAAGACTGGAGGGTGGCCAATGTAACCTTGATATTTAAAAAGGGCTCTGGGGAGATCCAGGAAACTATAGATGTGAGCTTGACATCAGTGCCGGGAAACATCATGGAAACGGTTATAAAGAATAAAATCACAAAACATTTAGATAGACATGGTTTAACCCAATGGAAGTCTTGCCTCACAAATCTCCTACCTGTTTATGAAGCGATGAATAAAGATGTGGACAAAGGTGAACCAGTAGATGTGGTGTATTTGGATTTTCAGATGGCATTCGACAAAGTCCTTCATGAAAGGCTTCCAAGAAAACTAAAAAGTCATGCAATAGGAGGCGATAACCTTTTGTGGATTACAAACTGGTTAAAAGACAAGAAACAGAGAGTAGGATTAAATGATCTGTTTTCACAGTGGAAAAAGGTAAACAGTGGAGTGCTTCAGGGATATGTTCTAGGACCGGTGCTTTTTAATATATATATATATATATATATATATAAATGATCTGGAAAGGGGCATGACGAGTGAGATACTTAAATTTGCAGATGACACAAAATTATGCAGAGTAGTTAAATCTCAAGCAGATTGTAATAAATTGTAGGAGGACCTTGTGAGACTGGAAGAGTGGGCATCCAAATGGCAGATGAAATTTAATGTTGACAAGTGCAAGGTGATGCGTATAGAGGAAAATAACCCTTCCTGTGTTTACATGATGTTAGGTTCCACATTAGGAGTTACCATCCAGGAAAGAGATCTAGGAGTCATAGTGGATAATACATTGAAATTGGAATTTTTAGGAAGGGAATGATGAATAAAATGGATATCATAATGTCTCTGTATTTGTCTATGGTGAGATCACACCCGTGTGCAGTTTTAGTCACATTTTTAAAAAGATATATTTGCACTAGAGAAAGTACAGAGAAGAGTGACAAAAATGATAAAGGGGATAGAACGGCTCCCCTATCAGGAAAGGCTAAAGAGGTTAGGGCTGTTCAGCTTGGAGAAGAGACGGCTGAGGGGGGATATGTAAGAGGTCAGCAAAATCATGAAAGGACTTGAACAGGTAAATGTGAATCGGTTATTTACTCTTTTCGATAATACAAGGACTAGGGGGCACTCCATGAAGTTAGCAAGTAGATTATTTAAAACAAATTAGAGAAAATTCTCTCACTCAACAATTAATTAGGCTCTGGAATTTATTGCCAGAGGTTGTGGTTACAGCAGTTAGTTTAGCTGGGTTTAAAAAAAGGTTTGGATAAGTTCCTAGAGCAGAAATCCATAAACTGCTATTAATCAATAAGGATCAGTAGCTTGGCATCTATTCATTTAATGTTTGGGTACTTGCCAGGTACTTGTGACTTGGTTGGCCACTGTTGGACACAGGATGCTGGGCTTGATGGACCCTTGGTCTGTCCCAGTTCTTACCTATGATAATTTCTTTTCTATGATAATTTCTCATTCCCCACCTGACAGACTCCCTCTTGTCTATCTGAAAGGGTGCAACCATCTAATCAGTTTGTCTGATCTGGATGATTCTAATGAGAATTCGCCTAGATGTCCAGTTGACATGTGATCATGCCTCATTTATATCTATCTATCTATTTGGGAAAGGCATGGGAAGTCAGCTAGCAGGTTTATACAGACAACAATCAGAGGGAAGTTTGGGACCCTCTCCTCTACGATTTGCTGGGAATGATGCTCCTGCCAGAGGGTACTCAGCTCCTGGTTAATAGTACATAACTGCGATTATATAAAAAGGAGTATCAAAATCTACTTTTAGCAAGATCGGAGCCAATGATCCTTCATTCCCCCGTAATGTACACCAGCTCCTCCATTCCAAATGAGTAGGAACCCTCCCAAGCCAGAGTGCAACCTGCATACTCACCACACCCGATAAACAGCATAACCAAATCATTTTGAAACAAACAATGAAAGTTTTTAATTCCAGGGCACAAAAGTCATAAAAGATTGTGATTGTCTACCACTTGATCAGACACTATACATTCCCTGGTGTCTTTATCCTTAAATCAGATGGTCTGTGCAGTGATGGACGAAACTCTCGGAGAACTCACCAGGAAACAGCAGGACATCCGACAAAGTACAAAAAGACTCTGCTTGCTGCTAACAAAGGGAGAGCATTCATGCTCTGAGCACAGCTAACGCTGGCTGTAGACTCCTTGTTATAATATATTCAGTAGATTCCATGTAAACGAGACCTGATAAAATTGTTCTTAGATGCAGAATGCCCTGAGGCTGGGAAAAGACATTGATGCTTACTATTTAAGTACCCAGTTTTCTATGTACATTGTAGGAGATCAATCAAAGAGAGGGTTTCCAGCAATGCGAGCACAGGGTGATTCAGTGGCTCGTTCAAGGTCACACAGTGAGGGGAGGAGACGGTGCTGGTGGAGTACTCCCACCTCCATGCTGGCCTGCCAGCCCAGGAGAAAGATAAGCAGGATATCTCCCAGCACATAAGTGAAATACAGCAGAGCACAGAAGGATAAGGCAAGATGGAAAGGCATCTACACCTAATACTATCCCAAATCAGCTGTTCATTTTCATAAACAAGCTTTTCTTCCCCTGTGCTTTCAGTCCTAGCACCATGTTGCATGAACACGAGCAGGCTCCCAGGAGCAGAGCGAGGAATCAAGCTGGATATTTTTTAAATTTTTACCATAGCTTCTGAAACTTGTCATTAGATTTTCAGTACCACCCAATGGTATATTATGGATGGACTCCTGTCCCTGACAGAAAACATCCTTCCACTTGGGCACTGTCACCTAATGAATGACCTTGGGTTCTGGTTGGGGGGGAAGAGGGTGACCTCAGCTTCTTGGAATCTGTAATGTTTTGGAAAATCTAAAAGAGGTAAGGGAAGTCTCTTATACCTGAAGCATACACGTGGTAATGGGCACAAAAGGGGGCTTGAATTCAGACAAGTTTATAACTTAGATGGAAACCTTGACAATTGGCACTACCGCTCCCAAGCCTCAAACCTGTGCTAATCCAGTCTTTTGTGTAGCTGCCTCTCATCTGTTCATGCATGACTAAGGCTCACACTGTTATCCATCAGCGAGGATACATCAGAGCCAGTCCAGCTTAGAATATACCCACAGCGCCTACTCGGGATCCCTGGTAATGCTCACAAAGTATCTCTTCGGCTTAGAACATTTCCCTGCCCAGCTGGAGGGGATTCACCTCGCTCTGATTTTTCTAAAGCTTGCCAAAAATGTCCAGTTGAGGGAGACAGCTCATTAATACTGAGAGGTATTTTTTGCATTAGGGAATCTGTGCTGCACTGTACATCTGTCTTATCTGAACATAACCGTCAGGTTGGATTTGTGGTTTGGTGCCGATTGAAACCATGATGTAGACATTTGAGAAGGCCTGAAGCAGGAAATGACCGGAGTGTGCAATGGAAGCCCTGTATAGAGGAACGTCTTCTCTATTCTATTAACTCCAATAGTGCAGAGTTTTATGATGTAGCCTTCCATTTAGATACTAGTCACTGCTTGGCATTCACAGGAATGGTCTCACAAACAACAAAGCAGGATCATTCAAACGCTTACCCTTTGTTTCTGGTTAGCCAGGAAGTTTGCTCATTTTCAGATTCCTCATTTGATAAAGCATATTAAATGTAAAGAGTAATGGGGACCAGAAGACGAGGGGGGAGCTGATCGACTCAGTCAGAGCTGAATTAAGGCACGCTGAAGCCCCATAAGAACATTACTAAAATAATGTAAAACTTGAAATTTTGTAATTATTTTGTATTTAGCCCCTCATAATGTTAGAAATAAAATATATCAAGTTTAAAATACCCCATAGCATTACCAAAATAATGAAAGTCTTGAAATTAAGTAATTTTTACAATTTATTTAGAAGTCCCTCATAATCTGAGGCCCTAACTGTAATTTGGGTAGCTTGTGCCTAAATCCACCACTGCACTCAGTTGTCATAACTGTTGCGCTGGAGGTGGACCCTTGGCTTGGTGCAGGATTGGTACGGCCCTCTGGTCTGACCCAGAGAGCGTTTGCCACCAGGAGGCGGAGCACACAAGGAGACAGAGGCTAGCTTGAGCTTCGACAATAGCAATCCAGGGTTTCCGCAGGTTGAGCCCTTGGGTACCCGGACCGCCTGGACTTAGGTGGGCCTCCGAGGGTCTCCCAGAGAGATAGCGGAGAGGTGTGCCCACTACGAGCAAAGGTGCGCAGCTGGTGAAGAAAGGATGGGCTAGACCAGGATCAGGATCACCAGAGACCTCTGGAAGGAGACAGGAAGTGATGGTCCTCTGGGCGAGATAGGCAGTGCCTACTGGTCTAGTCAGATGTAGGCCACGGGCAGTGTCCAAGCAGGCTGGTCTGGTGGTCGCAGGAGCAAAGAGGGTACCCGAATGTAGCGCAAGGGTCAAAGCCAGGGTATCCGTCCGAGGGTGGTCAGCCAAAGCAAGGGTCAGGTCCAAGATCAGTCCATACGTAGTCAAGACAAGCAAAAGTCAGTTCCAGCTGGCGGTCAAGTGTGGTCAGAAGGCAGGCAGTGGTCGGTTCCAGGCAGCGGTCAAACATAGTCAGAAGGCAGGCAGTGGTTGGTTCCATTCAATGGTCAAACGTGGTCAGAAGACAGGCAGTGGTTGGTTCCAGGCAGCAGTCAAACGTAGTCAGGCAAGCAGAGGTCAATACCGTGAATCAGTCCGAGAAGGTACAACAAGAGGAGGAACGAAGAGCAGGAATCAGGAGAGATGCTGGAACACAGAGAGGACCCCGGGAACACAGGAGCATGGAACAAGACAGGAACACAGGAACGAAGGAACACTGGAACAAGACTAGATCAAGGAAGCAGGAGAACACAGGAAGGAGGAACAGCAAACTAGCTACACCGAAGTGTCGATCTGATTGCCAAGGTGAGGTTCTGGGGACAGAGCCTCACCTTAAGTAGGAGCCTAGGTGATGTCATTGGGCGGTGTCCGAGATGAGCTTCCCACCCTTGGCCCTTTAAATATTCTGGTGTCGACCACGTGTGCGCCTAGGGGCGGGGCCGAGGAGGTTAAAAACGTGGAACTCCTACGGGAGCTCCACTGAGAGGCCTGTGGTGTGGAGGAAGCCGGAGAGAGCTGCGGTGAGCGTCGGGGACGTCGGGAACTGGCAGAAGCGGCAAGGGAGTAGGAACCGGAGCTGGTGGAGGGAAGCGTGAGGTGAGCAGGCCTGGTCGCGGCACCAATGCAGCCGGGACGTGCAACAATAACCAGTGGAATCACACAGCCCCATCCATCAAATCAGAAGGGCTCGAGGCTCCCGGCCCTGTAAGTCTCTGGCATTCTAAACGAATGGACACACAAATGCATATCCCTATCTGGCATTGCAGACCCTGCTTTCTACATTGTGCTGCAGGTCTTTCTCATGTCCAGCATATGAGAGTCCAAGTAGTGTGCCCGAGTCTTCAACAAAGTCTGAAGAATTCCAGCCAAATTCTTCAAGATATAACACTCTGCAGCCACACTCTCATGGTATGCAACTCTATCCTTCCAAGACTACAACACAATGAAAATTACACAAACCCCAGACTCACTCTAACTGCACCTGGAAAGTATGCAACCCTATCTTTCCAACGCTACAACACAATGAAAGTTACACAATCTCTAATTTGACGACATTGGGAGATTAAGCAACCCTATCAAACCAACACTGCAATAAAATTACAGTTACACAATCTCCAGTCTCACTCTAAATGTACCCCAGAGAGTAGGCAACCTATCATACCACTCTACAACATAACTTTGGTTACAAATGCTACTTAAAAAATCAAGAGATATTGCAATATACTGGTGATACCTACAGAATTCCCTTACAAACTGTGCCAGGCTCAAAAGTTGCTGTGGTAGGTTGCCTTGGCAAGCCCTGGCTTCAGCAGCACTGCTGGAGATGTCTAGCATTTGTTTCTAATCACAAGCGTGTAACTTTGGAAGTATGACATATTAAAGTCACAATCTGTTTTTATTAAAATCAAGAAGCAGGATTCCCAATCACTCTTATATACACAGAAGGATCTCATTTCTTCCTCCTTCCTATGTCAAGCTGCCATACAGTGTTTGGGCACAGAAAAGAAGCCAACAGAGGTTGTATTCTGTTGCGCTGGAGGTGGACCCTTGGCCTGGCGCAGGATTGGTCTGGCCCTCTGAGGGATCCCAGAGGGCGCCTGCCGCCAGGAGGCGGAGCACACAAGGAGACAGAGGCTGACAGGAACTTCACAATAATGGTCAGGGGGCTCCGTGGGTTGAGCCCTTGGATTCCTGGACTGCTTGGGCTTAGGTGGGCCTCTGGGGGTCTCCCGGAGAGGTGATGGAGAGGTGTGCCCACCAAGAGAAGAGGTGCACGGCTGTCAGTAAACAGGCGAGCTAGACCGGAACTGAGAGTACCAGAGACCACTGGAACAAGTCAGGAACTGAAGGTCCTCCGGGTAGGATAGGCAGCGCCTAGTGGTCCAGCTCGAAGGAGGCTGCGGGTAGTGTCAAAGCAGGCAGGCCTGGTGATCATGGGAGGAGCGAAGAGAGTGTCCGAATGGAGCGTAAGGGTCAAAGTCAGGGTATCTGTCCAAGAATGGTCAGCCAAAGCGAGGGTCAGTTCCAGGTATCAGTTTGAGCGTGGTCAAAGGTGAGCAGAGGACAGTTCCAAGGATCAGTCTGAGCGTGGTCAAAGGCAAGCATAGGTCAGTTCCAAGGATCAGTCCCAGCGTGGTCAAAGGCAGGCCGAGGTCAGTACCGGGTGTCAGTCCAAGAAGGTACTACCTGGGTGGCAAGACGAGGAACAGGACTCAGGAACAGACGCTGGAGCACAGGAAGAACCACGGGAACACAGGAGCAAGGCAGGAATGCAGGAACAAGCACAGGAACGAGAACGGCAATCTAGCTCACACAGAAGTGATGACCCGATTGCCAAGGCGAGCGTCTGAGAAGCGGGCCCTCGCTTAAATACTAGAGCTAGGTGATGTCATCACTGCACACTGCAGAGCGTTTTCCCAGCCCTGTCCCTTTAAAGGGCCGGGCGGTCTACGCGCGTGTGCCTAGGGGCGAACCCGACGCCTAGGATGCCCGGCCCTGTCGTGAGGAGAGCTGGGAGGTAGAAGGCTCCGAAGGGCCCGGGAACGCCGCCGCACGGCGTCGCGGACACAGGGAACTGGCTGCGGCAGCAGGAGAGGTCGGACCGGGCCCTGCTGGAGCGTGAGCGAGGTGAGCAGGTCCGGGTGCGGGCCTAGCGTGGCCGGGGCGCGCAACATATCCCAGAGGTGGCTGCACATATTCAAGATGTGCTGGCCATTATGAGAAACCTGTGCTAGTGTCCCTCTAATACAACCAGCAGATAAAGACCCTATACACTGACACACATTAACTTTGGAGGAAAGATTTAACAACAGTGAACAAATAAAATAAGCAGACCTGACTTATAAAACCTTAAAATCAAACAGCTGCAATACAAAAAATAAGTAAAGAAAATCTAGGCATAAGACCAGTCAAGGCTAGCAGCTAGAATCTGCTCTACATTTTTCTAGAGAAGCTAGAAAAATTTCCCTAATTGCTGTGGCTACTCTAGGGCTTTTTGTGTCTTTGCAGAATGATCTTGTATGGTCAGTAAGATTTTCCAAAACTTAGCTGTGAGTAGCACAAACTTTCTTGCAGGCCCTGCAGATATGTGGGACTGTCATATAGAAAGCAAGAAGTGTTCTTTAGTTACAGTCTGAATTAATGTTACCTGTTACTGATACTACAAAAAAAAAAATCACATTACTAAGCACAAAACAAACTGCAAACTAGAGGACATGGCTAGAGTATAAATCTACAGCCTCTAATATTTCATTGTACCAGAGTAATTTGTGCAGCCATTGGCTGCTTTGTAGCTTTCTTTTCTTGACTGGCCATGCCCTTAGCACATGGCCTACCTGATTTCTTATGAACCAGGTAGGTCATTGAGATCTTCACAGGACCCTTCAATAACACAGGCAAGGCCGTCAAGTGCATGGGAAAGATCCTTTTCTATTGTAGTTCTATGGTTCTAGAACTCATTGTCTTTAGAAGTGAGGGCAGGATCAGATCTTATGCAATTTAGGACTGATATTAAAACTTAACTATTGAGGATGATTGAATGGACAATTTTGGAGAAAAGACACAAGGAGGTCCATATTCAAAAGCCATTTAAACAGATAATGTAATTCATTATCCATCTAAATGGCTTACCCAGCTAAATTGTAGCCGGCTAATAAGTTAGGAGGCTAGAATTTAGCTGGATATGTTAGAGGCAGTCCAAGGGCGTAACTGGGAGGAGTTGAATTAGCCGGTTAAATTTGGTCGAGTCAAAGAGTTGTCCTAAAGCTAGCCAGCTAGATGCCTCCAAAGTTAGCCAGATAAGTTTATCTGGCTAACTTTGCTATCCAGACTGTGTCTGAATATAGAACTCAATGGGGTAGATTTTAAAAAGGTGCGCACACATGTACACCCAATTTTATAACTTGCGCATACAAGTTATAAAATCAGGGGTCAACGCACACAAGGGGGTGCCTTCCCCCGTTCCTTCCCCCTAACTTGACCTTCCCACCCTTCCCCTAACCTTTCCCCCACTAGACCTACTCTAACCCCCCCTGTCCTTTGTCTTACCTTTTGCGCCTGCCTCTATGGCCGCTGTGTCGGAGGCCTCTGGTCCCGTCCCCGGACCGCCTCTTTTGTAAAGCACCGGGACTTACACGTGTCCCGGGGCTTTACGCGAGGCGCCGGGACTTTTTAAAATAGTAAAATTTGTGATGTTTATGATTATTGTATATATTGTTATTTTTATTTGGTGTACATCACTTTGGAAAACAATTTCTAGATGACATGAAATAACACTACAAACAAACCTGCAGGTGGGCCATTTATACAAAAGATGAATGAAACATAATAGCATGGTAACACAGTAAATGATGGCCGATAAAGACCAAAATGTTTCAACCAGTCTGCCCAATTGAGATTCATGCACTTTGGTTAGGTGCACACAAACTCCCATATGCAACCCAACATCATCAGCTCTCTCTCCCTCATGTCTTTTTCCTCACTTTTCAACCCTTTTCCTACCACTGCCCTCCATATCTGCCCCAAGTATGATCAAAATCTGGCACAGCGATGGACTCCACCACATCTGATGGCCTTTCCAACCTTGCGCCTTTTACAAGACCAGTACTTAAGCCAATATCTAGACCCCCTTTTAGGCCTTATTATCAAGTGTTGTAATAAGCCCCAGAGTCACCCAGGTTAGCAAGGCTGTTTTTAAAAAGCTGTACTCCCATGCTCATGACCTCCATGCAGGTCATCCCTGCCGCTGCTCTTGTATTACTGTTGTGGGGTTGTAACTGCTACTCTGTGCAGCTTACCCTAATGCTTTCTTTGAGGCCTGATGCAATTCTACCACTGCTGTTTAGGGTTGTAATTGCTGCTTTGTGCAGTTATCCCAGTGCTTTTCTGGAGACCCAGTGCAATCATACTTTAGGGTTGAAGCAGTCACTCTATAAAGATTATATCAATGTTTTCTCGGAGGGCTAAGAACATAAGAACCATCATACTGGGTCAAACCAAGAGTCCATCAAGCCCAGTATCCTGCTTCCAACAGTGGCTAGATTCCATGCTACTTATGTCCAGGGATAAGCAGTGGTTTTCCCCAAATGTACATGATTAATGAGTTTACAGACTTTTCCTCCAAGAACTTATCCAAACCTTATTTTAAACTCAGCTATGCTAGCTGCCTTTACCATATCCTCTGGCAATGAATTCCAGAGCTTAATTGTGCATTGAATGAAAAGATATTTTCTCCAGTTTCTTTTAAATGTGCTACTTAGTAACTTCATAGACTGTCCCCCGGTCTTTGTGTTTTTTGAAAGAGCAAATAACTGATTTGCATTTACCCATTTCATTCCACTCATGATTATATAAACCTCTAACATATCTCCCCTTTAGCCTTTTCTCATAGGGGAGCTGTTCCATCCCAGTTATTTTGGTGACTCTTCTCTGTTCCTTTTCCAGTTCAGCTATATCTTTTGTGAGATGGAGTGACCAGAACTGCACATAGTACTCTAGGTGAGGTCACTCCATGGAATGATACAGAGGTATTATGACATTCTCCTTCTTATTCTCCATTCCTTTCCTAATAATTTCTCACATTCTGTTTGCTTTTTTGATTGCCACCACACACTGAGCTGAGGATTTCAAAGTATTGTCCTCAATGACGAGTAGATCCATTTCCTGGGTAATGACTCCTAATATGGAACCTAACATTGTGTAACAACAGTTTGGATTACTTTTCCCTGTGTGCATCACTCTGCACCTATCCAGATGATGAAATCATACCACTTCTATTTAGAGTTGTAACTACTGCTCTGAGCAGCTTACTCCATTGCCTTCTTGGAACCACAGTGCAGTCCCACCACTGTTGTTTTGGGCTGAACTGCTGCTCCATGCAGGTTATCCCAATGCTTCATTACCATCCTTGTGGCACTAGAGATCCCATGCTTTATTTTTAAATTCTGTTACCATTTTTGTCTCCACCACCTCCTATGGGGGGGGGGGGGGGGGGAGGGGGCGGGCCAGGCATCCACCACCCTTTCCATGAAAAAATATTTCCTGATCTGTTCCTGACTCTACCCCTTTGGAGCTTCATATCATGATGCCTAGTTCTACAAAGTCTCTTTCACCGAGTTAGATTTGCAAGAAATATTTTCACTTACAATTCTACTTTTATAACATTTACAGGGGGAAAGCAGAAAGGGGTTCTGGCAAAGCGTTGCCTGTACTGTGATTTGGAGTAGCTGGCAGTGGATCTGTGTGCAGATGGAAAAAACGTGAGGTGGAAAGAGAAGGAACAAATTAACACTAGTTTCTCAAATTAGAGCTGCCATAATTGCCCAAAAATAAAAATAGTACTTTAATGGTTTCTAAAAATAGCTGCCGTGCCCAGGCAGAGAATGCATTTGACCTCTAGCTAGGGGGCCCATCAATTTCCTGTGGCTAAATCACATTAGCTTTCATAGGCCATTCTTCCTGGATTAGCCATTAACCTTAATGAATGCCTGGGACACCTTTCTGCAAAAACCTTTCCTGCTGCACTGCTCTTCACACGCACTCATACATGGATACGCCGAGCACACTGAAACAAAAATATGGAAAAAGAAAACGATTCACCGGATGATCAGAAATCCTGGTTTTAACAAGAGAAATTTTGATTGGACCTCTGTATTTATTGCCCCCCCCCCCCCAAGCAGACAACTAAATTCTTATTATAATATGAAAGGTTATTATAATAAAATCTTAGCTCTATAACTATGTAGCAGTGTCCTGCCATTATTAACATGATCCCCTGTGCCTGAAAACACATGTCCCTGCCACAGAGACATGAGGCAGGAATTATGCAGGACTCAGCGTGAAAGTGAAATATGTGGGCAATCATTTTATGCCAAAGCTTTACGTTTGTGACCAATTTTCCTAGTGAATTTAGGAGCCAATCTTTAGAAAGCCTGTGTTGCAACAAAGTCTGCAAGTGCCCGCTGACTTAGCGCACCTGCAATTTATGTGGGCAGAAAATGATTGGAAAATAGCACATACAGGCTTCAAAATCCGATCTCCTGGCATTGTTTCCCTGCCCCCAGAAATGCCTCCCCTCAGTCTGGCTGTGTAATCCCATGTAATCCTGCTAGCTGGACCATGGAGGGTAATTTACAGATAGCGATGTATCCAGGTAAATTGGCCTATTTACTCGGTCAGCGCCTTTGAAAATTAATGCTCATAAGAAATCACTGGATGGACCATATTGGAAACTGGGGGTCCAGGGGGTGAGAGAGTAATTAGACTGAGTAAATGTCTCTCACCAAGTCTTGCTGAGAACCTTCACATGGTGACCCTGATGCTTAATATTTGGACTAAATCTCAGCCAAGTGACCATGATAGGAAACAAAAAAAAAATTAATTCATACTGGCTGCACAATCATTGCCCAGAATTAAAAGGCACCCACCCTTATCCTAAGAACTAAGGTTAATGAAGGTGATAGTGATGAATCTTCAGGTGAACCTGTTCATGGAGCCATTGCAGCAGTCAACAGACCACAGAAGTTAATGAAAAGTTAGGAGGATTAGCTACAATTAGTGGACACCTGAAGATAAAAAGGAGATGATCTACTCCTACTTTTATGCCAAAATCCCCATATTTATTTATTTATTTTGTAATTGAAGTTTTTATTGAATATAACCAAATGAACATAACGGCAAACAAAGTGCCAGCACCACAAGCACCAATTAACAACAATCACTACAAGCATCTTGTAATGGTACCAAACAATAAACAAGCAGTGTCAACCCTCTGAAACTGGTTTCGTCTGGGTTTTTTTTCCCCCTTTATACCCCCTCCCCTGGTCATTAATACAAAAAATGAGGCATAGAGAGAATGAGATAATTCGATGGGATAGTTATAATCTTCATTCAGCCAAATTGGGCGCATTACCAAGCTTCCAGATTAAGTAGTGTGACCAAATGTCCCTATGGAGGGCCAATCTATCCTGGCGAACTGCGGTGAGTTTACTCATATAATAGATTCTATCTAACCTGGACAGGACAGATCCCAACGTAGGAGGCCCCTGCTTACGCCACCAAAGCGCTATCTCACACTTGACCACAGAAACCACTTGTTGGATCCATCTAATGGCCAATCTGTTACCTTGATGTGGGAGCATGTTTAGCAGACAACTTTTGGGATCCCTGGTTTTGCGAATGCGTATTACCTTGTAGACAAAAATAAGTACCTCATCCCAAAGATGAGCTATACTTGGGCCCTCCCACCACAAATGAAAAAAGGTACCAACTGCACTGCAGACTGTCCAGCACAGGTTGTTGCCCCCTCCTCCCCCCTCGAAACCGACATAGTCTGTCTGGGGTGAGATAGTGGTATAAAACTTTATATGCATTCTCTTTAATTGTTGAGGACAACGAACTACTAGTTGCAATAAATGAGTGTTCCCAGTCACCATCCCCTAGCATCTCCCCCATATCATGCTCCCAGGCTAATTGAAATTTCAACTTAGTCTGACGTACCCCTTTGATGAGTGTCATGATCTTGGATATAGGTTTAACCACCTTCACTGCATTGGAACAATAATTTTCAAAAAGAGATTTGCCTTGCTCAAGAGCCCTGCCAATGTGTGCTGAAGCATAGTAGTGGGAAAGTTGACTGTAAGTAAGGAAATCATTAGGATACAGAGAGTGTGACCTCTGTACATCGATAAAGGGTAGCATAGTACTACCATTCCATAGATGCTCCCAAGTATAAAGCCCTCTGTCCTGCCAGAACCTGATCATATAGGGCGGTGTGCCTGGGTAGAAGGATTTATCAAACAGAAAGGACGTAAGGAAAAAAGCAGACCCCCCCCCCCCCCCAGCTAAACAAGGCCTCCACTGCTCCAAAACGTCCAGTATCAGTTGTGAGTGCGGAGATAAGCCTGAGACACCCATCCTCCCTCTCTGCCAGGCCCTAATAAATAAAGGTGGATCATCCTCTCCATCTGCTATGATTCTGACCCAAGCCTTTGGAGTCTCCTGACAATGCGATTGAATAAGCGCACTTAACTGGGAAGCACTAAAATACCAATCTAGGTTTGGCACCTGTAAACCTCCCCTGGCTTTGTCCCGCTACAAGGTGGTCCTGGCCACCCTCAGTGGGCTACGTCTCCAGAGAAACCGGAGAAGCTTACGTTGCCAAAGAGTTATATGGGAGGCCGGGACTGGTACAGGCAGCGTTTGGAAAAAAATAACAAAGACGAGGTAGTACATTCATTTTGATTATAGCAATTCTGCCAAACCATGAAAAGTCCCCTCTGTCCCACCCATCTAGATCCTTCCCAATGCTTACAAGAAGTGGTCCATAATTAAGGCGAAAAAGTTCCCTATCATCCGGGCCAATCTTGACGCCCAAATACTTAATCCAATGCTTCGCAATCTTAAACGGAAGGGCCCCCGTGATAATTGAAAAACTGTCCAGTGGCATGGAAATGTTAAGAAGCTCCGATTTGTCCCCATTCATTTTAAAACCAGAGACTGTGCCATAGGCCCTGAGCTCTTGTAGTAAGAGTGCTAACGAGGAGTTCGGAGATGACACTGTGAAGAGCAAGTCATCTGTGAACATAGATAGTTTGTAGGCAGATGGCCCTACTTGTACCCCTGAATAGTGGGAAGGGATCTAACTAAGGCCACGAATGGTTCTGTTGTGTTTATGGCATTGTGGACTCTTGGTGCTGTGAAGATGACTCCGCCCATGGGGAGGAGCCCCGTGGGGAACACAGTGATAGGCTAAACTCAGATAGCAGAGTCAGATAGAATGGAATGCTTTATTGTACTGCTGTAGGTAGATGGTAAGAAGCAGGAAGATAAGGCACTGAGGTCCGTGAGGTGCCAATATGTTCAACAGTCTCAGAAGTAGATTCTCACCCAGATGTTTCAGAGAGACAGGGACCCGCGGTGCGGGCAGTGCTGGGCCTAGTGGGTGGAGTTGGAGCACCGGATCGTAAAGGTACTCACAGGAGTGTTGGCATCTTCCTGGTAGAGATGGTGGGACTGAAGGTCCGAGGTACAGGATACTAGAACTCGAGGAGCGAGTACCTGGTAGTCCAGAGGTCCTGTAGAATAAGAGAGAGAGACCCCCGAGGAGCGGTTGTCTCAATTAGTAAGGGAGATGGAAGCGAGAGACCCCCGAGGAGCGGGTGTCTTGAGCTTCTGAAGGAGCGAGGCCCTTGGAGTGTAGAGCGGCATCTAAGCATGCAGCTTAGAGCGGTCAGAGTAGTTTAACCGAAGTCCTTGCTAACTCAGTGGTAGTGAAGCGGAGGCTTGAAATACCTGGCGGTATTGACGTCATGAGGTGGGGATGCCCCCGAGGTTCCCGCCATGACTTGTATTTGAGCATAGGAGAGGTGCGCATGTGAGCCCTAGGAGGTCACAGGAATGTGCATGGCGGACTGGAATGCCCATGCTAGACTGGGGATGCAGAGGCCCTCGGCACTCACCACCGGAGGCAGCCATCTTGCCCCAAGAGGAGGAAAAGGGAAGAAAAGTGGAAAGGTAGAGTGGTCGCAACCATCTGCGACCGACGGACACAACAGTACCCCCCTTCAAAGGGCCCCCTCTAAGACCTCTTCCAGGTGGTCTGGGTTTTCATGGGTGTGCCAGGTGGAATTGACGAATCACAGAATGTATTATGTATCTTCATTGATGGAGATAGTTTTTAGACTGTACGTCAAATTCCCTAATTGCCGAAGAATGGCAAAGGGTCCCACATAGCGAGGTGCAAATCTTGCGGAAGGAAGCTTAAGTCGAAGGTACTTGGTACTTAACCAGACTTTGTCTCTGGGCTGAAACTATGGTGCCTTTTGATAATGAGCATCATAAGTTCTTTTTGCCTTTAGTTCTGCTTTGAGGAGAAGCTCCTTCGTTTGCCTCCACAGTTGGGATAATTCTGCTGCAGTAGACTGGGCAGCAGGAGAGGCTACTGTCAATGGAATTGGCAGAGGAGGTAATGGTTGTCTTCCGTAGACAAGCTGGAAGGGGGAAGACCCCATTGCTGTAGCAGGATGCAAATTAATGACAAATTCTGCCCAAGGCAATAGTTCAACACAGTTGTTCTGTCTAGAATTGACATAGTATCGCAGAAATTGTTTCAGCGTTCTCTTCATCTTCGCTATCTGACCGTTAGACTGAGGATGGTAGGCAGAGGTTAAATCCAAGGCGATGTCAAATTTTTGACATAATGCTCTCTAAAACTGTGCAGTAAATTGTACTCCTCTGTCAGATAGGGTATGCTTAGGCATCCCATGAAGGCGGAAGATGTGTTTACTGAAGAGTTTTGCTAACTCTGTAGCAGAGGGCAATCCTGGTAGTGCTACAAAATGTGCCATTTTGGAGAAGCGGTAAACCATGACCCATATGGTGTTATTTCTGTTGGATGAAGGCAGGTCCACAATGAAATCGGTTGCTATATGCGTCCATGGTTCATCCGGCGATGGTAGAGGCTGTAATAGGCCCCAAGGATGCCCAGGTGGTGGTTTTTGTTTGGCACAAACAGTGCAGGAGCTCACATATGCTTGTACGTCCTTTTTCATGGTTGGCCACCAATAGTATCTCTGTAATATAGCTAGAGTACGACTCTGTCCGTACTCTAGCCTGCCAGTTGGGAATTGTGAGCCCACTTCAACAGTTTTTTACTTGAACTTCTGGCAACCACCGTCTTCCCAGTGGGTACTGTTAGGGTGGCTATGAGGACCACTCTTTCGGGATTAATGATATGACGGGGTTCATCCGGCACATCCTGAGGGGAGAAGGATCGTGAAAGGGCATCAGTCCGAGTGTTCTTTTCTCCTGGACGATACTTCAGAAGGAAGTCAAATCTTTGAAAAACAGAGACCATCTTGCTTGACGGTGATTGAGTCGTTGATTATGTTGAAGGTACTCCAGATTCTTGTGTACACTACAATTTGGTGTTGTGCGCCTTCTAGCCAAGGACTCCATTCTTCAAAAGCCAGCTTGATTACGAGTAATTCCTTGTCTCCTATCCCATAATTTATTTTGGCAGGCAAGAATCGCCTCGAGAAGAAGGAGCAAGGATGGAGCACATTGGATTCGCTGTACTGACTTAGAACTGCCCCTACACCAATGTCTGATGCGTCGACGACCTCTACAATAGAAGGACGGTGTGGGTCAGGGTGGCGGAGACACGGCTTCTTCTGAAAAGCCTCTTTGAGCATCAGAAAGGCTGATATGGCTTCTGGAGACCAATTGGCAGGGTTAGCTCCCTTCTTGGTCATAGCAGTTGGAGGGACTGTCAATGACAAGTAGTTTTTAATAAAGGACTGGTAGTAATTGGTGAATCCCAAGAAGTGACGCAGTGCCTTCAGGCCTGTAGATTGAGGCCAGTCCTGGGTACTTTCTAATTTCTTATGGTTCATTTGAAACCCGTTCTTAGACACAATGTATCCCAGGAAGTGTTCAGACTCTGTGGAATTCGCACTTTTCAAACTTTGCGTATAAGTGGTACTCACACAGGCATCTTAGGACTTTGACATCCTCCTGATGAGTTTGCAGATCTTCCAAAAAGATCAGTATATCTTCGAGATAGACTACCACACATTGATAAAGTAAGTCCCTTAAGATGTCGTTCATCATATTTTGAAAGGCTGCGGGTGCGTTACTTAAATCGAAGGGCATGACGAGGTATTCAAAGTGTACATCACAGGTGTTAAAAGCAGTCTTCCATTTGTCTCCTTCTCGAATACGCACCAGGTTGTAAGCTCCCTTAAGGTCCAATTTGGAGAATATTTTGGCTCCCTGGAGCCTATCGAACAGTTCAGAAATTAAGAGCAGGGGGTACCTATCCTTGATGGTAATCTTATTCAGACCCCTGTAGTTGATGCAGGGGCGTAAGGTGACATCTTTTTTCCCTACGAAAAAGAAGCCTGGCACCAGCAGGAGATTTGGAGGGTCTGATGAATCCCTTTTGTAGATTTTCTTGTATGTAGGTAGACATTGCTTTAGTTTCGGCTACTGACAGAGGATAAACTCTTCCTTTGGGAGGTTCTGAATTAGGTTTCAGATTTATGGCGCAGTCAAACTCTGTGTGGTGGAAGAACATCAGTTGCTTTTTTTCAGAAAACGTCCTGGAAAGCGGCATATTGTAGAAGTAAGACAGGTAGTGATGGAGTGGTGGGCATGCAGATGAGTGGTGAAACTTCCACCAGACACCGACCATGACAGTATGGTCCCCACCGGGACAGTTCAACGTGGCCCAATTAAATTGTGGCATATGGTCTTGAAGTCAGGGCAGCCCCAATATCACCGGAGGCATGGCTTTCTCCAATACTAGAAACGAAATGGATTCTGAGTGTAGAGCTCCAGTGTGCAGGCCAATGGCCTGGGTAGTCAATGAAACTTCTCCACGAAATGGTTCTCCATGGATAGAGGACAATAGCAAAGGCTTAGCTATTGGTGTGGTAGGAATCCGTAGATGTCCAACTAAGCGCTTCAGAATAAAATTATCTCCTGCACCGGAGTCAATGAGAGCGAGAGTCTGAAATTCAAGACCTCCGCAGAGCAGCGATACTGGTAAGGATAATGGAGGAGTAGGAGAGGTGAGGCCCAGGAGAAGTCCTCCTGCAGATCCTATGCCCGTCAGTTTCTCGGACAGATGGGACAACTCTGGACTGCGTGGCCCGATTGGCCACAATACATGCATAACTCCATGCGCTTACAGAAACATCTCTCCTTGGAAGTTAAGTGGCTACGGCCTAACTGCATAGGCTCTTCTCCCTCTAAGGATGCAGACAGTAAGCCAGAAGCAATCGACACAGGTTTAGGATGGTTAGTCCCCAACATAGACTTTCATGGACTCTTTGCCTCCTGAGTTCGGTCGCGGATGCGGCGGTCAATTCTCCCAGCCAATTCCATCAGGCCCTCTAGGGTATCTGGCAAATCACGAGCCACTAACTTGTCCTTTAGGCGAGAGTTGAGACCCTCCATGAATATAGCACGTAAGCATCCAGTGTCCCAATGTAATTCGGATGATAAAGTCTTAAATTCAATTGCAAAGTCTGTAAGCGGCTTGTTACCTTGCTGAAGATTGAGCAAAGTGGATCCAGCAACAGTCTGGCGAGCCAGGTCATCAAAAACAGACTTAAAATGTTTTAGGAATCCTGGTAAGTCATTCAGGATAGGATCTTCACGTTCCCATATCGGTGAAGCCCAGGCCAGGGCTCTTCCTTCTAGGAACGATAGGATGTAAGTGGTCTTGGAAGCTTCAGTGGGAAAGAGGGTAGGCATTAATGAAAAATGCATGCTGCATTGATTAACAAACCCTCTGCACATCTTGGCTTCACCCGTAAAGCAGGTAGGTGTGAATAGAGGCATGGTGGTCTTGAGGGTTACCACTGGAGACAGCAATTCCTTCATAGGAGGAGCTGAAGAATTCAGTTGAGCATGTAACTGAATGAAGGCAGTAGCAAAGCTCTCCAAAGACTTTTGTTGTTCCTTGATCTGCTGGGCTAGGCCAAGGGAGGCCTGCAGGGCCGCGAGCTGAGCCAAGTCCATGGAGTTAGCAATCGGTTGTGTTTATGGCATTGTGGACCCTTGGTCACTGTGAAAATGACTCCGCCCACGGGGAGGAGCCTCATGGGGAACACAGTGATAGATTAAACTCAGATAGCAGACACAGCTAGAATGGAAGGCTTTATTGTACTGCTGTAGGTAAATGGTATGAAGCAGGAAGATAAGGCACTGAGGTCCGCGAGGTGCCAATACATTCAACAGTCTCAGAAGTAGATTCTCACCCAGATGTTTCAGAGAGGCGGGGACCCGCGGTGCCGTGCCTGGTGGGTGGAATTGGAGCACCGGATCGGTAAAGGTACTCACAGGAGTGTTGGCGGCTTCCTGGTAGAGATGGTGGGACCGAAGGTCCGTGGCACAGGATACTAGAACAGTAGGCCCTCGAGGAGCAAGTACCTGGTAGTCCAGAGGTCCTGTAGAATAAGAGAGAGAGAGACCCCCAAGGAGCGGTTGTTTCAATTAGTAAGGCCCCGAAGGGAGATGGAAGCGAGAGACCCCCGAGGAGCGGGTGTCTTGAGCTTCTGAAGGAGCGAGGCCCTTGGGAGTGTAGAACGGCGTCTAAGCATGCAGCTTAGAGCAGTCAGAGTAGCTTAACCGAAGTCCTTGCTAACTCAGTGGTGGTAGCGAAGTGGAGGCTTGAAATACCCGGAGGTATTGATGTCATGCGGTGGGGACGCCCCCGAGGTTCCCGCCGTGACGTGTATTTGAGCGTAGGAGAGGTGCGTGCGCACACCTTAGGAGGCTACGGGAGTGAACATGGTGGACTGGAACACCCATGCTAGACTGGGGACGCCAAGATCCCTCGACACTCAGCACCGGAGGCAGCCATCTTGCCCCAAGAGGAGGAAAAGGGAAGAAAAGAGGTAAGGCAGAGCAGTCGCAGCAGTCTGTGACCGACGGATGCAACAGGTTCTAAGGAAAGAGCAAATAGTAGGGGAAATATTGGGTAGCCCTGGTGAGTGCCTTGATTTACTGTGAACAAAATCCCCATATTTAAATCACTGTGGTATATAAAGAGAGCCTGCCAAAAACAATGGAAGAAAGAGCAATAATATATTTGATAATAATATAAATTATAGAACATACTTAAGTGATGACATCTTAAAACAGCTGAAGGATGATGCAGAAAGAGAAAGTGCTAGAGCGGAAGGAAATGCAGAAAGAAACCCCAGGAGAGAGTTGCCTGAGCAGTTAATGAGCATCACAGGAAAGGTACCAGAAAAGTCAAGGACCACCAGAACAAAGGTAGCAAAACATCTACACAACTGGAAGTGGCAATTGCTGCAATTCCAGCAAAAGATAAGAGTGCAATGCTGGAGGATAAGAAAAGTGCAAGACAGTCCAGGCAAAAGAGGGCGACAGGAAAAGAACCAGGCACCCAAACAGAGAAGGACCACCAGAACAAAGACACTCAAGCAGACTGGGACCACCAGAGCTAAAGTGCCTGAGCAGCCAGAAGAAGTGGACGAGGCAGCTGGCGAGATATCTGTAAGGGTGCATCACAGGAGGAGGTGAGCAGGGTAAGACAAGCCAGGAAGCAGAATGAAGAGGAAAGGAACCAGGAGACTGAAGAATTGGCAGCTGAGCTCCTGGTTTATATGGAGAGGGATTTGTATGCTGGGACCCTGGAGAGGGAAAGACTAGCTAAGGTAAATCTGATACCCAAAGTTAAAAGAATGATAAGTGAGTTAAACAGGTGTGTATTAAAGAGCCATCTATTGATATCACAGATATAAACTGGATACAATATTACGAAGCAAAAGTTATTACTGAAACAATCTTACCAGCAAGGACACAAGGCCAGAAGAACAGGAGAAAGAAGACATCTCCTTCTTGGCAAACAAACGTATTGAAGAGAAAATAAAATCACTGCATGCAGAGATGTCACTGGTAGATGCATACCTCAAAGGATTGAGGGCACTGAAAGTAATGAGAAACAAGCAAAACATAAAGCTAAAATAAGCTGCACAAAGAGAAATTCTTAAATTCATATCCTTCAATAATAAACTGAAAGTAACAGCAGAAGCACCAAAGCTACAAAGATATGAAAAAAAAAAAGAAAGAAGAGGCACCAAAATAAATATTTAGAGAAAAACCAAAGTGGTTCTACAGGGAATTGGGGAAGAACAATAGGGCAGTTAACTCCACTAATGAAAGAAGAAACAGAACAGTTTTGGAGAAATTTGTGTGAAGATCCTGTAGAGCATAGAAAAGCAGAATGGTTTCCCGACATACAGGGGAACATAGAAAAGGCAAACTTCAAACTATGGAACGGCCTGAAGTTACAACAATTGAACTGGAATGTCAGGTTTAAAAAAAGCCCCAAATTCGAGATGTCCTTTGCCCTGATGGAGTGCCCAACTTTTGGCTCAAATATTTGACCTCTCTCCACCAAGACCTGGCTAACTGCAAAAATCAATTGATCAGACAGCCATATTTAGGAGTCTGGTCAGTGTCGTGGTTCAGACAATGGTCGAGGAAGGCAGAATTCAGTAGGGAACAGAGAGAAGACAGTGGTCAGTGGCAGGTGGAGGTCAAGCAGCACCTAGGTCCAATCTGAGTGTCAATCCAGAAGTCCAATCCAAAGTCAAAAGCTTCAGCATAAAGTACTGAGAGAAAAGATCAAGAAGAAGTACTACCATAATAGGTCTTCAAGCATGCTCGTAATGGCATCCAATTTCTCAAATAGTTCTGAACAGAGAAAAATAAAACAACTCTTTCAAGTTAAGTGGCAGAAGCGTGCTTCAGAACCACCAAAGAAAAGAAAAGAAACACAAACAGTTAGTTCTTTATTATACTGCTTGGAGAGTACCAGAGGTGGCAGTAGTGAGGCAGTCTGGTAGTAGCTGTCTCACAGACCTCAGCAGAGGGAGACCTTCTCACCCCATTGGTTTCCAAAGCAGGTTTCCCAGCAAGGTAGGACTGTGGGTGAGAGACTGAGAGTTAGAGTACTCACTAGCTGTTTGCTGAAGGTATGCAAGTTCACCAGGTTGAAGAAGATAGTGCAGGCACCACGGCAGGGAGAGCAGGCCCTCAAGGAGCAAGTACTTGTTCCATGTAAGGCACCTGAAATAAAGCTGAGGGTCCCCAAGGAGCGGGTACCCAGGTTAGCAGTTATCCCCAAAGGACAGAGAGAGAGAGAGCTTCCAGTGGCAGTACAGAAGCAGCAGAGTAGCCTAGACAGGAACAGACTCAAGTTTTTGCGAACTCAACAAGCTAGCAAATTAGAATAGGTTATATACCCAGATGGCACGACATCAGCACAGGGGAACACAGGTTGGAATAAAGACATGGGTGGCACGCACACATGCACCCTAGTACAGTGAGACTTTTTGCTGACACGCACAGCGTTTCGTGGACTATCAGGAATTTTTTTTTTTTTGATCGGCTGTGCCGACCCTTTAAAACTAGTTTTTTTAGTATCCCCCCCCCCCCCCCCCAATGCCCCCAGGCACAGCGACAGGCAGATAGGCAGGGCCACGGCCCAAAGAAAGAGATCACGTTTAACACGCTGATGCTCCTCCTTCCTGCTGTGCGGCCCCAGAAGTAAACGTTGCCGGAGCCACGTGGGCTGGAAGGAAGTGAAGCATCAGCGCGTGCAGAAGAGGAGCTGCGCTTGTGTTTACGGCCAGCCGCGAATCCCAAGTTGCAGCAGCCCGAGAAGAGGAAGAGGCCTGGTAGCAGGGCTGCCGCAGTGCCCATCCTGCAACGACCCGTGAAGAGGAGGCCCAGAGGCGAGAGAGAGGCTGAGGGTCGGTAGAGGGTGTGTGTGTGTGTGTGTGCGTGTATGAGATGAGTTGAGAGATTGTGTGTGGGAGTGAGGACCTGAATGTTTGCAGAGACTGCATGTGCTTGAGCAAGACAGCATGTGGGAGTGAGAGAGAGCCTGTGTGTGTGAGAGTCAGACAGCATGTGCCAGACTATGTGTATGAATGATTGTATGAGAGAGAGCATGTGACAGTGAGAGCCTGTGTGTGTGAGAGAGAAATGCTTGTGAGAATGAGAACCTGACTCTGTGTTTGAGGGAAGAAGATGGAGAGAAAAGAAACAGAAAATAAGACAATATAAAAGGAATTGGCAAAAAAAGTAAGAAAGGGAAGGTGGAAAAAAAAAAAGAAAAGCCTGTGACCAACTGATTAAAAAATTAAGATCAGACGGTAAAGGTAAAAAAGTATGCTTTTTAGTGATTGGCATATGTTATCTTTGGGAATATGCAAGAGCAGCTCTTTCTCTATGCCTATCTTGCAATGTACGAGATCGGCATGGAGGAAATTGAAGCCCACAAATATTTAAGATGAATAGGAGTCTGCCTGGGGATGTATATGTGTATGAGAATGGATTAGTGCCTGCTTGGGAGTCTATGTGTATAAGAATGAATGTGTGCATGCCTGGGGAGTGGGGAGGGAGCAGTGTAAGAATGAATAGGAGTCTACCTGGGGGTGTATCTGTGTGAATGCATGGGTGCCTGCCTGAGGGTGTGTCTGTGTATGAGAATGAATGGGTGTCTTCCTGGGGTCTGTCTGTGTGAGAATAGGTGCCTGCCTGTGAGAATAAATTGGTGCCTGCTTGGGGGTCTGTGTGTGAGAATGTGTGCATGCCTGGGGGGTGGGGAGGGAGCGGTGTGAGAATGAATGGGAGATGGCTGGGGGTCAGTGTGGGTGTAACATTATGTAATCCACAAAAATGTTTGTATATATTTAAGGAAACCTACATAAATTGTCGAAATATGTTTAACCTTTAACCTCTGTTTGCTAGTAGACTGAATTACTGTGTAGTGAAATTATGTTTGTCTAAAAAGTGTCACCACCATGAAAGGTTTGGAATGCTCTGCTCTAGACATTAACATTGTAACTCTAACAAACGTGTCATAGGAAACCGGTGGGGCAGGCATCGGGCTAGGAGGAGTGGCAGTGACAGTGTTCAAGCCATGGGCTGGAAATGCTGAAATGCGGTGAGCCACAAAGAAAAGAGGCCAGCCACGCCAGGAACCACAATAGAGTAGGGATTCCCCAAAGCGAGCATGCAGAGGCCGGTTGCGCCAGGGAGTCTCCTCAGAACCGCATTTAAAGTAAAAGTGGCACTCAGCCATGCTGATTTCAGATGGGGCAATTGGAGCTCCCAGTGGCCATAAAAGCAGGTAGATGGGGGGGGGGGGGGGGGGGGCCGCGGGAGCCCTGGGATATCCCGACAGCCAGAAGAAAGGCTTGAGTGCTGTGACATTTTTCTAAAATAATGTTTGCTGCTTCACTGCAGCTGAGAAGGCAGCAGTAGGAAATCTGCCACTGTGAAATTAAAGGGGAACACAGCATTGGGGCTCTAAGCAAAGTGAGAGAGAGAGAGAGAGAGAGAGAGAGAGAGAGAGAGAGAGAGTGAGAGAGAGAGAGAGAGAGCGTGAGAGAGACAGAGACTGGGCAGGGAGGTGACTGGGGTGTGTGTGAGAGACAGAGACTGGTCGTAGGGTTTAATTGGTGTGTGTTTGTGTGCAGGGCCAGTGCTTCCATTAGGCAAACTAGGCGGTGGCCTAGGGCGCCACAATTTTGTGGGGTTGCAAACTCCCACCAGCACAAGAGGTCCTGTGACAAATCCAATACCAAAAGGAGGGGGGTGCTGTGCCAGAGCTGCTGCCAATACGTAATCCAGGGGAGGGTTGCATTACTGAAGGTTCGCCTAGGGTGCCAAATACTCTTGCACCGGCCCTGTGTGTGTGACCGTAAGGACAGAGCTTCAGCAGCCACTGCTGCTCCTGGTTTGTGCTTTCAAGGGAAAGGAGTAGGAGAGTTGCTGGAGAGGGTAAGTAAAGGGGGCATTTTAAGTTTATTTTTCTTGATTGACTGCCATTTTAATTGAGTATTATGTGATGTGTCTGCTGTTTTGAAATATTTTATTGATATTTGGACAATTTAATGAGTTTTGTTGGATGTTATTCTGTTCATCAGCTGTTTTGAAACATTTATTAATATAGTTTTACAGTTATTTCTGTGTGGGGCTCTATAGCAGCTTGCTTGTTCTCTTTTCCTAATAGGAGGTGTATTAGTGTTTAGGACCTGATTTAATATTTGTAGTGTTGCCTTTTCATAGATAGGGTTGTTATATGTTCCATAATGCAGGTGTAACTTTGTGCAGATTAGTTTCTGTGCATTATTGCAGATCCTGGGACTGTTAGGTGCTATATTTCTCTTTCCATTTCTCCAGGTTTGCACTGCATGCAGAGCGGCTTTTTTTTATTTTCCATTCCAGTTTCTATCTCCATATTTATAATGTGTGGTCTTTCTGTACTTTGGTGAAGGTCGGTTCTGTGTGTGTGCCCGAGGTGAGGTATTTTACTAGCATGTAGGCAATTGTATCAATCTTATTTGTGGATGCAGAGTGTATGTTTACATGATGATAGCTTAGTAAATGACAGGGCTGGATAGCCTTTTTCTCCTGTCTACCCAGTTATCCTCTCCACACTGCTAAGGATACATCCCAGCTGTCAGCCAAAGGGTGTGACCACCTTCAAGACATCTCTTTATCCAGAACAGTCTTTTTTTCTGTTCTTCCTTTGTAAAGAAATGGGGATGAATGTCAGGAGCCCCTGGACTCGATTCAGCAAATGTCACCATCAGAGGAAGATTAAAACTAAATAGTTGAGCTATAGGAAAGGAAAAGAAGTCTTCAAAAGTATTTATCTGTTTTATTGATACAGATTAATAAGGCATTTGCTCAATTATGGTAAATATTTTGTACCACACAGCAGAATAATGTGCGGCAATCAATTAAACTGGACAATAGCACTTTGAACAAAACACTAATAATAGTGCACAAAACTTAAATCAATGAGTATAGACAAGTAATCATACAGAGCCCCGACACAGCCGTGTTTTGCGTCAGGGGGGGATCAATTCCAAAAAATTTTACAAAACAAAATACATAGTTATTGTACAGTGTGGCAGACACGAAGGTAAAATTTACAACATCATGAATCGAGAGAAACCAAAAAAGCACTGCTAGAGTCAAAGTAACAAAGCAGGGGCAGTATAAAAAATAAAAAAAACATTAAATAAAAAATTTAAACTGGTAGACGATGAACCATGGAACATATAAATTAGCCCTATGTGAGTGAAGGGGAAAAAGACAGGGGGAGGACAAGGGAAGGTGGAGAAAAGAAAAATGGAAAGAGAAAGAACAGGCGACATGAAATAGAGTGCAATGATACCAGGTTTAGAGTGCTAAGGTAAAGGGTATGTTGAGTAGAAACCAACAGCAAGACGAGACTCAATGGCCGGGAGGCCCGGCTGATATAGTACCTTAGTAAGGATAAATCTGCAGCGAAACCATGATTATCTAACAGTGAAGCTGGAAACAAACACCAGGGTATTAGAATATCACGTATGCCAAAGCCTCAGAAGTCATGTGAGCTGCTGTGACAATAGGTACCTTCAAACCAAGGAATCCCGGACAGACTCTCTTGCATGTATAAACGTATAGAGGATAGATTAGTCCCCCCAGGGACATCGCAGAGAACCACAAACAACTTCAGAAGCCAGACCCGAAGGTCTAATGCTGTAAACAAAAAAAAATGAGAAAAACAAGCGGGGATGTAACTGAGCAAGGATGGCCCCCACAAATGATAATATAAAATTTTGGTACAACATTCCAGAGGGTTTTAAAACATCTCACAGAATACTGTGATGCATGATGAGATATTTGTCTTTATAGTAGACTAGTATATGGTTCTTTGTAAGGTATGGGATACTGCCACTTGAGATCTCTTTAAGTATAATTGAAATGCTTCCATAGCTATATATTAGGTTTAGCATTGGAAGCTGCTTGAAGTTATTGAGTTTAAAATATTACAAGTATAACAGCTGTAGCAGATTTAGAAATCTATTGTCAGGTATGTGTATGAAAGTATTTATCAATAAGAATATGAATTCCATGGCTCAGACTTTTAGTGCCCACCCATGTTAACCCTGGACTCAGCCAAAAATTAATTTCTGGCTACACCACTGACGCCATCCATAGCAGAAGTAAAGTTATGTGGTAGGGGAACCTGGCGTGCGCTCATGCACGTAAATACTTAGGCGCTCATTTCAAGTGACCTTCCCGGAATGCCCATGTCCCATCTTTTGTTAACTTTTTGATTTCTGCACTTACTAGGAGATACACTTGTACTCAGGCGCTTCTTAAAACCCGTGCGTCACAAGCTGGCTCGAGACAGGCGCGTATATCCTGGCTTTGACGCACATAGGGCTTTTAAAATTCACCTTTAAATGATTATGAATTACTGAGTTATCTTTCATATAGGCAATTCTTGTGCTCCTACCATGTGACAGGGGCTGACCAATGGCACCGGTAGCCACTGTGACATAGTAGGTCAAAGGCTAATTGATGCCATTTTGAATACCGGCAGCCGAGGGCGTGACTGCAGGAGATGGCTCCCGGACCCCCCGCTGGACCACCAGGGAGTTTTGGTAAGTCTTTAGGGGGGGGGGTTGGTTAAATTGGCTCCTTTAGACGGCCAAATAATTCAGCGAAGATTCGTTGTATTCTGGGGAATCGCCATACGTTTCACTTCCCCACAAATACAACGAATATGGCCCTATACGTTGCGGATTACCAATTCGTAGGGAACGAATGCACACTCCTAGTCTTTATTAAGAGAAGAGAAAGGCACAACCCACAGAACTGGAGATGCAGTAATAAGTAAAGTTCAGAGCAGAGGGGTATACCCTGGGGTGAGACCTCAGATCTGAAGATCCGGTAGTAGCCTGCGGAGCGGGGTACGCCAGAGAGATGTCTCAGTAGTGGCAATGAGATGGTAGTCCGAGGCGCAGGAACCCCGATGAGGTTCCTGTAGCAGTGGTGTGGTAATTACCTGCAGAGCAGGATATACCGGAGTGGTTCCTTCTGGGATGGTGCGGTAGTGGCCCATGGCACAGGGTACACCGAAGAGGATCTCACAACGAGGCTTGAAATAGTTGAAGTCCATAGAAATAGGTACTCACAAGAGGTAGTTCCAGGAGAGGTCCCGGGAACGGGCATATAGAAGTCCAAGGCAGAAAGGTCCTCCGAGAAGTGGTTAGCCAGAGGAGCAGGTACCCAGAGTGTCTCACGCCAAGTGTAGAATCTGGAACTCCAAGGCCAGCTTAAGTACAAGAGATAGGCGACGTCATCCGGAGGGGATGTCCGAGGTTCCCGCCATGACGTGTACAAAGGTGGCGCGTGCATACAACTAAGCAATTCCTGAAACAAGATGGTGGTCGGCAGCGCCCACACTGTCCCAGGAACGCCAGGCTGGTTGGCGGTGGCCGCCATTCTTCCAATGGATGACAATGCAGCAAAGAAAGAGGTGAGTTTTAGTGGTCACAGCCGTCTACAACCGACAGGCGTAACACTGTACTAGCGTATTTTCTGTTCTTGAAACTACCCTTCACAAATCCATGAAAGAACAGGCTCAGAAGGGCCCATCACTAAACCCATGTGCAGAGACGGAGTGGGTGGAATGAGAACACATTCATGCACTATGACTTTAATTATCTTCGATTCAGGTGGTGGACTAATGCTTGAGTCTCTACTCGCAGGGGAGGCTCAGTTCTCCATTTTAATAATCCCTGCAGTCTTAAAATTAAATCTTCAAAAAAATCTTGTGTCCAGTCCCTCTTTCCTCGTCAAATGCTCCTTCCCGGAGTCATCTACTTTAGGTGTCTTAATAAGTGACCGTTATGCTTCCCTGCACACTAAGAGGGAGCAGGTCACTACTACAAGATGAAGGCTGCAAAGGGGGAATACTGATGTTGGAGCTTAGAGAGGCTCCAGATGAAAAAAAGTGCCCTCTCCTAAACTGCCTGTACTAGTTAAGGAAGATAAGCGGACCTCATGGGAATCCAGGGTAATATAAAAAGCAGGCATCTTACCCTTCCTGTTCTTTCCCCATAAATGGCAACACAAAGATTTTTTGGTCTAAGGGGCGCGCCACTTAGGCAAGCTGCTTTTGAAGGTACCAGTGGCCCTTTCTGCTGATGTCAAACTCCCCGGGGGGGGGGGGAGGGAGGGTAAGCACAGATCTTCCGGGGCTCCACTCCTCTAACAGTGTCCCCCCCCTTTTGAAATGTTTAAGAAATAATTGACATTCTGGGGTACTCAAGTGATAAAATATCACTTGTTTCAAATGTCCATTATATTCCCAGGACTAAAAAGAATATTTATGCTGGAGAAGGTATGGTTGATTGTTTAGTAACTAATGAGGCCAGTCTCTCTACTTTCTGAGAATTATCCTTTGAAGATATTCCCCTGAAAGCTACTCTTCTGGCTTTTTAGTTTAGAGAAAGATAAGGCACAACTTTTGCCTAAACATTTTTCTTGTAAAAATATTAAATTCTGTGGTCAGAAAGTACAGGTATTTCTGGATTTTTCAGTTTGTACCCAGATGCAAAGGAAACAATTCCTGTTATTTAATCAGAGTATTATCTATGAGCTAATCCAGTCAAGGCGAGTCATCAACCATGCCAGGACTGCATACCTGAGATATAAAATCTGGTGAGACTTCAAGCTCTGAGGAATTTCAAACTAGTGGTAATGTTTTATGGAAGCTTTTCTAGGTTGTAAAAAAAAAAATATACCTCTCTGCACAGAAGACAGTGGCACACATCTCTTTTCAGGGGTTTTTTGTTTTTTTTTAAGTCATCTATCAAATGAAAACAAATGTATAAGCCAGGTTGCTATGACTGCTTAAGTGAAAGTACAATAAATATGCTAACGATGACACTGATGCTCTCTGAATGCATCTGATTGGTTGCAGAAATAATACACTCCAATAATATTTAACTTTTCCTAATTGCCTGTTTATTAGCTCCTGGCAAAGTGTAAATGAGCAGCTGCCATTATCCACAAGCCGTGAAGTCGGAGGCAAGAATTTGCAGCTCTCTGAAGGTGAACCCAATTGAGGCAAGCATGGTAAGCAATGCTGGGCAGCTCCTTGGCCTTTTTGTGGCCGTCTTGGGTTTCCTTGGCACCTTCATCGCCACCGTACTTCCTCACTGGTGGAGGACAGCACACGTGGGCACCAACATCATCACGGCAGTGGCCTACTTTAAGGGGCTCTGGATGGAGTGCGTCTGGCACAGCACCGGCATCTACCAGTGCCAGCTTCATCGGTCCCAGCTGGCCCTGCCCCGTGACCTGCAGGCGGCTCGCGCCATGATGGCGGTGTCCTGCGTCCTCTCCACACTGGCTTGCGTCGTGTCCGTCGTTGGCATGAAGTGCACGCAGTGTGCCAGAGACTCTTCTGCCAAAAGTGCCATTGCAGTCTGTGGAGGTATTTCCTTCATACTAGCTGGGATCATGTGCTTGGTTCCAGTTTCCTGGTCCACCAGTGACATGGTGAAAGACTTCTACAATCCCATGCTGCCCAACGGGATGAAGTACGAGATGGGGCAAGCCCTGTACGTGGGCTTTGTCTCTGCAGCTTTGACCATCGTTGGCGGGACTCTGTTGCTGTGTTCATCATGCCAGGGAAACCGGAATCATATACCTCAGCGGCCACCACTGCGGCATGCAAGGGCAGCCCCCTCCTACAGACTGCCATCTGCATACAAAGGTAACAGTGCCCCTTCGCTGACATCTGCTTCACACAGTGGATACAGGTTAAATGACTATTTCTGAGTTTATCCAGATCATCCTCCGGGTCACCACTATGCGATCACCACATTGACAGAGACTCAAGGTGGCTTTTAAGTGCCAAAAGTTTACCAGTTTGTTTTTCAGTGTTTGTGCAAGAAGCGTGACTGATATAAAAGTACTGTAAGGAGATCCATACATGAAAAAAAAAAGGTGTAACACTGAAATTCCCAGGAAAAATAAAACTGAAAACCAAGATCCCTATTCATTAACAGAAGATTTGGGGAATGGAGAGTGTTTCTGGATAACATTCCTTTTTTTTCCCCCTCTAGCTATTGTACAAGGGAGCAGGTAAAAATAGCACAATAACTTAAATGTAAATGGCTTATAGATGACTCAGAATAGTAGACAGAAAAACGGATGGCTCCGCACACCTTTCAAACTTGTGAGCAGCAGCAGCTATCAAGGCTTCAGCCTCAGTCACTGCAGCATTCATAATTCAGTCCCCTGTGATCTTGCTGCTATAGCTTCCTTCCAGTCAGGGCTGGAGCGGGGTGACAGAGCTTTCCAATAGCAGTGCTAGCTCGGTCAGCCCTGCCTGTTGTGTTTTGTCGTTCGGTAATCAATCCACCCAAAGCCAAGGTTGTAGCTTTCTGAACCCGGGGCTGAAAAGTGTGTATCTGAGATTATAGGACGGAGGAAAAGACGTTTCTAATTTTTTTTTTTTTGGCAGCGTGAGAAAACAATGCTAGGAGCTGACTGGCTCCAGATATATTCAATCTACACGACTCAGGAGTTTTGCAGAACGGAAGCGAAAACACTTGTCATTGATCTGGTCAGTTAGGAAAGGGTTTTTTTTTTTGTTTATTTCTGGGGAAGCAAAGCTGCTCCCTAAACAGCAAGGGGAGACACTTTCTGCTGATCGGGTACACTTCCTGTAAGGGTATAGAAAGCTGTTGCATTTATACAAAAACACTACACAACATAGTAAGTTGAAGCAAACAAGAGAAAAATGTATTTTTGAAATTCTTAAAGAAAATGTATGCAGTTCAAACCATATGTATGTTTGTGCTTCCTGAGTGCATCCTTGTACATGAGGGCTGTAGCGCCACACAGCAAAGCTCTACCGGCCTCCGTCTCTCCGAGGAGGGAGCAGGTGGGACTTCAAGATATGGGGGGAGCTGATTGGCTGACAAATTTCTGTTACTCTCCAATTGGGCCTAAAAAAATGTATTCTCCCGCTTTTGCGGACGCCTTGAAAAGCACCCACCGGAAAAATTCCACTACCCCCATAAGAGAGAGCCAGTTTCGGAGTGACATCGGCAGATGTGTCAAAGGGATGGTATCCGCCTGTGCACGTCAGCTCGTTTGTGACATCACAGTCATGGTGGTCCAATCAAGTCCAGTAGCTGTAATGAGACCTGTGAATCTCTTGCCAACATGACAACTGGGGGAGTGCTGCAGAAAAGTATTTTTTTGTTTTTTTTTAAATTGAAAAGACTTAAATGTGTAGTGTGTTGAGTAACATTTGAAAATAAAGATAAACTTTGGTAGTAGGTGCCCTTGCTTTATTCTGGGCTCAGTCAAAGCAATCTTGTTTGCCTGCCCTTGTACAGGACACTATGCAATGAATCTCATACATTTTGGCTTTTATGCTGAGAAAATGCCATATCCACGTGTGACTCACAGAGCAGTCCCACTGACAGCTCTCCGCATTCTGGTTCTCGGGGTTTAGGCAGATTTCTAGTGCCGATCATAAGGGAAATGTGCTCATGATTGTGGTAATTCTTTGAATGCTGAAGTGCAGCTGCGAAAAGAACAAAGCTAACTTTGTAACTGTATGCGCCGCCTACAGTGTATAAAAAGCACTTTTCCTGAGCAAAGTGTTTGATGTATTCATACTGTAACCGTCTCTTTTTAGTCAGTAAGGAGGTCCAGACAACTGATCCCTAAAGATAGACTTTTATTGCCAGCAAGATGCAGCTAAGACAAAGGCTTAGTACAACTGCATGCCCCTCCCCTTCAGGAGCAGACTCTTATGCACTTTACAGTTCTTATCTTTTACACATGCGTTCTAAGCAGTGCTGAGCAAGCATATTCCGGCTGAAGGGGCTACTGACCCCCTCCCTAGACACCCTGGAACTTTCGTGAAACTTCTCCCATGTTCTGCAGGAGAGGCTGCTGGGACTTGCAGTTCTGGAAAGGAATTCGCGAGTCTGCAGTAATACAGCTCATCACATAATACATCCATTGTTCTAATCTAGGTTACAGCAGTGAAAGCTTATCAGAGAATAAGAACAGCGAAGCCAAAAAAATGAAAATGTGCAATGTGCTGACAGAGTTTCTCAATGTCCTAATTACAGCTGTATTGCAGACTGTAAGTAAACCCGTCATGAAGCAGGGAATTCTGGTACATGAAGTCCTTTGTCAGGTTGAAGCTTTCAGACTCCTTCATTCCCCCCTTTGATACTTATCATTCTCTATGAAAAGTATCACACCATCACAACGCAACTGTGGAGCTGAAAGAAACAGAAACAAGAAAAATTAGCAATTTGAGTTCTCAGGGGGCCCTAATTTCCCAAACAGTCCGTTGGTTTCTTCACGGGTTTGAGACGGATGGGCCCTATTGGCTCCACCCCCCTTTGTAGCCCGAACTTGTCATGTATGGGAAGATGGCCCAGGATAAAACATGAGGATGGTTAAACAGGTTCTATAGGCTCAGAGGAATACATGTACAGTGACAGAAGCTGCGTGGCGGTTTTGCGTTCAGCAATGTCCTTCATCACCCGACGAAGGTGGTTTGAGCAAGAAAGGAATAATTCAGGGTCCTAAAAGACAAAACAGAATTAAACTGGCTTGGATAACAAACAAGCTCTTAAATCCACCGATCATGGAAAACCAACCACGGAATCCATTGGTCCAGTCCCAAGCACTATTCCATTGCTGGACAGGGACGTGTGCCATCTTGACCATGCGATCAGTGATGTCTTGGATAACCTTGTTTTGGTCATCTACCTGTAAACAACAATTGGAGAGGTTAAATGTTCCACAAACCCTCCTTCCTGGGCCAGAGGGTAATCTAAAACCAATCTATTCTGGTACACTGCAGTCATAATTTTGGTATTTTGTTTTGCCCAGAGTTTAAGAGCGAAAGCAGTCGTTGGTGATGAGCTCCAGGACTGCCTGAAGCCTGATTGTTCAGTTGTTTTCCCTCTATAATGCTCCATGCACTTGAATTGTAAGGAAGGCATATTTAGAGTCTGTATAGATATTTACAGTTTGTCCTTCTGCCAACTGCAGAGCTCGAGTAAGGGCGATTAGTTCAGCTTTTTGTGCAGACGTTCCTGGGGGAAGAGGTTGAGCCTCAATGATTTCATCTTCGGATACAACAGCATATCCAGCAGAACGTATCTCATGAATGATTTGGCTGCTCCCATCAGTGAATAAAGTCCAAGCTCCTTGCCAGGGTTGATCCCTCAGGTCTGGTCTACTGGAATGTATTGTAGTCATGACTTCTTCACAATCATGGGCAATTGGTTCAGGTGCCGGCATAAGAGTGGCCGGGTTCAAGTTTTTGCTGTCTTGTATTTGAAGTTCAGGTGTTTCACACAGTAAGGCTTAATACTTGACGAGACGTGAATTAGTCATCCATTTTGGTCCATGAGTCTCTAGTAATCCTTGAATAGTATGAGGAGTTGTTACTTGTAAAGTCTGTCCAAATGTTAGCTTAACAGCTTCGGGTATCAGTAAGCATGCAGCAGCAATGCTTTGAAGGCAACCAGGCCATCCTTTTGCAACATTGTCCATTCCTTTTGAGAGATATGCAACAGGTCGCTCCCATGAGCCTAGAGTTTGAGTCAATACCCCAATGGCCATTCCCTTTTTCTCATCGATGAATAGATGGAATGGTTTCATTACATCTGGCAATCCTAAAGCAGGTGGTTCAATTAAGGCTTCTTTTAGTTGACGTAGGCTTGCCAGCTCATGTCCTTCCCACAACTTGTCGTACAGGGGTTGGGCCATAACTGCATAGTTAGCAATCCACAGTCTACAGTATCCTGCAGCTCCAAGGAACGCTCGGAGTTCCTTCTTACAAGTGGGTATAGGTTGACCTCTTATCGAACTGGTGCGAGAAATTCCCAGACATCGGGTTCCTCCACGTATTTGGAAGCCTAAATATTCTACTTCCAACTCACAGATTTGCGCTTTCTTTTTACTTGCACGATATCCTTTTGCGTACAACGTCTTTAGCAGCTGAAGAGTGGATACTTCACATTCGAGGTACGTCTCTCGAAACAACAGAAGTTCATCCACGTATTGTATTACTGGCCCATACATGACTTGGTACATCTTCAAGTCTTTTGCCAGTTGCTCACCGAACAGCGTAGGTGAGTGCCTAAACCCTTGAGGCAAACGAGTCCATGTGTACTGCTGCTTTATTCCAGTAGGTGCATTTTCCCATGTGAAAGCAAAAATCTTTTGACATTCCTCCGCCACCGGGACGGAGAAGAAGGCATCTTTGAGATCAATGACACTGTACCACTTTGACGCAGGAGAGACTTGAGCCAAGATTGAATATGGATTTGGTACGAGGGCTACTAGATCTGCTACTTGATTATTCACCTTCCATAAATCCTGTACCGGTCGGTAATCAGTAGAACCAGGTTTCTTTACGGGCAACAAAGGGGTGTTCCAAGCAGATCGGATTCGTCGGAGAATGCCCAAATCATACAGTCTCTGCAGATGTATCTGGATTCCTTGCCTGGCCATATATGGAATGGGGTATTGAGGTTGATTAATCACCTGTGCATTCTGTTTCATCTCTATCCATCAGTTGTCTTCGTTTTTCGTTGAGGGGGGTGTTTTCATATCGATGTTCGATGGTTCGTTCGACTATGGGAAGATGTAGTCTCCATTCTTCTTGGAGGGGACAGATGAGTATCACTGGATGGTCCCCGAAGGAGGCTTTAACTTCCCCTGTTGGTTGAAATCTCAATGTGGTCTGAGGCTTACACAGCAGGTCCCATCCGATAAGGGATACCATGGTCCCACCTACTTGTATAGTTCATTCTTTCTGCAGAGGGGCAGTGAGTACCTGACCTGAGGCACCCACTATAGAAACAGTCTCTTTCGTCGGGGGGGCCGATTGGTGCAGTCATGACAGATCATTGGCCTCTGAGTCCAACAGGCCCCTGATTTTTGTTGTGTTACCTCGTGGATCTCCACCAGAGGGTCAGTGGGGATTCTTCCCTCCCGGTCTCTTCAGGCTGTATGCTCCTTGTCGCCTCCCCCGCCATCTGCCAGTGGGGGTTGTCCGATCTCCTTCCTCCTCGGCCCCTTGGTGTCGGTGCAGGTCCATTTTTGTCGTTAGTATTCACTGCAGGGCTCCCGTATTTCTTTTGCCATTCTTCACAGTCTCTCTTCCAATGGCCTTCATTTTTGCAGTACGCACACTGATTCTTTCCCAACGGGGGTCTTGTTCCCCCTCCTCTTCGCGGTCTGCCATTGTCTTGGCTCCTTCCCGTCCGAGTGTCCTCGAGAGCGGCGGCTAACAGTCACTTTCTCCTTCATGTCTCTACTTGCTTCTCTCTTTTCTCTTCCACTTCTCTATTTCCACATACCTGGTCTGCTATAGCTTTTAACTGGCTGAGGCTCATGCCCTCAAAGCCTTCGGCCTTCTGCAGCTTCTTCGGATGTCGGGTCTCTATTATTAAGTTCCTGGTTGCAGGGACGGGCCCTTTTCTTCTCTTCCTGATCCCTGTTCCCATACATCTCAAAATACGATGAAAAGATTACAGTCCATCTGGAAATTGAATAGGTGACCTGCGCCTGGAGGCAAATCAGTTCTGACGAGGCTGAGAAGCTGCAAAACATTACTTCCTTCATACTTGTAAGTTTGGCATTGGGTTAATTCAATAAAGTCAACCTGGATCTGCAGGCAAGGATCCAGGGGGGGCGCTTTAGGTGTGCAGGAGTGATGATCAAACCCTTGGAAGCCTTGTATCAATTACATTGCAAACACTAAGAACATATGGTAATAGCCAGAGTCCAGCCCCCACCAGTGGTAAAAGAACATAATTGCAATATATATATATATATATATGTGTGTGTGTGTGTGGGCCACTACCACTGAATCAAAATTTTTAATATTAAGTCTTTGTTTTCTCTGTTTTTTTTTTTTTTTTTTTTTTTTTACAAACGGCATCCTGTAATTCCCACAGTCAGAACTGCAGCTGTCCTATCTTGCCGCTTGCTATGCCCTGCATATTTAACAAAGCTTTAACAAAGGTCCCATTCTTAATCATTTCTCCTCTAATTTTCCCAGAGACAGCTTTAAAATAAACTGCGTCAGCAAAAGAGAGTTCATACTTTATCATGCATTCCAATGTAACTTTTAAATAACAGATAATATATAGGAGACAAGTACGAACAATAATTAACATGGTATTAGAGAATAATTGACTAACCTGTGGATGTATCGAGTGAAAGATAAGCATAGGGAGGACACTGGGATAGAAGATATGAGAAAACTAAAAACTTCTGATTAACAACGCCAGCATTGAAACGCACAGCCATATTGAATGCCTACGCACTACGTACTGACACGCAGTGGAATGCACCACCATTCCACAATCACACTTTTGTACTGTAACAATGAATTTGCTGCTATAAAATGTCTTAAAAATAGCCTGCATCATAAGGCACTAAATGATTTGTAAGGGACCCTTGGTTCTGGTATTTCTTTGCAAGTAGCAATCCTTTGTCAGATTACAGACAGTTTTAGCAAGGACCTTGGAGAATAAATTTAATCAGCAGAAACTCTGAGCTAAAAAAACTTCAACTTCTGTGAAACAGCCTATAAATGCCAAGGAATCTTCCTTTCGTGTAATTGACATACCACAATTCTATCTTTAGTCACATACGCACACCATCAACTAACTTTCAATAATGCTTTGGCTCAACCCCTTTTTTTTTTTCTCTCTCTCTGGCTCGATCCCCTCCTCTCTCCTGTAATTATCTCTGCCGTTAACCCTTAACTGCCATCAAGTTCTAAACTTCAACACCAGTAAATGCATTCTCCAGTAATCAAATCAGTATTTTAACTTAACACTGTAAATTAATTTGTTGTATAGTAGTCTTGTGCAGCATCTGTAAACCAAAATCTCTCCTTATTAGGGTTTAAAACAATTAAAAAATCCCTGGTACATGTGCTTGCAATTCACAGATAGCAGTTACATACATTACAATCCTTAATTAATAATGGGGACTTCCAGTTCCCCATTTTGTGCGCCTGAGCCACCATTACGAGGGCGGCTCCCTCCACTAACTTCTTTGCCCATGACGGAGGATTCTCAATGACTGCAATCCAAGCAGTTATGTACGGTATATCTTCAGGGCAACCCGGATTCCCTTCTCGTCTAACTATATTCTGGACCCTTGTGGCCGTTTGGAAATCGAAAGTTCCTACCGGAGGCCAATTTACACACAAACTGGGCCACCTATGGGTGCATCGTTGAATCATTCCGGGTTTTGTACATTTTCGTCTATCAAACACTTCACTATAGTGCTTCGTCATGGCTTTTAGCGGAGTTGAATAGCCCCCTCCCATTAGGATAGAATTCACAGACAAAGGAGGGAAGGGAAGACGGATAGGTAAGGGGTCCGTATCCGTCAGACACAAAAGGGTCACAATCGCCCCGACTAGGACGCGGTCAGCCCGGCCTAGAACTGCGAGGCCATTCACTCTCTTTCACACAACAAGAAACTTATTCCCACTACCGTATGCTTCACTTATAATTTTCTCCTTTTTATACGCGTGGTCTTCGGAACATAATTCCTACTAACACACTGCGTGGGGTGTGATCAAAGCCCCCTCGGTCCGCCGGGGATGGACCGGTTATTTGTTACTCTTTTATCTATTCTTCACTTATTTCACTGTTCCCCATAATACTCGCCTGCAGGGTTCTTCCGATCGTCACGAAAGCCTTCTTCCCGGATCACCAGCCCAAAGGTCTCAGAGGATCTCCGTGGAATGACCCCCTCAGATACCTGATCACTGAACTCAGCGGTGGCCACTCACCAGGCAAGTCTGGGGGATCACTCCGCCACAAAATCCCCTGGACCAACTGGGGGGCTAAAATAGCGTCCCCGGTACCTCCTGGCTGGCTCGCCAAATGTAACCGTCTCTTTTTAGTCAGTAAGGAGGTCCAGACAACTGATCCGTAAAGATAGACTTTTATTGCCAGCAAGATGCAGCTAAGACAAAGGCTTAGTACAACTGCATGCCCCTCCCCTTCAGGAGCAGACTCTTATGCACTTTACAGTTCTTATCTTTTACACATGCGTTCTAAGCAGTGCTGAGCAAGCATATTCCGGCTGAAGGGGCTACTGACCCCCTCCCTAGACACCCTGGAACTTTCGTGAAACTTCTCCCATGTTCTGCAGGAGAGGCTGCTGGGACTTGCAGTTCTGGAAAGGAATTCGCGAGTCTGCAGTAATACAGCTCATCACATAATACATCCATTGTTCTAATCTAGGTTACAGCAGTGAAAGCTTATCAGAGAATAAGAACAGCGAAGCCAAAAAAATGAAAATGTGCAATGTGCTGACAGAGTTTCTCAATGTCCTAATTACAGCTGTATTGCAGACTGTAAGTAAACCCGTCATGAAGCAGGGAATTCTGGTACATGAAGTCCTTTGTCAGGTTGAAGCTTTCAGACTCCTTCAATACCAAGAAGGGGATTTCTACAAATGAAGTTCTTGCATTGCCTGTCCCTATACCTCCCTACTTTGGGGCTGATGCAATATGGTGCGCTGTAGGGATGGGAATCGTTTTTCAATGATTAAAATTATCGTCCGATAATTTTAAGATCGTCTTAAATCGTTAAAGAACACGATACAATAGGAATTCTAATGATTTATCGTAAAAAAATTGTTAATCAGGTTAGTGCGCACTAACCGGGAGTTAGTGCACACTAACAGAAAATGATACAAATTGACACTATTCAGGTCAGTTTAGGAATGAATATGTATTCCTATTGGCTGGCTGCCCTCTTATTTATTGATGTTACCAAGGTTCCCACTGAGGTGATGGTTGGGGGGGGATGGGAAATGGAAACGGTTGGTAGCTTGACAAAAAAAGTAATGTGATCAGTCAATGTGACTAGAACTTGTGCCCTATCCCTGATACCGGGAGTGTTGTGATCTTCCTGCATGCAGTGCCGTATCCCTGCTCAGTGCAGGAAGATCACAACACCCCCGGTATCAGGGATAGGGCACAAGTTCTAGTCACATTGACTGATCACATTACTTTTTTTGTCAAGCTACCAACTGTTTCCATTTCCCATCCCCCATATATTGTCAGTGGGAACCTTGGTAACATGAATAAATAAGAGGGCAGCCAATAGGAATACATATTCATTCCTAAACTGACCTGAAAAGTGTCAAATTGTATCATTTTCTGTTAGTGCGCACTAATTGGAAAAACCGATTTTTTAACTAAAAAATCGTGCCAAACACGATTTTCTTCTCCTGCCAGATGATTTCGATTGTTACGACGATCGGGCACACGATTCACATCCCTAATGCGCTGAGCCGAGTGCACTGTTAATGTGCAGTTGGACGCAGGTAAAATAGGTGCTAATCAAGCCCCTAATGCAATAAGGGGATTAGCGCATATTCAACGTGCATCCAATGCATGTGAATGAGGCTATTAGGCATTCACTCCCGATGCAAAGAGAAAAATGTGCGTCTTGGACGCACATTTAACTGTCATCTATTAACACCTGCCAGGAGCAGATATTCATAGATATGCGCATCAAAAAAGAAAAATAAAAGAAAAAAAATTGACTGACGCTGAGTTCAACGGCATCGGTTTTCCTTAGCGGCAGAGAGCCACGAAAACTGACACAGATAAACCCAGTGTTGGTTTTGTGACTAGTTCGCTGAAGACCAACGCCAAGTTTATCAGTGGTTTTTGTGGCTGTCCACCGCTAAGGAAAACAGACGCCGATAAACTCGCATTAGTTTTTATCCGAAATGAGTGTGAACTGTATAACCTGGGGTCCCGACCATCCTCCTGAACTACATACATCAGTACCTGTGAAAATTGATATTGGGTCAACACCGAATCATCTGCATGTACTAAGACCCTTCCAATGCCGGACGCATGCGTAAATAGTACCACGCCGATCATACAGGGCATACCACCTCATTCTCTGCCGGTAATAGGCAATAGGTAATAGGCAGAGAAAAGTAAGCACCTTTTCCCCGATTGATCCGTCTTAGATTTAGGCACAAACAGTGTGACATCCTCTCTGGACACACGCACGCATCTGGCCTCCATGCCTTGTTCCTTAGCTCTGTTCCTGGATTTGGCTATAAGTTCGCTAATACGCATGGCTCCGAAGAAAGCCCATGAGAAAGCCACTCTAAACAAAGCCACTTCAAAACCCGACCAACAACTAAGCAAGTGTGTGGAAAATCTCACCAAATCAGTATCCCTAATAGGTAATAGTTTGTCCCTAATCATGCCCATACCTCTTTTCCAACCACTTAGCACCTTTCGTAACCGAAAACTTCGCGCAGGATGTCCTCCCCCTGTTTCCTTCTGAAAAAAGGTGAAACCGGCTAAGTGTGCTGTCACCGTTCCCATCGTGTACCCTTCAAGTTTGGCCTGTAAAACGAATCTAACCAGCAAGTCTTCCGGGACCTGTCCCCCACCCCACCCCACCCCTGTCATAAATAATCTAGCACCGCTTGGTTTCCTTTTACATAAGACGTCCGCATATTAGGAGCCACCGTGCTCTGAATTATTGCCCATTCCTCTTCTTCATTGGTCTTCACCCTGAGCTCTGCATCGCTCGAGCACCGTGCAGTCTGCCAACCTTATGTAAAAAAGGAAATTATGAACCAGTTCCTGCAAACTTAATCACTTATTTTATTTTATTTTTTTTATATCCTGCTACAAAATGTTGATCTCCCAAACCCCACACTAATGATAGCATCCTGACACCTTAACCGTCCCTGTGACCTCCACTGTCCCCTTATTTATTTTTACTTTGCTCCTGCTGTCGGGGTTTTGGAAGTCGCCTGCATACATTTGGTGCTGGGATGGGCACCGTTGCACGTCCCGTATGCATGCCTAAACTTGCAATCCGGAAACAAGCAAGTGGCTCTGTTGAACCTCCAGCACACATCCTTATTCGCGTCTGCAATCCTGCTCTCCCTATTTCCCTGAACCCCCCCCTCCCCCTCCTTTGTCCGCTCCTGCACTGCTCCCCACACCTCCCGCAGACCCTGCCCTCACTCCCCCCCCATGTCTTTACCTTGCTTGCCACTTTTATTGGTCATCTGCGGCAACCATAAATTGATGTCCTGAGTACCCCAAGACAAGCTTATTGCCCGCCATTTTCTCCCTGAACTTCTCGTTGTAGTTGAGGCATGCCCAACCCTCGTAATCCTTGAAGGCACCAAGTATGCTGTCTCCATAGGATAGCAATGCCCCTTGGAAACCTGGCTGATAGTGCCCCACCACACTAGCTAGCCGTAAGAAACCATGCATCCAATTTAAGATGTTCTTGGCAACTTTGATCCTTGTCTCACTCTCCCTCTTCCTTCCCTTCTTCTTCCTACTCTTACCACCCATCCTACCTCCTAGTAATTGAAAAATGTTAACATATCTGCGCTTCTTTATTCTTCTACATAACTTACTGGGAACATCTTCCCATAACTCCATTAGGGGCGCTAACGCTGGGTGTCCCATGTCCTGAGTTGGCCCTAAGTCGCTGCGCCTCAACGCCCTCCTATCCGCACTGGAATCTGAATCAGACTCCGTGGAAGAACTACTGTCCGTATCTGAGCTAGAAGAAGTGCCCCGACTATGCTTAACCCTTTTCCTTCTCGCCTTAGTTGCCTTACTTTCCCACACATTACCTGCACCTTGTCTGGGCATCCTGCTCCTTGCAACTTCTCCAGTCTCTTCTGCTCCCTTCTGTATGGGGTCACCGGCTGCCTCTCCCTCCATGCTTCTTTAAACGACGGCCCAGGCACATTCTGTTCCTCTGCACCTGAAACGACAAAAGCACTGGCCGCAGTACCCATTCCCATTTCTTGTACTGGTTCAACCGCGCCTGACCTGCCCTCAAAAGGCTTGCACGCATGACACAACCTTGCATCTCTGCTTTCTGCTCCCTGCCCCAGAAATACCTGCCTCTGTCCTAACTGCCCCTGCCTCCCGCTCCTCCCTGAAGCCCCTTCAGACCCTCCCCTCAAAGCCTCGCATCCCGGCATCAAAATCGCCATTGTAATAATGCATTACACTCTCTCCTCGGCCCCCCTCCTCCTGCCCTGAAACCCGTACCGTACTCACCGCATGCGGGGAGGTTAATCCGTCTATCCTGCTCTCTTCCTCTGTTCGCCTGCCTTCGTGCTCCCTCCGAACCTCGACTCCGACCTCGTCTCTCCCTGGTACGCACCGGACTCTCTCCCTCTCTCCGGGGCCATCCGAGCAGCTCTCCGCGTGAGCTGGGCCCTCTCTGTCCCGATCTTCTGTGCCCCCGTGTGCTCCATCCTCCGTCTGAACTCCTCTTCTCTCAGTGCCGCCATGGTGTGATGCCGCGGCACAGCTCCTCCGGCCGTGAAAGCTCGCTCATGCGCGCCGGCCTCCCTCCTCCGCTCTTGGGTGCACCCTGCTGTCTCGTATCTCTGGGCTGCCGGGCATGGGGATTCTAAAATTGGAACCTGAAGCGTGGATGGACAAATCGATGGGACCCGCTGGGGACAGCACAGCTTCGCCTGACCCTGCCTCTCTGGAATCACTGATCTCCGCCTCGGGGCCACTTTCCCCAGAACCCTCCTCAATCCTGGGACCCAGTATGGCAGCCTCTCCGGGGGGAGGGAGGGAGGGGGTGAAACCTCTAACTCTGATTGCAAATCCACCTGTGTCGCCGCCACTGCACCTATGCGGCCCCGCTTCTTGGAATTCGCCCTGCTGGGGACCCATCCTACCTCTTCTTTCCCCACCTCGTCCCATGGTAATAGAATGAAGGTTTAGGGCGGAGGAGAGCAAATTATTCGGCTCCTAGTCCTGTTCGCAGCCTTCTTCGTCTGCTGTCAGTCTCTACGTTACCTGCTCTAACCAATCACCTTCTTGATTTTAAACTTTACCGTTGGCCACCCGCTCCCGTGTACCCTTCCCCCTATCCTATTTCTGTTTCCCGCCTCGCTCCTGACTCTTTCCCTATTCCCCTCCCCCTCTCTCACTTCCTCTCATCTCACGCGGTTTCCCCCATGTTATGTCCACGGCTCGGGAAGATCCTCGCCGCTTGTCTTTAATTTCTTAGGGTTGAAATGGCTGTAAAAGTTATGAATTATGGAACAGTGAATCACATGATAAGTCACGTTCATGTCACTTTTGGGTTATCCTACTATATATACACAATAAGTTGATAGTTATGATGTAGTGCTGCTACATTATGTTTATACTATTTCGAACATACCCTTGATGTATGTGGTTCGCTGTATACTCATGTTTAATAAAAAAAACTTTAAATAACAAAAGAAATGCTATAATTTCTTTTATAAGTGTGATATGTAAGGGGGTGAGTTATAAGAGAAAGTTTGTAGCTATGTTACATAATCCTCAGTTATCAAGAGTTGATTTAATTGGATAGATACTCCAAGTATCATTTATTGACCAGTATTGACCCTTACTGTAACCAGTGCAGTTATATTAAACAATTTTAAAAATGATGTTACATAAAACCCAGGACTGGCTACAAACTTTTCAGGTGGCCTGGAAGCTTGCTGGCAGTTTTACTGTAACCTCTTCTCATTTGACAAAAACAAAACTGTGGTTCTCAAACTTAAGGCGTTATTTTTCTAAACGTTTATCGCGGGCGTAAGGCCCTAACGCACGTGATAAACCCTTCTCACACGCGAAACAGGCCTTTTTGCATGTGATAGGATGCAAATAAGTTGGAGGGGAGGGGGCGGGGAGGGGAAGGAGTGGGCTGCAGCACTGCTGCCGGCGATAATGTGAAGGACATTATAGACGGCAGTAGCGCGGCAAATAGCACCACCTTTTACGGTGGTGGTGCTCTTCGTGCGAAAGGCTGCAGCTAGCCGTGCCCGGCTGCACTGCGGCCGGCGAAATCGCACCGCCACCATCCTTTCGCAGGCCCACCCCCCCTTCGCCCCCTTTTTTGCCCTTAATCCTTAAAATCTTGTGTTCTTTTTAGGATAGTGGATCTCAACCCAGTAGCCCTCAGGAACCACTTGGCCAGTCCTGGTTTTCAGGGTATCCACCCTCAGCAGGTACAAGACATATCTGCGTACGGAAGGGACAGCAGATGCAAATAACAGTCTGGTGCATGTTCACAATGCATATCCTTACAAGCAGACAGCCTGGGAAGGTGCCAAGGGCAGGGGTGATGAACACATGCAAACTGGCATGGCTTTTAGAGTCATTTCTATAGTGCTACCTGCTGGATGTACACAGCACAGTGCATGTGCACAACCCTCTCTCAAATATTCATTATGGAGGTAATTTTCAAAGGAGTTACATGCGTAAATGTAGCATACTATCGTAGCAATTTTCAAAAGTCATTTACTCAAGTAAAGTGCACTTATGTGAGTAAATCCTATGGACAATTCAATGGCATATATTGTAGCAATTTTCAAAAACTCACTTAATTGAGTAAAGTGCATTTACTTGAGTAAAACCCTGATTTAATCGAGTAAATGCTTTTTAAAATTAGGCCCTATGGGTTTTATGTAAATCCTTGTTGAAAATCTCATGGACAGGGTTAGGGGACCAGATTTAAAGCATCATAAACTGACCTTCATCACCCATCTCTTACCAAAACCCTGCCTGCCCATCCGAAAGTAAAAAGTCATTCTGTCTAGACAATCATGAATAGCCTATGTGGAAGTCCCAAAGCAGAGGCATAAGCAGAACGCAAACATCTCTTTTTTTTTTTTTTCCCACAAAAGTGACTTGTAGGGTCCCTTTGAAAACTTGTGCTCAAATTCGTTCCCGAAATTCCCTGCACATGAACCTCTCCTTTCAAATCACTATTAAGCAGAAAATGTGTATGCCAACCAGGCAAAGACGAGACATGATCAGCAGAAAACACAGACATGCCAGCTCTTTGGCACAAGTCGATGAAAACTTGTGATTTGATCACCACTCAAGATCAGAACTATAATCCTTCACTTCCAAAAGCATTCAACAGAACCCATTCTTCCCAGAGCTCTGACCAATACGTATTCCAGCAAGGGAGAGTCCTGCACACGGTTTTCCCTAGAAACAACTCAGACCCTCCCCAGTTCATTAGTAGCAGACAAATCCACTGCCCCTCCTGAGACCCATCCCTGGGCACCAAGGAGTTAATATTAACAGTCAGAGTTTCCACATGACCTTCACTGCTATAGAAACACTTTGGTGACAAGGTCAGAGGAGGTTTTTAGGTTGGATTATTAACCTCTGTTACTATGAAGCACACCAACTTCTGAACACTACAACTGGGTTTCACAGGAAAGGATGCAAAGAGAAGAAAATACATATTCTTTATGCTTCAGCACCCCCCTAAGGGAATACTAAAACTGAATCTACGTCTATCTATATGTCTCAATGCCAGCATATTGGATCTTGAATTTGAAATAAGTAAAAATTTCCATTCAATTGCTCAATGAAAAGTCTCTGGCATTGAGAAAAATAACAGAACCGTTAGCCAATGGGATCTCCTTTTTGAAAGCCAGCAATCAGTACAAGGTGGAAAATGACACTCACCATAAAAATTATGAGTAAACAAATTTTCAATAAAAGGGGATTGTGTCAGTTTGTAGTATGATGCAGGGCTTGTGTCAGTTTGTAATATGATGCAGGGCTTTCAACTGTAGTCATAGCATGCATTCACAGTTGTAATCATCCACATTCTTCTCTTCCTAATATGAAACTACCTCAATCTCAGTTTTATTATCCATAATCTTAAACTCCCCAAGGAAATTTATCAAAAACGTGTGTTAAAATGGCTGCAATGAGCCTGAAAAAATGCCAATAATCTGCTTTCAAAAAAATCCCGACATCACCAATGTTTCAGCACCCACATGCCTACTTCAGGGGATCATAAAACTATTGCAATTTCTCTATTCTTTAATCAAAGCTAAGAAATGGCTTTTGAAAGGCTTCACCCCATTTCTAGCTCTGTTCTCCATGGCAGAGTTAAGCTGCAGTAATGGCATTTTGGACTATGTATAGTGCTTGCGTGCTCAGTCCAAGTACTATTTTTCGATCTGTAATGGATAGGGGGTGTGGTCCAGTGGTTAGAGCTGGAAACCTGGGTTCAAAGACCATTTTCATCACCCACACTCCTTGTTATCTTGGGCTCGTCACTTTATCTCCCATTGCGGCAGGTACCCACCTAGATTATAAGCTCTTTGGGGCATGGACTGAATACCTGAACACTGATCACTACTGTACAGAGCTGCAAGGTCCACCCAATAGTGCTATAAATTTCATAAGTAACATCTATAATTAGGGCTTCGATCCTAGGGGTTTATGAATTGCAAATCTAGGGGTTTATTTTTCAGGCAATTAGGTATATTTGATAGGTACTAAAATGTAGGGGGGAAAAGGGTGGGGGGAGGTAGGGGAGTAGGGAACAGGGGAAGGCAGCGTGGCTCGGCGCGTGCAAGGTGCAGAATTGTGCACCCCCTTGCGCGCGCCAGCCCCTGATTTTATAACATACACGTGCATGTTATAAAATCGGGCATACGTGTGTGCGCGCCGGGTAGCGTGCGCACATTTAAAGTCTATCCCTTAGTCTCTTGCAGGATCTTCATCCTGTTGGACTATTTTTATTTATTTAAAAGTATTTATATCCTGCCCCTCCAAAGTTTGGGGCGGGTTACAACAATATATGCACAATACAATTAAATTGACATGAAAGACATAAAATAGATAAATAAGCCCAATGTAAATAAAATAAATTAACTTGGACAAAATAAGTAAAGCATAAAATGTAAAAAAACTTAAGAAATATTAAGAATTACATAAATCAGGAAAGGCTTGAAGGGAGAGATGATGTTTCAAAGCTTTCTTAAATATGTTTTTTTTTTATCAGAAATTATTCCAATTCAAATGGTATTGAATGCCATCCCGGACATAAAGCACCATCTTGCCACCAAGTTGCTCCTCTCTATCATTGTGATATAATTGTAAGCACTTGGACTACTATTTTTTTTTTTATTGGAACCTCTCTGTTGGGATACCCTAACTCTAATACTTCAAAAGTATCCTTTGCATATACTTCCTTCCTAACCATGTACTGCTTAGCGACAGCCAGTTCTTCCCTTTGATTTAGTTTAAAAGCTGTTCTGTCTCCTTTTTAAATGTTAGCGCCAGCAGCTTGGTTCCACCCTGGTTAAAGATGGCGCCCATCCCTTCATAAAAGACTCCCCCCTTCCCCAAAAGGTTCCCCAGTTCCTTACAAACTGAATCCCTCGTCCTTGCACCATCTCATCCACGCATTGAGACTCCAGAGCTCTGCCTGCCTCTGGGGACCTGCACGTGGAACAGGGAGAATTTCAGAGAATGCTATGCTGGAGGTTCTGGATTTCAGCTTTCTAAGAGCCTAAATTTGACTTCCAGTTATTCTCTCCTACATTTTCCTATTTCTTTGGTGCCCATATATACCATGATAGCCGACTTCTCCCCAGCACTATCTAAAATCCTATCTAGGTGATGCATGAGGTCTGCCACATTCGTACCAGGTAGGTATATTACTAAGCGATCCTCACGTCCACCAGCCACCCAGCTATCTACATTCCTAATAATCAAATCACCAACTAACAGGTAGATACAGTAAAGTGCGGCCGCGGTTACCCCGCTCCTAACCCGCTTTCTACTCACTTTCCGGCCGTGTTAGCCCTTCCTGCGATACACTATCCCCTTTAACCCATCCTCACCGCCTCTTTAAATCACCGGGTAACCCCTTCCGCCCGCGGCATGTATATGAGATGTAAACCATCGAATTAGCTATTCCCTCCCATACAGTAACGCGCGCCCCGACTATCGCTTTTTTACCCTGCCGTTTTGCCATGCGTTTAACCTGCTCATTTACCGCCTACCCTTACCCCTGCATTAGAGGCAGGGGTAAGGGTAGGCGGCAAACTTACCCCAGCCCCCGTTTACATGCCCTGGCCGCGTCAATGGCTGCTGGTCTCCGGGCAGCCCCAGTCCTCTTCCCCCCTCCTCCCGAAGCAACAAAAGCAGAAAAAAATCGAAAAAGCCAAAAAAAAAAAAAAAAAAAGTAGCAATGAAGTGGACTGTTCTCCTACGCTCGGATTGCCAGTCCTCTCTCCCCTCCTCCCGAAGCAAAGCACGTAAAGCAGTGAGCATGTGACGTCACGTCTTGAGCGGCCCATTAGCACGCACAGGGGCCGCTTTCGCCTGTGCAGGCATCATTCTTCGCCGGGAGGCAGGGGAGCCGTGATTGCCAGTCCTCTCTCCCCTCCTCCCGAAGCAAGGCTGCTTTACGCGCCTTGCTTCGGGAGGAGGGGAGAGAGGACTGGCAATCTCGAGCGTAGGAGAACCGTCCACTTCCAGGTACCTGTCATTTCAAATGTCATTTGAAATGACAGATACCAGCATGTCTGTGAAGCATTAGGCCCGCGCACCCAGGATACTGTATAGCGCTCTATACAGTAAATTGGGTTGCGCGGGCCTAACGCTTCACGGACGCGGCTTGCATTTGCAAGCAATTTAAATACAGTATCGAGCGGTAGGTGAGCCGGACTGTGCGTGCGGCAACCGCGGGTGCGCCCAGCACTAACACAGCTCTTCCTACCGCTCCTTACTGTATCGGCCTGTATGATAGCTGACCTAATCCTTCCCTTCTGGGCAGTAGCCCTGGGAGACATCCTTGGTGTGAGAGGACAATGTACACTTGGAGAACAGGTCCTTGTTACAGGATCATTTCCTGCTGCACCAGGTTGCTGCTCTCTGATCAGACCTTCCTTCTCTAAGGCAGCATCAGGGCTACCAGATTGGAGTTGGGACTTGGCTACTATGGCCCTGAAGATCACATCTGTATACATCTGTCTGCCTCAGCTCCTCCAGGTCTGCCATTAGCCTACAGAGATCGGACTCATTCGGAGACAGGAGCTCTTTGCACTTGGTGCATATATACAACTTCTTACTGGCAGGTAAATAAAATCATGCATGTGACATGATGTAAAAGACTGGGAGGCCTCCCTTTGCAGCTGGACTACTGCCTTTATCTTACATTAGTTCAATTCCTAGTTAAGTTTTAGGTTGCTATGGGAGTAGGAATGCATACAATCAGGGTCCTTTAAATGAATTAGTGTATTCACTATTTATCTAGTAATGATCTACATGGGAATGTTTAAACTCTTGGTAAGACTTGGGGTATTTCTAAATTTAAGTGAAAAGGCCAGTTTTTTTTAAGTGAGAAAGTGTCACCTGCCTATAAATTAAAGGATGAGCTAGGGGTGAATGGGAGAGGGGTGGGAGGGAGGCAAAGAGAAACACACAAACTCCTGGCTGGTGACTAGTTATTTAAAACAAACACACTAAACAATATATCCCAAATAGTTTACTTCTCCCCAACACTTAAGTTCTAAAATTTCCCCAAGCAGTACTTACAGATTCTTTTCAGCCACCAGCAAGGTGATCCTCTTCTCTCAGGCCTCCCACTGTTACCCAATATATTGTAGGTTTCCAAATTTCGGGCTAAAAGTCTGAATATTTGATGCTTAGCTTGCATCCTTCTGCAAATCAAGTTGAAAATTTGCCAACCTACAATAGATGGGGTAACATTGTCCCAATTGTCTTCTACTATTTCTCTGAAGGTTGACTTTCATGAAGGACTGAGAGTCAATCATATTGATGGGTAATTGAACCTCTTAAAACGGAAGATAAATAATAGTAGGGACTTTCAATGTTCTTCATAGTTCTTCGATGTCTTTCAGAGATTTTTCTCTCATTATCCTTGCATTTTGAAGAGAATACACAAATTGCTTATAAAGGATTATTGAAATGCAGATGTGGGTTGTAGTACATGCTGGTTTGATATGATACATGGTATTTAACAGGGTGGGGTTTTTCAGTCTTATTTGTTGGAATGTGTGTGTGTGAATGTATGTGGAGTGTTCATATGATGTGTGGTTTTGATATGTGGTGGGTGTAGTTTTTAATTTTGATAATTGTATGCTTTGAAAATAAGTTCAACAATTATTTAAAATAGATGAGATGTATAATAAATAAAAAGATTTTTTGAGATATTTTGTTTGTATCATACATTTCCCTATTTGGGATGTTGTATTTTATTTGTACTTTTTCAAGCACAACTCCCCAACCGAGGAAATTTTCAAAAGTTATTTTACACTTGGAAATCCTTTGAAAATTCAGCCCATTTAATTTTAGCCAGTTCTACGTCATCTAGGAAGCAGTTTATAAAAGGCAGATAAGTTTTATTATATAATTTTTCCAGCACTACTAGATGTACACAGTGCTTAAAATAATGGTAAGTATTCAGATACAATAAGTTCCTGTCCAAAATAGCTCACAATCTAAGTGGGAGATAAAGGAAAATTGGTTCTTACCTGCTAATTTTCGTTCCTGTAATACCACGGATCAGTCCAGACTTCTGGGTTTATGCAGCCCTGCTAGCAGATGGAGACAAAGTTTTACTGACACTGCTATATAATCCCTGGTGCCACCTGCAGTTCCTCAGTATCGGCCTGTACCCAAGCACAAAAATAACTTTTAAAACATCAAACAAATTAAGAAAACCTTTTTCCAACAAGTCTGTATTTCATACCATGAAAAACTCTGATTATGTACTAAGAAAAATGCAGCTTAGTGGATGACTCGCCACCTCCACAGATTGGGCTGGTTCTGGACTGATCCATGGTACTACAGGAATGAAAATTAGCAGGTAAGAACAGATTTTCCTTTCCCTGTATGTAACCGGATCAGTCCAGACTCTTGGGATATACCAAAGCTCCCTACTTAAGGTGGGATCTGGAGACTCTCACTCACAAGACACTCATCAAAAGACCGAGACTCTGGATACCCACATCCAGATAATGCCTAGCAAAGGAATGCAGAGACTTCCAAGTTACTGCTCTACAAATTTCCTGTGGCAAAACTGAGCCTCCGCCCTTGAGGCTGCCTGAGAACACGTTGAATGCACCCTCAAACCTTCAGGTACCTGAAACCCCTTGAGAATGTATGCCGACCCAATAGCCTCCTTGAGTCACCACGCAATGGTAGCCGAGGAAGCCTGAGTATCTCTCTGAACTGCTCCATAAGACAAAAAGATGGTCTGACTTCCTAAAATCATTTGTCACCTTGAGATATCTCAAAGCCCTGCGGACATCCAAGAGCTTGAGCTCCCATGCAAAAGGCGTGGAATAATCCAACCCCAGAAAAGCGGGAAGTTCCACTGTCTGATTCACATAAAATGCCGATACCACCTTCAGTAAGAAACACCTTTAGGGTGTTTTTTCTAGTGGCTTCTGAGAATGAGATTAAGATTCCAGGAAGGACAAACTCTTCTTACCAGAGGACGCAAATTCTTAACACTCCGGATAAATCTAATCACATAAGAATGAGAAGACAAAATGTATCCTTCCACTTTACCTCACAGGCAAGCAAGAGCCACTACCTGTACCCTAAGAGAGTTAAAACCAAGCCCTTGATTAATCCTTCCTGCAGAACGGATAAAATCTGAGATACCAAAGCCCATAAAGCTAGCATCTCGTTAGCTATACACCAGGCCTCAAAAACCTTCTAGACTCATACATATGATAACGAAGTAGATGTCCGTCTAGCCTGAAGCAGGGTAGCAATGACTGGCTCTGGATATCCTCTGCGTAAAAATGCCTCCTCTCAAAAGCCAAGCCCTAGACAAAAGTGAGCAGCCTGGTCTGAAAATATGGGTCCCTGCCGAAGAAGGCATGGAAGATAACTAAAGCGCAATGGGCCATCCACTGCCAAGTTGACCAGATCCGCAAACAACGGTCGACGTGGCCAGTCCGGGGTACCAACACCACTTCACCCGGGTGTCTCTATTCAACAAAAACCTTGCTTACCAACGGCCAAGGTGGAAACATAAAACCTTGGCCTCAGGAGGTTCTGCAACACCAGAGCATGGACTCCCTTGGCCCCGTACTCTCGTCTTAGACTGTAAAACTGAGCCACCTTCGCATTGAGACAAGTCGCCATTAGATCCAAGTGGGGACAGCCCCACCTCTCTCAGATGAGCTGCATCGCTGTCTCGGACAGCTCCCACTCCCCTGCATTTAGAAAACTTCCGACTTACAAAATCCACTTGGACATTTTCGACCGCTGCGACGTGTGAAACCACTATCCGGACAAGTGTTGCTACATCCAAAGGATTAGCTCCTGAGCCTCCTGGACCACCATTTTGACTCTTGGTTCTTTCTTGCCAATTGATGTAGGCTTCAGTGGTTGCATTGTCCGAAGAGACTCATCAGCCTTATACCAAAGGCAGAATCGCAAGCAATGCTATCCTCACTGCCCTGGTCTCTAACCGACTGATAGACCAAGAAGTTTCCTTCATGGACCAAGTGCCCTGAGCTGTCGCTGATATATTGCTCCCCAACCAGACAGACTGGCATCGGTAGTGAGAAGTACCCAATTTGGGACCTCCAGATTGACTCCATGAACTAGATTGGATGTTACCTTCTAGAGGTAAAGGAAGATGAAATTCCTCCAAGAGCAGGCTCCACTGCACCAACAGCGCTCTCTGCAGCGGTCTCGTATGTGCAAAGGCCCATGGCACCAACTCCAGGATTGAAGCCATTGAATCCAGAACTTGCAAATAATGCCAGACTGGGTACTTGCGACCTCAACAAGCGCTGGACTTGACTCTGCAACTTGTGAACTCACTCTTCCATCAGAAACACCTTGCCTTCCCATGTGTCAAACTGTGTCCCCAAATAGTCTAGGGTCTGAGATGGCACCAGGTGACTCTTTGCTAAATTTACCACCCAGTCTAATAACTCCAGTGTAATTAACACCTTCTACACTGAGCTGCAACAACCTTCCTCTGACTTTGCCCTGATGAGCCAGTTGTCCAGATAAGAATGCACTAGCACTCCCTCGCGTCATAATGCCGTTGCAACCATCACCATTACCTTAGTGAATGTGCATGGTGCTGTGGCCAGTCCAAAAGGAAGAGCCTGAAACTGGAAGTGCTGGCCTAGTACCATGAACCTCAGAATCCGCTGGTGGTCCGGGCGAATAAGAATATGTAGGTACGCATCCGTCAGATCCAAAGAAGTCACAGACCTGAAAGTCTCCATCCGGAACCTCAGGACCTTGAGAGCCACATTTACTCGCTTCAAGTCCAGAATCGGTCGGAAAGTGCCTTCCTGCTTTGTCCTGGGGAACTGGAATCACTGCCCCTAGCCTTCGCAGCCTGTCTAACTTCTCGCAGGGAAAGACTAGAAACAGGTCGCAAACAGGCCGAGCAAATTATAACACATAAGTCTCTTGATCCTGAGTGACTTTGGTCCACTCCCTGTAAAATCCAATGGGAGCACTGAGAGGATCGAATGGTTTCAAAAATATATGAAAATTCAGAAATTAACTAAAGCAGCTATAGACCGAATGTAGCCAGCAAATAGTATTATATTGAAGTAAACATTAATGGAACCAAACGGAGTATAACTCAAAGAAAGTGAAAATAAATAATACAAGTGAGGTAAAACACAAAAAGAAATGACATGTTTATAGAGGTGTATACGATAAACAAACAGTAAGAGACCGAACCAGGTAAATTAATTTTTCCTTAAATTGGCCTGTACAAAATAAAAAGGTCATTATAAACAAAGATTATGGAAAATTTTACAAACATACCTTTGTACAGTTCAGAGAGTGGCGTCACTGGGAGTGCAACGCGAGCCTGGAATTAGTGACCATTTAACTTTAGTAATTTTGGCGCGAAAAGTTCAGTAGCCAATCAGAGGGAAGTATCATGAGCCAGACGTGACAGAGAGCTAACAGAGTATTTACAAAGGAGAAAACCAGACGTGAAAGAAAAAAAACTGTTGCTAATTTTGAAAATGAGTTTCTTTACTCTTCGAGTTGGTGGTCAATGACTTTTCTGTGGGTACGTTACATTGACTATGTCTTCATGATTTGGCTGGGAACTGACATTCAGTTCTTTATGTTTTTGGATTGGCTAAATAATTGTAATCCCCACCTGCAATTTAATTTTGATGTACACCCATCTGAGATTGCTTTTCTAGATATATACATTTCTCATAACTCACAGAATTTCGTAACATCCATTTTCAGAAAAACAACTGATCGCAATACTCTTATCTTTTGACAGCCACCATCCCCACCCCTTGAAAAAAAATATACCTTCTCGTCAATTTTTAAGATTGAGATGTCTCTGTACCTCCAAATCAGATTACATCTTGAATGCTCAGGAAATGATGGCTCAGTTCAAAGACAGAGGTTATCCCCATTCAATGTTGAAAAAAGTTTTTAAACGAGCCCCCCAAGCTTGTCCACCTCAACCAGACAGGGAAGGATCCACCAGGACCCAAAAACCTCCGGGAGGAAGGTTCACAAAACTAAAAAAATTCTCCAGACTGTAGAAACTGCAGGTTTTGCACCATCCACCATCTGCTGGAAACAGAGAACTGCAGGTGGCACCAGTGATTATGTAGCAGTGTCAGTAAAACTCTGTCTCAGTCTGCTGGCAGGGAAGCATGAACCCAGGAGTCTGTACTGATCCAGGTACATTCAGGGAAACTGACTTGCCCAAGGTCACAAAACAACAGTGGGAGAAGCAGAATGCGAGCTTTGGCTTCCCTGGCTCTCAGCTCATTGCTCTAACCACTAGGCCATTCTTTCTCCCCTTCTACCTAAAGTTGCATCTGTTGGGGTAGAACTTGGTCTGTTTCACTGCATGTGCTGCCTGTGAAAATAGGCCCAAAAATGGACCCATCTGTAAATATCTTTGAGCGGCCCATAAATTTATCAGCAGTTGGTAATCCTGGCCAATTCTTTCTTCCAAATCCCTCCAATAGAGGCATAATTTGCCAAGGCTGTGCTTTGGTTAAAGAGAGACCATCCTGAAACAGAGCATATGAGCATGGAGATGCAAACTGGGGTCAGGAGTCCAGGGAGAATCTGGTGGCCCTTATCCCCAGGTGAAAGGGGAGGGGGGTTTCCTCCCCTCCTCCTCCCAGTTGACCCAAGACATTTCTAATGAGTCACCATAAAAGTTGGTTGTCAGTAAAGAAAATAATTAAAAAAAAAAAAATCACCCCCCCCAGATTATCTGTAAACATGTCTCTTGGGTGTAGATTTCCAGTATGCTAGAATTCTCAAAAGAAAAAAGGAAAGAGAAAAAGATACCAGGACTCAGGAGACATGTACTTTTTACAAACTTACCAACTCTAGCCCTCAAGAGCTGTAATCATAAAAATCAATCCAAGTCTTATTTAAATAAATCACTGTATGCAAATCTCATATGCCCCAAAAACAGCTCTTCACAGCCCTCAAGGACTGACGCTGGTCGTGCCTGTGTTAAAAGGCTAACAATGCAACCATTCTTCACACATGGAATGACACTCAAGCCTGATAAAAGTATAGGACAGAGAATCTTTAATCTTAGTTCTGAACACTGTTTCTCCATTAACATTTCACACAAGTGTTACAAAACCATGTGGTGACCTTTGAAACTTTTCATATTAAAATATGGTTGCAAAAGTATGCCATAATAAATTTAAATGTGTATCTAAATTGAGTCTGGATATAAGTACACCTGGGGACTAGTAGCTTTTCTCATTTTGAAAACAGGAATTAAAATTTAGTGTGCTGTGATTTGGTGAACACTGGATGTCTGCATTTGGTTTAAAAAAAAAAACAAAACACAAAACAAAATAAAAACTACTATACAAATGTCCCTGCTACCTAGAGAAACTGAATTGGGACTAAATGGATAACTATAAAAATGTAGTTTGTCAGCAAAACTTTGTCTCCATCTGCTGGCAGGGAGGCAAAACCCGGGAGTCTGGGTATATACAGGGAGAATGTAGTTTATATCTTACTTGAGTTTCCAGACTCACAAGAACAAGAAATGTATTTTCTTGGTGAGACCAAGAACAAGCCTGGAGACAGCAGAAAGGAAGGATAAAGTTGTACAAAAACAAGAATCTCTAAATACAACAAAAATAAACTTTGGCAAGCACAAAAATAAACAATTAAAATATGCTTCTTTCCTACAGCTATGTGCAGATCATTCTCTCTAACTAGTGCCATCTTTAAAAAAAAAAAAGAGATGCATGGGGGAGATATTACTATCAGTATCAGATCAGTGGATATTGCATGGAATTCTTAGATGTCAAGTCCGCAACTCCACGTTTTATCACGTACTAAGATAAAAAAAAAACAAAGGCATCGGAAATGGAGCTGCTGCTGGTCACAGCTGTACCATATATCATCTCCAACTGCTTGCAGGGAAGAAACGTTTCAAATGTTCACTTCCTGAACCGGTGTTAGGAGTCCCTCTACACTCAATTATCTTTTCCCCTGGATCCAAATGGAATAGGGGCATTTGTAACTTTAGAAATCTTCTTTCACAAACTGATGGCAGCACAAGGAAAACTGTTTCTGCACACTGTGGCGTTTTACGATCCGAAGGCATTTTGCAGTTTTGAGTCACCATCAAGCCACACAGGGCTGTTTTGTGGGTTTGGATCAAGCTCCCGTTCTGCATGTTTCTATTTCTTTCTCTTCCACCTCACTGCACAAACAAACATCGGACGGGAAACACATAGCACCAGGTACAGTGTCATTTGAGCAGCAGGAATTACAGATAGGACCCTCGGCGACTGCTGCTTTGCTGCCACAGGTACTGCCAGGCATCTACAGATTGATCTCCTGACAGGGTTATGTTGCACCCAGAATAATCAACTGTTTGGCCCAAGTCTGGCACCTACTGGGCTGGTGATCCACTGCTGCTCCGGGCATCAGGCAATAATGTAGAACCTGGGGTGCAAGTGGTCCGGAGGCGCTTACTTTCTGGAGATTTACACAGCAAGTCTTCGGAGGAAGAGGACTTCTCTAGAAAATTTAAAAAAAAAGATGCATGCGGTCATATAGTTACCTGGCATTTCTTCCACAAGCATTGTGTGAAAACTCTAAGAACCATTTTCCCCACTGGGTACAAGTGATCAACATTTATTTGCCATCCACAAAGCACAGCAGTGACGCAGCTTTCTAAAGTAATAATATTTAGAGGTCAATAGTCAAAAGGATTTTTGTCTGGCACAGTTCCAGAATTAGCTCCCACTGACTGGCCAAGTTGTAGCTAGATAAGTCATTATTTGGTTAAAACTTAGCCAGATAAAAAAAAAGGTGGTGCAAGGACATACTGGGACGGAGCAATGTTATCCAGCAAAGCTAGGTAGATAATTCTAGGACTGCCTCACAGTAACCCTAAAGTTCCAGCAGAATTAAAGGAAAAAAGAGAAAGATGTGGCTGAGCGATCAGAGGCTGGCCCCTGCCCACCCTCCTCATGGTATCACGTGAATTATCTGAGCTCCCTTGTTCCCCCTGCCCCCCCACAATCCCCCTGGACCTCCTCCTGCAAACTCCAGTTGGAGCATGGTACTGTCTCATCTGCTCCCAGCCAATTCCCACAAAAAATACTGTCAGAGTCTGCTCCAACAGCAATGTCTGTGTACACTTCCAGTGTCACTTGCCCAATATTGCTATTAACTAGTCCTAGTCTGCAGAAGCTTGTATTTTTTTGCACTGCAAAATGGCCTTAGTCACTCATTAGGGTATTCCTTCCATGCTGCACATACAACTAACATCCCTTTATGAACGACTTCCTACATTACTTACAGGCAATTTTGTTTTGTCAGCATCAACTCAAGGTTTCAGATTTTAGCTTTAGAACTGCCTCCTAAAATGTACTACACAAAAGGAAAGCAGATAGGAGAGAAAATAAAATATGCACAGTTGTATATACATGCAACCAATGCATCATCATGGTGTCAACCTTGAAGTCAAGTAGAATGCTCTGGAGTGAGGAACTTGTTGATACAAAAAAAACACAACTACAGTCCTCTGAGCAGAACTGGAGAATGAGGACAATGCACCAATGTTCCTAATTAGAAACAGAGCACCATTTAGAATGGTCAGGACAAGGCCATTATAAATAATGGATATTTCCAATCAATGGGAATTGTCCTCCCCCTCAAATAGCTCAATCTGATCCCCTTCCCCCACTGTAATCTATGCAGCCTGAACAATTTAAACAGTTTTGCTGAGACTGTTAACTGAGCATGAAGGAGAGGGAATAGAAGGTGTACTGTGGGATATACTCCATTCTGGATAAAAAGTTTTTCATACAAAGGGCCACTATTTTTTTTTTTCCAGAAAATGGATGCTTCTGCTTAATGGATCTTTGGATAAATCTTACATCAATGTACAACAGTTTTATTATGCCATGTTCATTAGCTGAGTAACTGCTTTAAGGCCCATAGCTCAAATGCTGAAAGTTAGAGTTTATTTAAGCTTATCAGTTATGGAAGCTTGCATTTGTTAAACGAACAGCATGTTCAAAACATAGATCTGTGTTGGGCTTATGAGCAGGGTATATGAAAGTATTAGACAGCATAACAAATTTAAGAATGGCAAACCAGAGTTGAATGTTTAAAAAAAAAAAGGGGGCGGGGTGTGAAAAGAAGTAATGCTTACAGGACATACAGTTGAGCTCATAAGTTTACATATCCATGGCAGAATTTGTAAGATGTGAGTTTAAAAAAATATGAGTGATCAAACAAAAGATGTCAGTTTAATTTCAAACACATTAAAAATGTTTTATACATCACAGAAAGGAAAATTGGTTCTTACCTGCTAATTTTTGTTCCTGTGGTACCACAGATCAGACAAGACCCCTGGGGTTTGCCTCCCTGCCAGCAGATAGAGGTAGAGAAAGTTTTACTGATGCTGCCACTTAACCTTGTATGCCACCTATAGCTCCTCAGTATTGAACTGTATCAAAGCTTAAGAAAGAAACTCTTCAAAAAAAAAAAACTTCCAAATACCAAAAATACTTTTAACTTGTATACATTTTCAAGATCTCTTTTTTTTTTTTTTTAAAGCGGTCTGCATTATATACAACTAGAAAATAGTCTGAGCGAATGACTCTCCTCCTCCACAGTTCTGGACTGATCTGTGATACTACAGGAACGAAAATGAGCAGGTAAGAACCAATTTTCCTTTCCCTGTACGTACCCAGATCAGTCCAGACTGCTGGGATGTACCAAAGCTTACTAGACTGGGTGGGACCTGGAGAGTCCCGCTTGCAAAACACTGCATCACTCACATCCAGACGATAATGCCTTGCAAAAATATGCAACAACTTCCAAGTCACCTTCCTGAAAATCTCTTGCGGAGAAACTAGCTGGGCCTCCGCCCACAAATCAGCCTAAGCACTCGTCTAATGAGCCCGTAACCCCTCAGGAACCGGTCGACCTTTGCTCATGTAAGCCGACCCAATAGTTTCCTTCAGCCATCGTGCAATGGTAGCCTTCGAAGCCTTAAGACCTCTCTCCTCAGACCACTCCAGAGGACAAAAAGATGGTCCGACCTTCGAAAATCATTAATAACCTTCAGGTACTTTAACACCACCCTGTGGACATCCAACAGCCTAAGTTCCCTCACATGAGTAGCCGAAGCATCCACCTCTGGAAAGTTTGGAAGCTCCACTGTCTAATTCGTGTGAAAAGTGGAAACGACTTTCGGTAAAAAAAAAAAAAAAAAAAAGAAGGTACCATATGCAGGGACACACCCAAGTCAGAAATCCTTAGAAACTGATCACAGCAAGACAAGGCCTGTAACTCGGAAACTCTCCTAGCTGAACAAATGGCCACCAGAAACATGGCTTTGAGTGGCAAATCCTTAAGAGTTGTCCTGCCCCCCCAAACCCTTAAGGACTAGATTAAGACTCCAAGACTGACACACTCTCTACACCGGGAGACGTAAATTCTTCACACCCCGTAAAAACCACACAATATCAGGATAAGTTGACAAGGCAGCACCTTCAATCTTGCCCCTAAGTGAACCTAAAGCTGCCACCTGACCCTTGAGAGAGTTTAATACCAAACCTTTAACTAAACCTTCCTGCAAAAAAGGGCAAGATGTCCACCAATGCAGCTTCCAGAGGACGCACCCCATGAGCATCTCACCAGGTCTCAAAAACCTTCCAGACCCTGACATACGAGAGAGAAGTAGACTTTCTTCTAGCCTGTAAGAGTGTTGTCACCATTGTCTCGGGATAGCCCTTGTGCCTCAATCGCCTCCTCTCAAAAAGCCATGCCGCTAGACAAAAGTGAGCAGCCTGGTCTGAAAATATGGGTCCTCGGTGAAAAAGACCCGAAATGAGTCTGAATCGAATCGGCCCATCCACGGCTATATTGACCAGATCCACGAACCACGGATGTTGCAGCCACTCCGGAGCAACCAAGACCACCGCACCTTGATGATGTTCTATCCGATGCAAGACCTTTCCCACTAGGGGCCACGGCACAAATATGTGAAGCAGAACTCCCCAAGACCAGAGCATCTACGCGCTCTGCCTCAAACTCTCTTCTCTGGCTGAAAAACTGAAACACTTTGGCATTCTGACGAGTCACCATTAGATCCACATGAGGATCCCCCCATCTCTCCTGGATGAGCTGCATTGCTACCTCCGACAGCTCCCAGTTTCCAGGATCCAACATCTTGCAAATCAGAAAATCCACTTGCATGTTTTCCACATCTGCTGTGTGTGAAGCTGCTATGCACTCCAAATTTTGCTCCGCCCATTGAATCAACTCCTGAGCCACTACTTGACTCTTGATCCTGCCCTGATGATTGATATAAGCTACTGTAGTTGCATTGTTGGACAGCACCCTTACAGACCAACCACTGATCAGAGGCAGGAAGGCCCATAGAGCCAGTCGCACCGCCCTGGACTTCAACCAATTGATCTACCAGGACGACTCTAGTCTGTCCCAGAATCCTTGAGTAGATTGGTGCTGACAAACAGCACCCCAACCAGAAAGCCTGGCATCCGTAGTAAACACTACCCAATTGGGAACTTCCAATGGCACACCACACAGCAAATTGGAATCCAGCAGCCATGAAGACTGTCTCGTGCTGCGCCCTCGAGAAGCAGAGCAAGAAAACACTCCTCCAAGAGTGGATCCCAGTGCACCAAAAGAGCCCCTTGCAAAGGTCTCATGTGAGCAAACACCCACGGGACCAGTTCTAGGCTAGAAGCCATTGAACCCAGAACATGCAAACAATCCCACACTCTGGGACCCAGCAAACACCAAAACTGCCTCTACAGCTTCTGAGCCCGCTCCTCAGTCAAGAGCACCATACCCTGTTGCATGTCAAACCAGGCACCTAGATATTCCAGAGACTGAGAAGGGACCAAGTTACTTATTGCCAGGGTTATCACCCAACCGAGCGATTCGAGCAAGTGGATCATCTTCTGCACTGAGAGCCTTGGATTTTGCCCTAATCAGCCAATCGTCCAGATAAGGATGCACCAAAATACCTTCCCAACACAACACCGCCGCAACCACTACCATCACCTTGGTGAACGTACAAGGCGCTGAGGCCAACCCGAAGGGAAGAGCCTGAAAGGAAAATGCTGACTGAGAACCATAAACCGCACAAAACTCTGATGATCCCAGCAAATGCTAATAGGCCTCTGTCAGATCCAGCGAGGCAAAAAACTCACCTACGCGAACCACTGCAATAATGGATCTGAGGGTCTCCATGCGAAAACCTGGAAACCTGAGCACAGTATTCACCTTCTTTAAGTCCAGAATCGGCCGGAAAGTGCCTTCTTTCTTTGGGACGATGAAGTAAACAGAATATCTTCCTGTTGCTTGTCTCGAGGGATGGGAACCACTATTCCTAACTGCTACAACTGACGCAGTTTCCCGAACCGCGAGCTGCTTGCTGAAAGACCCGCATGGAGAAACCAGGAACAACTCTTGAACGGGCTTTGCAAACTCTAAGTGGTAACTGTTTCATCATTGAGGACCCACTGATCTTGAGTGATCTTGGTCCACGCCCCATACACGCGATTAATCGGCCCCCTATAGAAGGAACAATGGAGTAAACCAGCCTCGACTCATTGGGATGATTTAACTCCGCTGTACTATTGGCGACTGTATCACGAAAGGGTCTCCTACCCCCACAAAAGGACTGACCCCAGGCATGGCACAAGCCAAGAACTGCTTTTGCGGTACCAAAACTACCTCTGGTTGAACAGGACCACTTGATATCTTGAAGACCAAGACCTCGCCTGAAAGAACCGCCTGCCCTTAGGCTTGTCATCAGGCAACTTATGCACCTTCTTTTCCCTCAAATCCTTTACCAACTGCTTCAAATCCTCACTAGACAAGAGCTTGCCTTTAAAAGGTAAAGACCCCAGTTAAGACTTGGAGGACACATCTGTCAATCAGTTAAGAACATAAGAAATTGCCAAGCTGGGTCAGACCAAGGGTCCATCAAGCCCAGCATCCTGTTTCCAACAGAGGCCAAACCAGGCCATAAGAACTTGGCAATTACCCAAACACTAAGAAGATCCCATGCCACTGATGCAATTAATAGCAGTGGCTATTCCCTAAGTAAATTTGATTAATAGCCGTTAATGGACTTCAACAACTTATCCAAACCTTTTTTTTTAACCCAGCTACACTAACTGCACTAACCACATCCTCTGGCAACAAATTCCAGAGCTTTATTGTGCGTTGAGTGAAAAAGAATTTTCTCTGATTAGTCTTAAATGTGCTACTTGCTAACTTCATGGAATGCCCCTTAGTCCTTCTATTATTCGAAAGTGTAAATAACCGAGTCACATCTACTTGTTCAAGACCTCTCATGATCTTAAAGACCTCTATCATATCCCCCCTCAGCCGTCTCTTCTCCAAGCTGAACAGCCCTAACCTCTTCAACCTTTCCTCATAGGGGAGCTGTTCCATCCCCTTTAATCATTTTGGTTGCCCTTCTCTGTACCTTCTCCATTGCAACTATATCTTTTTTGAGATGTGGTGACCAGAATTGTACACAGTATTCAAGGTGCGGTCTCACGATGCCGCGATATAGAGGCATTATGACATTTTCTGTTTTATTAACCATTCCCTTCCTAATAATTCCTAATATTCTGTTTGCTTTTTTGACTGCTGCAGCACACTGAGCCGACGATTTTAAAGTATTATCCACTATGATGCCTAGATCTTTTTCCTGGGTGGTAGCTCCTAATATGGAACCTAACATCGTGTAACTACAGCAAGGGTTATTTTTCCCTCTCCACGAGTTTCCTTACAGACTTGTGATAAGGAAAAATGCTTGGCGGTCCCCTTAAACCATCGAGAACTGGATCCGCACCTTCAAGTTCTGAATCTGCCTGCGGCACCTTAAGACCCAGCTCCTGAATCAACTAAAGAATCAGCAGGCCTAAGTCCTCCTTACAGAACATACAACCTTCAGGTCGTTGCCCTCAGACACCGGAATGTCATCCGCATCTGCGCCCTGTACAGGCCTTCCCGGGTCAAGGTCCAAAGGCAAATCCTGCCCAAGAGGGGTCCCCACCCCCACTGGGGAATCATCGGAACCATATGAATCCTCCCCCTCCGGGACCACAGGGGCGTGACTGGCCAAGACCCGAGCCACTATCGGATCTCTCATATACCCCTCCGAGTGACTACCACACTTGCGAGTGGACAGATACGCCTGCTGGCTTGCTAAATAGGCCTCATGCAGCAAAAGCACAAAGTCAGCCGAAAATGGCTGAGACTGCGCAGGCCGAACTATGTTGGGCTCCTCAGCCTGATCAGAGTCGCTCTAACCCCCTTCAAGGCCAGCATGGATCAGGGACAGACACGGGGGGGGGGCGGCTCTCCCTACCCTGCGCGCGCAGGAATGGCCGAAAAAGAATTCAAAATGGTTGCTGTTCCCGCGCTGAAGGGGGAAGGGATCATCCCCCTGCCACGCCATTTGACAAGTCTCTAAACGCAGCTGGGAAGACAATTGCAAGCATTTCACACTGCTTCGATCCTCAGAAGGCCTCTCCCCTGCCATGGCACACATCTAACACATGCCCTGCCTGTTCAAACTGGCGTACACTGAGCCGCATGCATGGCAGGCTGACCTGCGCCATCACACATTGACCAAGGTCCTGAAAAAAATCCAAACACTAACTTGAGCCGCTAAGGAGGAAAAAACACACTCAGTAAATTTTTTTTTTGTAAACTTTATAAAGCTAGCAACCCTGGAAAAAAAATGAACCGGGGAAGCATTCAGCTTAAAAAATGGGAATCAGTTCCCGAGCGGCCTTGTGAAGGGGAGGGATTTGGACCACCGGATTTACACCCCATGGGCGCCTGGACTGAACCTACTACTAAAGGGTCACCAAAACCCCGCTTGTCCGCCTCAACCAGACAGGGAAGAACCACCAGGATCCAATCCAGCCCTAACAACTTCAGAACTGCAGATTTTGCATCTATTATCTGCTGGAGACAGAAATACTGAAGAGTTGCAGGTGGCACATGAGGTTAAGTGTCAGTGTCGGTAAAACTTTCTCTGTCTCCATCTGCTGGAAGAGAAACAAAACCCAGGGGTCTGGACTGATCTGGGTACGTACAGGGAATATCACAATCATTTAAAAAAACCAAACCATAGCAATAAAGAAAATAATAAAATGGTCCTGTTCAAAATTTGCATATCCTTAGCTCTTAATATCGTGTATTGCCCCCTTTTGCATCAGTGAAGGCTTGCAGTCGTTGGAGATAGTTGTGAATGAGGCCCTTTATTTTCTCAAGTGGTAAAGCTGCCCATTCCACTTGGCAAAAAGCTTCCAGATCCTGTAAATTCGTTGGTGTCTAGCACGAACTGCATACGAGTTCTCCACAAAGTGGCTTAACAATGTTGAGGTCAGGATATTGTGATAGCCACTCCAGATTTATTTTATTTAGTTATTTTTTTTAATTTAATGTTTTCAAGGGATAACTGTCAAACATCAAACTAGGCCATAAGGCCTTCAACAGTACAATAGGAACATATTAACAATAATACAGCAGACAATCCAATAATTCATCCCGTCCTGTTCGACTCCATAGTACCCCAAATTTGGTAGGTTACCCTTCCCCACCTTCCACATCCCACCCCAGCCCGTATGGTAGTTTCCATGCTGTAGAGAACCTAGCAAAGCAAAGCAGCGAAAGTCAAAGCCATGATAGGCCTTGGCTTCCCTGGCTCTCAGCTCATTGCTCTAACCACAACAAACTAACTGAAAAAAACTCAACTAAAGACTGTATATCTATCATCTGCTGGAGTCAGAGAAATACTGAGGGACTGCAGGTGGCACTCTAGAATATATGGCAGTGCCCAAAGTTTTGGTTCTCTGACTCCATCTGCTGGTAAGGATGCACAACCCACTTCTCTGGACTGATCCTGTACGTACCGGGAACTATTTATACACAGATACTAATTACAATCAAACAAGGCACAGGTGTAGATACCTACTTTTTGCCATCTCAAACTGTGTGCATATTATCAACCCAAAGGGTATGTAACTAGGGCTATTTTATTATTTCACTTATTGCTATGGTTTATTTAATGATTGTGCTATTCTGTGATGCATAAGAGTTTAATTTGAAACACATTAAAAATAACAGATTATTTGTTTGACCACTCAAGTTTTCTTAAAATGCTACACATCTTACAAATTCTGCCAGGGGTATGTAAACTTATGAGCATAATTGTAAATGCAGCAAGTTGGCCTATGACTAAAGATAAGTACTGAACTTTCATGCTTATTTTTAATTGCAAAAGAAAAATCTTAAAAAAATAGCAGCACTTGTTTTAAAATGCAACACGAGTCTTTGCAGACCAATGATTATATATAAGGCTTATGGATACCAAGTGCATGTAGCATACCTGATGATGCCTATACAGTGGTCCCCTTGACTTATGAACTCAATTGGCTCCAGAGGGCTGGTTGTAACTCAAGTTGGTTGTAAGTCAAGACTATTTTTTCCATAGGAAATAATGGAAATACCCATAATGCGTTCCAAAACTCCCAAAAGCACCCTTACCTAACCATTTCTATAATAAAAAATGGTTGTATAATGTCTGTAATTACCAGAAACACCAATAATTTCCTAGTGTACTCACCAAAAAGTTATAAAATATGCCTAGCCTACCAGAAACAATTTCATCTCCTCCACCAGTTCCTTTATGATATCTGAATATGGACTCTACCTGGGTAACATCAAGCTAGGTTGAGAGAACATTGCACAAATCTCATCTTTGGGTGAGTTTCCTCACTCCGAAGGTCATCAAATCTTCACAAGAGAGCACTGTTTTGTTTGTATGCCACACTCTGAATGTCAAAGTGGCCCCTAATTCCTACACTAATACCTAAACCTCACTTCGAGTGACTAGGGGGGCCTCCCATAGAGATATAAATACCTAATCTAGCGTGAGGGCATTATAGCTAGGCTCTCTCTCTCTCCCCCGGGAATGGAAATATTTTGGTTATAACTCGAGATCTGTTTGTAAGTCAAAACCAGAATTTTGTTCGTAACTCGAAATTTGGTCGTAACTCAAGACCGGGAATGTTGGTCGTAACCCGAGCCGGTCGTAACTCAAGGGCCCACTGTATTAGGATGGTCATTTAGAGCGGTGATTTAAGGTTAATTTTTACTTAAGTGGGTTATATAGTAGTGATACATACATTTCCCACTGAGTTAGAGTGGAACAGTATTTTCATTCATTAGGTGGTACCAAATAAATGAGATAATGACAATTACTAATCAGTATCAGACAATGTAACAAAACAGATTATAGAAGTAGCTAATCTGCTAGCTTGTATGGAAGCTTAAAATAAGGAGATATGCAAATTTGTGATTTGCCCAATGCAATGTAGAACACAATCAGACGAGCTCAGAACTTTTTCTGCTTTTATTTGGCTCTCTTTCAGTAATACCTGCTATAACTGTAAAGTTCCTAATAGTAACAACAAAGAGAAAACAGTTATTCTATGATTGCCTTTTCATGGTCTCTGGGGGAAGAGACATCACAAAGAAAATCACAGATTTAGGATTTACAATTGCATGGGAGAGAAACTTAAGGAATCAGCTCTACAAGCAAATTTCTTACCATGGGCAGTTGTTTTGGAGGACGGTGAGGTGGAGGAGGGCGTTAGCTTAAGAGAGCTGGTGGTATCCATCTTTACAGGAATTAAGTTTATTCTCCTGGTGGTAAGTTTAAAAAAAAAAAAAAAAAAAAAATCAGTAGCATATTTTTGCATATTAGATTTTACATACTCCTCACTGAAATCAGTAGCAAGATTATTTCATATACTTCTGCATAACAGCCCTGTGACCTCTGGCCCATATCACTTCAGCATATGCATTAAAAATCACTTTTGCATATTGTTCCCTCTACTATGGAAATGGAACATCTCACAAAACGTGTTTTTCCCTGAGCTGTCATTACATACAGTGCTGCTAAATTAGGAACTTACCGTGGTGGTGGTGCACCTGGCTTGCTCCAGGCTTCCAATGTATTAAGTGTAATCCTCCGGGACTGCCCTGCTCTGTTATTTTGACCACTTAGCTGTGGAGTCTTTCTCTCCTCTGCTGTAGGAGTTGGAGGGAAGAGTTTGATGCCAGTGGGTGTGGAAAGCACTTCCCTGTTTGTGGGTGCTCGAGTCTGCAGAGGTGTGCAAGGACTGGGAGGGTCTATTGTCCTGCTGGTAGGGGTCCCCTCTGCTGACCGGGGGACTGGGGAGGGAACCCTGCTCCCTGTCACCTTCTTCATCTTCTTCTCCACAGTGGTGGGGGTCTTCACTATTAATACTGGCTTTTCCTTCAGTGGGATACCAAGCTCGTTTTGTTCAAACGTGACAAAGGAGCAGTACCCATCTGTGGAAGAGACAGCCAAAAAGGAGCCATCACTGGACCTATGATTGGAAGGAGAAAAGAGAAAACAAAACAGATCCTATCACTAGAAAATAAGTCAGGAGCCATGAAAAAGAGGCAAGAGACTATAGTAATGTACATACCAATAAGCAGGACTGAATGATCAAATGCTCTTTAAACAAATTCCCAAGAACATTCGGTGCCTTTAGTACAAACTACACTAACCCGCATCATTCGCCATCTTTCCACCGAGACAAAGAATCTAGTTTAAAATCAGTTTGTTTCTAATTAATCCAATGTCTCAGTGGCAGTGTTGTGCACTGCCAGAGGCAGGACTCTGGATTGATCCTGAGCTTGGTTTCTGCTTCTTGGCCACCTGGAGCCAAGGAATGCTGTGGAGGCTGAATACATAATCCTATAGTAGGGGAATGTCATCCCAACCAGTGCACAACAGCAACATCTAGTGGCCCGACACAGGGTACATGCTTATCAATTCAGATGGGAGCTGCAATCTGTGGCCCCTGCCTGAGGAAAGTTGCAACAAGAGCTGGGCTGAATGGGAGTGGGAAGCTGTTATAAAATGGGAGAACACCAAAAGTAGTGGCAAATAAAGGCACCATAGCCTTGCTAGAGGCAGGATTCAATTGAGTTGGGAGCCCAAAATGAACAGGAGGAAATTGCAGTGCCAAAAAAAAAAAAGTAATGAATAAAAAATCCAAACATTTAAAAAGGTGTTTCAAATGTGTGCAAATTTGCGAATTGTATTGTATGGAGGCCAACTCCATGTCAAAGCTACCAAATGCAGTGCACCATCCCAAACGCACACACTGAATACATAAAAAGATGTGCATAACAAAGGTTTTTTTCTCACTGATTGTCGATGAAGGGAGAGTTTCTACAACTCTGCAGTTCAAAAGCAGCAAGTTAGTTATGGAAACCATCCCTTTGCAGGGAGGATAAAATTTTGTTTAAATGAGCATCCATTCTTTTATTATGTGTAAAAAAAAAAAAAAAAGTGTTCAATTAACTCCTTAAATTTACAACTTCAGGCTAAAGCCATGCACCTCCCTACCACTGAAATTCTTTGTAACCCCTTTCTGGGGATACTGAAGCACCAAATCGAATTTGTTAAGCTCTACCTGCCTGTTTGACCTATTGCACCTGTGTATTCTAAACTAATTGCAACTTGCTTTGAACTCTTTCTGGTGGAAACGCATGTCATAAAATTGGTTATCATCTGTTAATTTTCATCCCTCAGATCCCATAGATCAGTCTAGACGAGTGGGTTTTTCATCCCAACCATCAGATGGAGGCAGAGACCAAAAGCTTCACTGAACAGTGATATTTAAGCCATTGTGCCACCTGCAGTCACTCAGTATGAACTGTACCCAAGCAAATGAATAAATAACTAACTCCTGCACTTTACAATAGGCAGGGGGAAAACTATCTACAGACTGGAGCACTCTAGAATACACCTTCTGACATAATTCATACAGAAAACAGAGCGATCTTCATAATAAATTCAGGGAGGGACTGATCTGTAGGACTTAAGGAATGAAAATTAGCAGGTAAGAACTAATTTCCCTTTCCTTCCCCCAGATCAGTCCAGATGCATGGGATGTACCCAAGCTCCCCAAAACTGGGTGGGAACCTGACAGACCCACTTGCAACACACACTCACCAAAACTAGCTGATTCTGGAGTCCGAACATCCAGTCCGTAGCGTTTGGCAAAAGTATGCAAAGACCAAATTGCCGCCCAATAGATCTCCTATGGCACAACTGACTGACACAGCCCAGGACACCACTTGCACCCTAGTGGAATGAGCTCTCAGACCCTCCAAAACTTTAAGCCCTTTGCTTAGAAAAAGCTGAAGAGATCGCCTTGTTCAACCAATGAGAAATAGTCGCCTTAGACACCTTCTCTTCCTTGCCACATCCGGAGAATAGCACAAATAAATGATCTGTTCTCCAAAAGCTATTGGTGACTTTCAAATATCTCAAGGGAATATGACGTGGATCCAACAAATGAAGTTCCCGAGCCTGAGGAATCGATGTCTCCAAACTCCCAAAGACTGGCAATTCCACGGATTGGGCTCAGATAAAAATGGAAACCACTTTCAGCAAAAAAGTCAGAAACAGTGCAAAAAGAAAACCCCCCCTCCCTCAGAATTGGAGGAAAGATCCTTACACAACAAGACTTGCAACTCAGAAATGTGTCTTGCTGAACAGAAAAGTCTTCAAAAAGACGGTCTAATGTGAGATCCTTCAATGAAGGACTCCTTCAAGGGATCAAAAGGCACCTTTCACAAGGCTTGTAGTATCAAGTTAAGATTCCATGGGTGACATACCAGTCTCATTGGAAGATATACATGTTTCACTTCTCTGAGAAACTAATGCCCAGGTGAGACACTAGGGAGGAATTATCCACCTTTCCACTATGACAAGCCAAGGCTGCTACTTGAACCCAGAGGGAACTCAATGCCAGACCTTTCTGGAGTGTCCCCTCTGCAGAAAGGGGAGAATCCAAGGAATAGATGCCCGCAGAGGAGCTTCCTCCTGCTTGAAACACCACTCCTCAAACACCCTCCAGACCCACACATAAGCCAAGGAAATTGAAGTCTTCCTAGCCTGAAGCAATGTTGTAATAACCTCCTCCGAGTAACCCTTCAACCACAACTGTCTCTGCTCTGGTCGTGAGACAAAAGCGAGCCACCTGTTCCAAGATGACTGGGCCTTGACGAAGCAAGACAGGGAGATGTGTAAATCTCAATGGACCATTTAGTGCCAGATTCACAAGGTCTGTAAACAATGGTCTCCGGGGCCACTCCAAAGCCATAAGAATTACCTGCCTGTGATCAGTCTATCATTCGCAAAACCCTGCCAATCAGCAGCTAAGGTAGAAATACGTATAGTAGAATCCTGCAGGCCATGGCTGGGAGAGAACATTGAGACCTTCCGCCCCAACTCTCATCTACCACTGAAAAACCTTTGAGCTCTGGTATTTTCCCTGGATGCCATTAGACCCATCTGAAGAACACTATCTCCAACAACTCAGACATCACCTTGCTGAACAACTCCCAGTCTCTGGAATCCAGCATGTTCCTGCTGAGAAAATAGGCCTGAATGTTTTCCATGCCAACTACATATGACAGTGACCAAATAAATAAATTCCTCTCTACCCAGCGAAACAACTCCTGGGTCTCTAGAGACACCGCCTAACTCTTGGTACCTCCCTGACCATTGATGTAAGCCATCACTATTGCATTTTATTTATTTTACATGTATTCATATACCGTCCTTCCAAGTATGATCGGTGGGATTTACATATTTAAAACATACACAGTATGAAGTTAATATAGTGCAACGATACAATACAAAACTGAAAAACAGTAAAATGAGCATTTCTCAAAGAACATTTGAGTTCATTTGTAAGTCTTAACAATAACAGCAATTCTCACTGCCTGATCTTGGATTAATGGACAAAACGCTATCAAAGCCAACTGAATCGCCCTGGTCTTGAGCTGGTTGATAGACCACGATGCTTCTGCTGACAACCAGCACCACTGCATAGTCTTATTCTGGCAAATGGCACCCCATCCTGTCAGTAGCATCTGAGGTCACCATTACCTAATCCGGGGTCTCCAATCCTACCCCTTTCTCCAAGATGGCACATGACAGCCACTAGGACAAACTCAACCTGGAAGCAGATTTTGCCCATAAATCTTTTGCTTGAGGACTCTATCGAGGATGGAGTTATGGCAGTTAGTATAACTGGGTTTAAAAAAAGGTTTGGATAAGTTCCTAGAAGAGAAGACCATAAACTATCAATCAATAAGGAATATTAACTTGGGATCTATTTAATGTTTGGGTACTTGCCAAGTACTTGTAACTTGGATTGACCACTGTTGGAAACAGAATGCTGAGCTTGATAGACCCTTGGTCTGACCCAATATGGCATGTCTTATGTTATAGAAGACCAATAATCCTGCTATTGGGGCTATTATTTCCTCACAATGTATACCTATACTCAATATTCAAAACAAATGAGGACTACCAAATTTCTCACTCCATTTTTCAAAATTTGTCCTAACTCAGGGAATTAGTATCAGAATGTTTTGTGCTCAATCGTTTAGGCTCTTGCTCTTACAGGGCTGCAACCATATTCATGGCAAAAACAGCACTTAGTTGTTAACCTCATTTACCAATTCCCATTAAACCACAATTTTTATTTATTATTTTAAAACTACTCATGAATTTACTAAATCACTTATCTTTTAAAAATGCTCCATGAAATCTCCAATTACTTCCGTCACCTCCTCTCGTGGCTCAAAACCTTATGTGCTCATTACCATCTGTTCAGTGTATCTATTTTTGTGGCTGTTAAAAACTTTTCAACCTCCCGCTTCAGGGGATTCTTCTCATTTAGTTGGCCGCTCACGGCTCCACCCTGCAGCACAAAAACCATACGGTGTCTCCACGCTTATGTTATGACAGAAGTACCTTGTGAAGTAGGCGCATATATGCAAAGGCCCAGGGAACCAGATCTGGCACCAATGCCATGGAACTTGCAAATAATCCCAAACTCTGGGAGATCACAGACAAAGCAACCTCTGAATTTGATCCTGCAACTTCCAAATCCTGTCAGAGGTTAGGAATTTCTTGCCTATTTCGGTCTCAAAACAGGCCCAGATGTATTCTAGTGTTTTTGAATGTATTAATTGGCTTTTTGCAAAATTCACCACCCAACCTAGGGACTACAGACACTAACACCCTCTGAACAGATTGCTGGCAAAGGCCCTTTGACTTTGCCTGAATAAGCCAGTCATCCAGATACAGGTGTGTAGTGGGTGGAAGGATGGAGGTTTTTTGCCTTGTAGTCTCTGAATCATATAAACACACTAAGAAAATGATACTTGGTTATAGCTTACATGAAGATATGAAAAGCTATATTTTCTGTATAATATATGCCCAGAACAGATGCTTATATAACCTCTTCTGTGACCCAGACATTCTTATATCAGCACAATAAGCAAGGGTAAATATCTTTCCCCAACTAATAAGGATTATAATATACAAAAGGCCTAATAAAAGCTTCACTTTCCTGAAAAAGTGCTCTCAAACTCTTCAGTCTGTGTCTGTATAGCAGGCTCCCTTTGGAAGGCTGAACAGTGTCTTCGCCAAGATGGGTCTTGCTGAAGTAATCTGATGCAGCTCTTGGCAAAAATTTGCTTGTCCCACTTTGTGCTGGAGATTATATGTCTTTTGGCTGGAACATGCACTGTAGGGATTTTCTTTGTTTCCCTGATCTCCTGAAATATTGCCAGACTACTGATAAGAAAAAATACTGCGTGTCTATTCTAAAATGGTGGATTTCTTGTCTTTGTTCACTAGACCTTCTCTCTCACGTGTGGGACCACTAGCTTTGTACATTCCCTAAAATTAAACACTGTTGGACACCCCAAATTAACAAAAATTAGCACAACTATCATTAAAGTTATTGTCATGTAAATAAAGGCAATCATATAATATTTCAGACAGCAAGCAAAACTATTGGCAAATCACAATAAAAGGGCAAGTAAATACCATGTGCAGTTTATATTATGTCTATAATCCATTATTTAATAAAAAAGTTTTACCGTAAATTAATCTGGGCATATGCCAGGTGTTTTCCAATTCTCAGCACTAGCAAAACTACTTGTGTTGTGCTTGGCTGTTGCAAGCAGAGCTTCTCAAGGACAAGATTTAACTCCCTAATGGCCAGCTGACACTAAGTTGTATCTTCCAACTAAGGTCTGATGTCCATCTTGTATTCTATACTTCTGTTTTTAACCTTGAAGTGTTCAGGCTTCAAGTTAGGAGGAAGGGAGGACATGGGGGGGGGGGGGGGGGGACGGGACTGAGAAAGGGGACCATGAAGGGAGGGGGGCTTATTGGGGAAGCAGTAGAGGAAGGGCTAATTAACTGCACAGAATAAGAACAAATTGCAGCCACCTTGCTTCTTGCAGTACAAGTAGAAACCATAAAGGCCTCACATATCAGATAAACTGTCAGGACCCACTGCTCCAACTTTATCTTGGTGCACCCCTCATAAGAGACAGCCAGGCATCCCAACTTTCTCTATCAAAGAGCGGACCAAGTGTGTTTGTTGTGAAGCCTTAGGAGCTCCAGAGTTCAATCCAGAGTTTTGCCGGGTCGACTTAATGGACACCCAAAAGGACTGTGGCCTTTTGGAGCCTTGCTGTTGGGAGGAGGCCCCCCACTACCTGGTTTGTAGAGTAGGGTGTCCCGGTACCTTTGTCTATTTGGGAAATTTTTTCTGTTTCCCTTGGGCTTTCCTTGGCAAATTATGCCCTTGGATTCCCCTAGGTGTTGCACTAGTTGCTCATAGCCTTCTCCAAACAACAACTAGCCCTTAAAGAGGAGAGAACCAACCTGTAACTCTGACCAAACATCAGTTGCCCAATTACTGAACCACAGGAACCTCCTGGCAGAGACTGCCAACATGCTTTTGGCCAATGTGTGAAGCAAATAATACAGGGCATCCACTATAAGCCAATCCAGCCTCTCCACCTCCTTAACAGAAAGAGGCCCCAGAGCCCTGTACCGGAATTTTTGGAACCCAGTGCAAACAGGCCCTAACCTGAAACTATGGCACACTGCCGCCCTGATACCCAAGGCAGAGACCTCAAACAGCCTCTTGAGATGGAACTCCATCTTGTGGTCCTGCAAATCCGGCTGAACAGTCCACTACTGGAATAGTGATTTTCTTAGTGACTGTGCACACTAAAGCATCCATCTTGGACAACTATAAAATCTCCAGTGCTTCCTCTGGCAATGGACAGAGCTTAGCCATGGCCCTTCTTACCTTCAAGCAGACCTCAGGTGTAACCTATTCCCTAAACACCAGCTTCTTCACCATCCAGTGAAAAGCCTAAGCAGGACCCCCATCACCTTCCATGCTGGGATCCTCTCCCTCATACTCTGATTCCACTTGCTTTATGCAGAGCTCCTGCAGCACTTGGACTATCATGGAAAATAATTCCTCCTTGTGAAAGAGCTTAACTACCTTCAGGTCATCTCCCTGTGCTATGGGGACCTCTTCCACACCTGAGTGATCTCCAGGCAAATCTTTGTTCCCTGGGTGATCTGGGACAGGATTCTCTCCTTCATTCTCCTCCAAACTTGGCGACTCAAGAATAGGGCCGGAAAGCCATTTCCTGTTAGAGGGCCAAGACGGCCCTACAACCCCTCCTCGGAGGTCACCTTCCACACTTTGGGGTGGAACCTTTGTTTATTCTACGTTGTATTCCACCAAATCCATCTCTTCAAAGCAGATTACACCTTTCACATTCACAATTTGCAAAATCATAAAAACAAAAAAAAAAAAACACTTCACATAATATACACATTAAACATTTAAAAATAATAAATTGTGGAGAGGAAGTGACGTCAGCCTGAAGTTCCGTGGGGCTGAACTTTAATTGTGGTAATACACCATCACCGGGGTACCCCCCGATCGCAAAAAATTACCTCTGGGTCTGGGTAAATCCATCATGATATCCCAGCGACGCACAGTAGACCTGGCCGAATTTTCTTACAGCGGCAAAGCCGCTAAAAATAAAAATAAAACGGCGGCCGCTGAGGGGAACAACAGGGCTGTACAGGAGGAGCATGAGCCTGTCGGGTTGACATGGAACGCCGGGGAGGAGTCTGGGCCCACCCACACAGAATTTTTGGCCTTGTTTGCGGACATTAAAAGAGAAATTATTGCCGCAATCAAAATCGAGATTCAGGAAGCGATCGGGGATCTGAGAAAGGAGGTGGAGGACCTGGGAGATCGGGTCCAAGAGCTGGAGCAGACAGCTGAGGAACAGGCCTCATCGATGACACAGCAGGCAAAAGATATTCATTCCCTCAGACAAACTACTGAGGAGCTCTCATCCAAGTTAGAAGACTTGGAAAATAGAAATAGAAGGCAAAATATTAGAATTAGAGGAGTGCCAGAGGAAGAAGGCAATACAAATTACGTTAAGCTGGTTCAAGACATCTGCCACGCAATTTTGAATACGGAGGGCAACCCAGTCTGTGACAAGGAAATACTGATTGACCGGGCTCACCGTTCCCTGGGTAAACCAGTTAACCAGCCCAGGGATATAATTGCCTATCTGCATAACTACCCCATGAAGGAGGCGATCATGAACAAAGCCAGGACCCTGGGGAACATAATGTGGAAAGGAACTAAAATCCAGTTATTTAGTGATCTCTCTACCATCACACTACAGAGGAGGAAAGCTATGAAGTACATTACAGATACCCTAAGGGCTGGCAACATCAGATATAAATGGCTTTACCCATTTGGAATCGCGTTTGCCATCTGTGGACATTTCTGCACTGCTCGGTCAGCAAAGGTGGCGGAAAACTTAATCCGGCAGGAAGGAATTGAAGTTAAAAGCCCTCAGGAACCACCGCGAAGTTCCTCAAGCAAAGACACCACCCAGTGGCAGAGGGCTGGCAAAGGTGGCAAAAGGTTAAGAAGAAACTCCGGTGGCACTGCTACGCAGAAAGATCCACCATCCTGAGATAGTCGGGAGTCTACTACGCTGGTTTCTCTATTTCAAAAGTTTGATACTGGGAATGTTTGAGTTGAGGGGTGGAAAGATTTGGAATAACTGTATTACCACTTGTAAGTTAACATGTTATTAGGCCGTGTGAGGCGACATCATTCCTCAGGACACAGGAGAGGGTGAGGGGGTAGCTTCACTTATGGAAGTGTATGGGGTGGGGGGGGGGATTACGAAGGGGTGAAAGCTGGGACTGAGCAAGGGTGGCACATGTATAGGGTTATTAGGTAGCGGGAAAAATGGCATTCAGGAGTAGTTAGTAAGCACTTATAATATCAAACCAATGGATGAGATAATCTTAGTATCTCTTAACGTCAAGGGGCTAAACCATCCGTGGAAGCGGCAACTGCTATTTGAGGAGCCTAATATGCTTCAAGCATGTCTTTTTCCTACAAGAGACACATTTGCTTAAAAAAGATCAACGTCTAATTCGTAATAAAATTTGTCCCAAATTTACTTAGCTTCTAACAGAGAAATGTAAAAAAGGGGGAGGTTGGAATCATGATCTCTAAGGACCTTAAAGCCGAAGTGTTAGACTGTAAGGACAAACGAAGTCGCTATTTGGCACTAGTGCTTCGAATGGATACCGTATTGGTTACATTGCTCAATATTTATGCATCCACTGTGAATGAAGGCAAATTTTTTACATATTTAGAGCAATCTTTGAGTGACTTCATACAAGGGTCGCTAATGATGGGGGGGGGGGGGGGGGGGGGGGGATTTCAACATAACAATGAATCCCAAAGTGGTTCAGAGCAACCTATCAAGAGACAACTTGAAAGCACATAGGCAATAGTTAAAGGTACTTATGAATACATGGGGAGTGCAGGATATCTGGCGCTGTAAAAATCCCACGGAGAGAGAGACTACTCCTTTTACTCCAGAGCACATGAAACCTACTCTCGACTAGATATGTGGCCAGATAGCAAGATGTGGACCATGGGCTGCAGGAGAATGAAGATGGGCTCCATTACGTGGTCTGACCACGCCCCTATAATGGGATCTTTTTGTTTAAAAGAGGAACAGGAGGGGCAAAATATTGGAGGTTGAACAATACCCTTTCTAATAAACAGATAAATGAGGAGGTGAGGGAAGACATTAAGGATTATTTTCTCACAAATGATAATGGGGAGGTGAAACCAGGTATAGTATGGGATTGTTTTAAGGCGGTATTGCGAGGGAAATTAATTGCCAAAGCAGTGGCACAAAAAAAGCAACACCAGCAAGCCCAATGCGAGTTGCAACAGGATACAGCTAGGTTGGAAAAGCTACATAAAGCCCAGGGGGGAAGTAGCACGCTCCGTGCTCTAGACAGTAAGAGAAAACAACTCCAAACCATTATGGATGGGGCCATACTACATCAGATGGATAGGACCAAACGTACTTACTTTATCGAGGGAAACAGACCAGGAAAATTGCTTGCCAGGCAATTGAAACAAGTCTCCCACAGTCAAATTTTAAAAATCAAGGACATTACAGGGTCTTACGTGATGGATAATACTCATATACGAGATAGATTTGTTCAATTCTACCAGGAACTCTACACCAATAAGGCCTTGATCTCTGAGGAGGATATTGATAAATATTTAAGGGACATCCCGCTACCTGCCCTCCATAGACCAACCAAAAACATTAAATGGCTTGTTCACCCAGGGAGAGATATTTATAGCTATATCCTCTCTTAAACCTAACAAAGCCCCAGGGCTAGACGGATTTTCCGGGTTATTTTATAAAAAGTATAATGACCTCCTCATTCCCCACTTGCAAAAGGTATATAATGAATTATTACAAGACCCGACATTGCCCCCCACTCTATGAATCTCGCCGGTATTACAGTGCTCCCGAAACCAGGCAAGGATAAATCTCTGTGGCTCTTACAGGCCTATATCCCTCCTCAACTTGGACTTAAAAATACTAGCAAAAATATTAGCTAGTAGAAAATAGGGTGCTGCCCCTTTTGGTCCATGTAGATCAAGCAGGATTTATCCCGGGCAGACAAGCGGAGGACAACATTCTCAAAATTGTAAATCTTATATGGAAGGCTCAAGAAAGTAAGATACCAGCCGTCTTAATGGCAGAAGATGCCGAAAAGGCCTTTGATAGAGTTCACTGGGGATTGTTTAAGGTCTTACAAAAAGTGGGGTTGAGAGAAAATTTTCAGACCTGGTTGCAAGCAATGTATGCCTCACCTCAGGCCTGTATTAAGGTCAATGGTGAATATTCACGCATAATTGAGCTGGGTAGAGGAACCAGGCAGGGGTATCCATTATCACCCCTGCTTTTTGCTCTCTTTATGGAGCCCCTGGCCACCACCATAAGAAATGCTACTGATATAAAGGGCATCAAAGTAGGGGGATCAGCAATATAAAATATCTCTCTTTGTGGACGATATTCTGTTCTCCATGGCCCATCCTCAGCTGACTCTGCCTGGGTTGATGCGGGAACTTGATAGGCTCAGTGGGATCTCGGCTTTAAAGTGAATATGTCTAAATCCGAAATACTAAATGTTTACTTTCTCAGGCTCAGGACTTAAAAGTCACACTTCCCTTTTAAATGGGCGCCTCAAAGTATTAAATATTTGGGGATCCAGTTCAGCGCAGACTGGACAACTATTTAAATTAAATTACTGATCGTTGCTAGCTCAAATGGCTCGGGACTTGGACATATGGGGACCATACACTCTTTCCTGGTTGGGCCGTGTGGCAACTATTAAATTTACGGTACTCAGACGGTGGCTTTATCTCTTTCAGACGCTACCATTAGAAGTCCCACTCAAATTTTTGAAATCCCTACATACTAAGATTTTCCATTATATATGGAGGAGACGACCACCGCAAGTGTCGAGACGGATCCTGTTTAGGGCTAAGAAATTGGAGGGCTAGCAGTGCCAAACTTTATGCAATATTATCATGTGGCCCAGCTGAGAATAGTTTATGAGTGGTCCTCACGTGCCTATGTTAAACAGTGGATAACTTCAGAGCAACAAGGAGTTCGAGAATGGCTATATAAATCGGCTGTGGGGCCTTCCGCCGAAAGAGGGCTTTGGCAGGGTGGATAATCCGTTCACTAAATGGTCACTGCGGCTACGGGATAGATGGTGTGGTACACTAACAGGAAAAGCCTCGGTGATACTGATGCTACCACTTGGTATATATAAAGGGGCATTTATGATTACAGATATGGGGAACATTTTTCAGCAAAGGGTTTTGAGGGGAATATGGTGCTGTGGGCAGCTGTTTGACAATTGTAAATTATTGTCTTTTTCTGAATTACAACAGCGATTTCCACTCTCCGATAATGAATATTTCCACTACCTCCAAGCACAACACTGTCTTAATGCCCGGTCAATGCAGCCCCATGTGACTAGGGAAAAATCTGACTTTGAAGAAATATGTTTTAAGCATACTACGGTTAAGGGGCTTATTTCTAATATTTATCTATGGCTAGGGTCTACGCCTTCTACTCCCAGTTTGAGCCAAAAGAAGTGGGAGAGGGATTGGGGGATAACCTGGACTGAGACACAATGGTCTAGATGTCATATGAACATCGCCAAAAGCTCTATTTCCGCTAGCATTGTTGAAACTAATTCTAAACTGTTATATCGCTGGTATCTGTCACCTGTTAAGCTGAGCAGGATCTACCCTTCTCGGGATAATAAATGCTGGAGACAATGCAATCAAGAAGGCTCCTTTTATCATGTTTGGTGGCTATGTCCTAAGATATCATTATATTGGAGATGGATTGAAGGACTGCTTAAACAGGTGACTTCAGCAGATGTACCATTTGATCCCCAAACTTACCTTCTTTTGGCCTATCCCACGTCATGGGCGCCAAACTTGAGAGCCCTTATTAACCAGATTCTGTGTGCGGCTAGACAGGTGATTGCTATACATTGGCAACAGATATAATCACCGCCAGTAGACGATGTAATACAAAGGTTATGGATGGTTCATTACTGGTATTACCCGACAGCTACTCAGACGGACACAGTGGAGAAACATTTTCAAGTTTGGGAGCCGTTTTTGTGATGGTACAGCCATCTATAACTTAAGTGCGGTATCCGGTGCTACATAAGGACTTAAGATGTGAATCACTCCTGTACCGCCAGAAAGAGGCGACATATCTTTTGACATTCTTTCAGACAATATAACGTGCTATGCCCTGAGTAACATATGATACTATATTAAGGTTCTTACTAGCCTTTTATGACCATGTACATAACCAAGATGCCAGATCTCTCGCTATTTGTGCGTGCCTGCTCAGAGTCGAAGTGTGTTAAGCTGAAGAGGGAGGGGTATGGAGGGGGGTAGAGGAGGCAGGGGGTACAATAAAGCTCTTGGATTGGCAGGTTGTTGGTGTTTTATGGCATGATAACCTATGTTGTATTGTGTTACTGTGTTTTATGAAAATTAGTATTAATGTATACATTAATGCCAATGCAAATAAAAATTTCAATTAAAAAAAATAATAAATTGTACAATTATAGAAACCCACTTTAAATCTGCAATGTCTCAGCATATACTTTCGCAAAAAGAAAATGCCTTTACTTGTTTCCTAAACTTTAAATAACCTCTTTCCTAACATACTATTATAGGCAGTAAATTCTACAATGACAGAATTGCCAAGGAGAAAAGCTCTATAGACTGTTGATTTCAACCGAACAGGTGCAACAGACAGAAGAACAAGTAGATTTTGCCCTGATGATCGTAACACACACACACACAGGGGCATACCATTTTAATCTTCCCTTTAAACAATACTCATTCATAAACATTGTTTTATGTGCCATAGTCAAACTTTGAAACAGATTCTTACATTTACCGGTAACCAGTGCAATTTTTTCCAATGTTACTTTGATGATATTTTACTTTTATACCCCTATCTCCTGTTTCCAGCCATGGTCTCCACTCCATTGAAGCGTCCTTCTGCCGCTAACACAGGAATTACAGACCTCAGAAGACTTTAGCTTGGCCTTGCATGTACCACATGCGCTGCAGCATATGCCATGCTCTGTGAGAGCCGCCATCGTGGAGTCGCATGCAATCCCCTCACACATGGCAGCCACCGCTCCCAGGCCAAAACAAATAAGGGCACTTACCACCACAGACTCCCAGATCAAGTCTCCCAGAGAAGGCCCCCTCTCCCTCCTGCACCGGCCACAATATAATGCTGAAAACCCTCCTCCTGAGAGCCTCTTATTTTTATTTTAAAGGAATAGGATCCCTTCCAAACCAAAGAAAATATTTCCTTGATCCACTGCCAGGAGGTCCAGGAGAGAGAGAGAAGTTCAGGGAATGAGGAAGCCAGATCACTGGCTATAAAATTCTCTCCAGCAAGCCAGGGTACTGCTAATCCAAGGGTCACTGATCTCCCTGACTGCCCCTATTCCACCAGGGGGATAGCCCTCATACAGCCTAACACCCCTGGGAGCAATTTAACCAAGTTCTTTTGAATATCATGTCTCTAATATGACTGCAGGGTTACACACCACAACCATCTGCTGGAGACAGAATATTGAGTGACTGCAGGTGGTACCCTGGCTTAAGTACCAATGGTATAGTGAAGCTTTGGTTTTCTGCCTCCATCTGCTGTTTGGGATGAAAAACCCACTCATGTGGACTGATCTGGGTAACAAAGAGGAATGATGATTTTGGATTGGCTAGGTGCCTTTGTGATGTCACAGACCATGATGAAAGTGGCTGATTGTGATATCGATCATAACATAACATTTATAATCACATAAGGGTGGCCACAGCTCTACTACATCACTGCATTCCAGTTCCAGAATAGTGTTAATGCTAGAAAAGCAAAGAAACATATGCTGTGAATCTTGAAAAGGTTATCTAAGAGCTGCTCACACAAAAGGTTTTTATAAGGTGTCCACTGATCCAAAATATAAGATACAGTTATTTACCAGGCAATGTCGCTAAGCGTATGATAATGCACATTTGACAGGTAACCAAAGGGGAACAGCTGCTGGGTATCATAGAAAAGCACAGTGTCTTCCGAAGCCACTGCAAACACCATCCGATAGGGCTGGTTAATAAGGCCCTGGTTTGGCTTCTCTGAGGTTTCATCTAAGGCAGAAACACCAAAAATTGTTAGGGGATAAAACAAAAGTAATACCAGCCTTCTGACCCCATTCCAGCAACAGAAATATCAACTCTATGGTCCCCATGGCTGGCAGAGCACTGTTCATGTGGGAGGTTTATTTGCTTATTTATATTTATAATTCGTATGTGATTTCTGCTACACATCAGAAACTGCAGAGCAAGTTACAATAAAAAGGAAAATTGGTTCTTACCTGCTAATTTTCATTCTTGTAGTACCACGGATCAGTCCAGACTGCTGGGTTTTACCTGCCTTCCAGCAGATGGGGACAGAGAAAAACTTGAAGAGCATCTCCTCTTAATCTGGTGTGCCACCTGTGTCTCTTCAGTATTAACTTTACCAAAGCAGAATAACCAGTTTAAACAATGGTCAGATCAAGCAAGGACAAGAAGAAACCATACAAATTATGAACATACAAGAAATAATCTGTAATCTTCTTCTGCAGCATGTAGGAGATCAAACAGAAAATGCTGTGAATAGAAACAACGAGCGGATTCTCACTGCCAATTCCCCCCCCCCCATGGGTGGGTGTCTAGACTGATCCGTGGTACTACAGGAACAAACATTAGCAGGTAAGAACAAATTTCTTTCCCTGTACGTACCCGGATCAGTCCAGATTGCTGGGATGTACCAAAGCTTCCCTAACTGGGGTGGGACCTGGAAAGTCCCACTCGAATGACACTGCTCCCAAAATAGTTGACATCTGGTGCCTGGACATTCATACTATATGTCTGGCAAAAGTGTGCAGAGACTTCCAAATCGCTGCTCTGCAGATTTCTTGCAGTGATACAACTGGTTCTCTGCCCAGGAAGCAGCTTGTGACTGGATCGAATGAGCTTTAATACAGTCCGGAACAGGCCATCCACAGCAAATATAAGCAGAAGCGATAGCCTCTTTCAACCAGCGGCATTGGTAGCTTTCAACACTTTATGCCCTTTCTTAGCACCACTCCACAGAACAAAAAGATGATCTGAAACCTGAAAGGCATTGGAGACCCTTTTGACATCTAGGATGCTTCAATTCTTTAGTGTGAGGAGTATCCCGATCGAAAATAGGAAAGGCCAGAAGTTCCACTGACTGATTTAAGTGGAAGGCCAAAACAACCTTTGGAAGAAAAGAGGGAACCGTTCTGAGCAACACCCCTGAATCAGAAAACCATAGAAAAGGCTCTCTACAGGAGAGGCTTGAATCTCAGCGATCCTCCTAGCCACCAAAAATACTGTCTTGAGAGTTAAATCCTTTAAGGTGGATTTCGAGGGGCTCAAAGGGAGGTTCACAACACCTGGAGCACCAAATTAAGACTCCACGAAGGACAAATTGAACGGACCGGAGGGTTCAAGTGCTTCACTTCTCTAAGAAAACTTACCACATCAGGGTGTGCTGCCAAAGCCGCACCCTCAATCTTGCCTCTAAGACATCCCAAAGCTGCTACCTGTACCCAGAGGGAACTAAAGATAACCCCTTGCTGAGGCCTTTCTGTAGAAATGCAAGAATCTGTGCCACTGAGGCTTGACGAGGAAGGACTCCTTGCTCGCTAAACCAAGAGTCGGAGACCTTCCACACCCTGACATAAGTTATAGAATTAGAGGTTTTTGCGCCCATAAGAGTGGATATGACATCCTCAGGATAACCTCTCTCTTTCTCAATTGTCTCCTCTCATAAGCCAGGCCACTAGACAAAAGCGATCCACCTGGTCTAAAAATACCAGACCCTGACACCAGTTTGGAAGATGACTTAGGCGCAGAGGACCGTCCAAGACCAGGTTGACTAGGTCCAAGAACCATGGTCTCCGAGGCCACTCTGGAGCTACTAGGATGACCGTCCCTGGGTGAGCTTCTATTCGCCTCAGAATCATGCCTACCAGAGACCATAGAGGAAACAAGTAGAGCAGAATATCACGGGGCCAAGGAAGCACTAGTGCATCTACCCCTTCTGTCCCATGTTTCCTTCTGCAACTGAAGAAGCATGGTGCCTTTGTATTCTTTTGAGTCACCATCAAGTCCAAATGAGGAGTCCCCCATCAGTGAGAGATGAGCATCATTGCGTCCCAGGACAGCTCCCATTCTCCGGGGTCCAGTCGTTGACAACTGAAAAAAATCCACCTGTACATTATCAACCCCCGCTATGAGAGAGGCTGCCAGCAGGGCTAGATGACATTCTGCCCAGGCCATCAGTTTCTCTGCTTCTAAGGCTACTGGACGACCTTTGGTTCCCCCTTGATGGTTGATATAGGCCACTATCGTCGCATTGTCGGACAATACTCTCACCGCCCGATTGTGGACTAGAGGGAGAATTCTCTGCAATGCCAAGCACACTGCTCTCGTTTCCAGGAAACTGATGGACCATTGCGCCTCCTCCTGCGACCACTGGCCCTGAGCCGACTAAGACTGGCACACGGCTCCCCAACTGGATAGACTGGCGTCTGTGGTTACTATCAACCATTGAGGCACCGCAAGATCCACACCTTGCTTCAAGTGGTTGAGGACAAGCCACCAACCAAGACTGGACCTGGCGGACTCTGTGAGTGGTAAGGGAACCTGGAACTCCTCCAAAAATCAGATCCCAGCGGGAAAGCAAGGCCCTCTTCAAAGGCCTCATATGAGCAAATGCCCACGGGACAAATTCCAGAGTAGATGCCATGGAACCAAGAACCTGTAAGTAATTCCAGACCCTGGGTACCAGCAGTGTCAAGAGACGATGAACTTGCTACGTCAGCTTGGTTATCTGTTCTTCCATGAGGAAGACTTGCCGACCCAGGTATCGAATCGCGCCTCCCAAGAAGTCAAGGACCTGGAAGGAAGCAGATGGCTCTTGGACTGATTGATGACCCAGTCGAGGGAGCACAGGCGGTGTAAAACTTTGTGTATCGCCAGTCTGCAAAGGTCCTCCGATTTCGCTCGAATAAGCCAGTCATCTAGGTATGGATGAACCAGTACTCCCTCTCATCTGAGAGTTGCCGCCACCACCACCATCACCTTGGTGAAGGTGGGGGGAGCTGTCGCCAAACCGAACGGTAGGACCCGAAACTGAAAATGCCTCCCTAAGAACCATGAGCCAGCGACATCTCTGATGATTTTTGTGGATTCTGATGTGCAGATATGCTTCCGTTAGATCCAAGGAAGCCAAGACCTTGCCACTGTGCACTGCCGCAATGACTGGGGGTAGGGTTTCCATCTGAAAATGTGGCACTTTGAGAGCATTGTTCACCTGTTTGAGATCCAGAATCGGACGGAAAGTGCCTTCTTTCTTGTGCACCACAAAATAGATGGAGTAACGCCCAGTCCTGTATTCGTCTGGGGGAACTGGATCTATGGCCCCAAGGCCTTCCAGCCTGTTGAGGGTTTGAGTCACAGTCTGCTTCTTTACCAATGCCCCACAGGGAGAAATCAGGAACAGGTCTCGAAGAGGCCGAGCAAATTCTAATGTGTGACCGTGTTCTATGATGTTTAGAACCCACTGGTCTGAAGTTATTTTGACCCATTCCTCATAAAACAGGGACAGCCGTCCACCGATGACCGGAAGAGAGGAATGGGTCGGCTTTATCTCAATGAGAGGATCTGGGTCCAGAAGACTCCGTCGTGGGCTGGTCTGCGCCCTCGAAAGAGTAGGACCAGGAATGAGATCTCCCCGATGTTTGCCGCTGTCCCAGGGAAGCTGCCCTGCTCTGTCAAAAACGTCTCTGACCCCAAAAGCAAGAATGGGGAGGGAGGAAACTTCTAGTCCCTCTAGGCTTGTCCTCGGGAAGCTTATGCACCTTATTGTCCCCTAAAGACTATCAGCTGCTCCAAATCATTCCCAAACAGGAATTTTCCCTTAAAGGAGAGCACCCCCAGCTGAAACATCAGCTGACCAGTTACAGCCACAAGAGCCTTCGGGCCGAAACTGCGGACACCATAGTCCTGGACGAGGTCATACAAGGCATCCATGTCATACGATACCGCCACCTCCAAGTGCTCTGGCCTGCTCGACTCCTGAGGAGGTCTCTAGAACTGAGGAGTTGTTGAACCCACTTCAGGCTTGCTTGCTGCATGAGACTGCTACAGACGGCAGCCCTCACCCCTAGCGCAGACACCTCAAAGATTCTCTTGAGGTGGACTTTGAGCTTCCTGTCCTGGAGGTCTTTAAGGGTTGCCTCTCCTGCCACTGGAATAGTTGTTCTTTTCGTGACAACCAACACCGAAGAATCCACCTTGGAAACCTTCAAGATTCTCCAGGGACTCCTCAGGCAGCGGATAGAGCTTGTCCACAGCTCGCTCCACTCGCAGGCCGAATTCCAGCGTGTCCCACTCCCAAATCATCAGCTGTTGAAGCATAGGATGAAAAGGAAAAGTCCTAGCTAGACAAGAACAGGATCCACTGTGTCGTGACCCAGGACATCCTGAGGGAGCAAAATTCCCAACTCGGCAAGGACATGCAGGATCAGTGGGTCAAGCTCATCTCTCTGAAATAAGCGAACCACCCTCGGGTCATCACCCTCCACCTGAACGGACCTCTGTTTCCTCATCCTGATCCAGCCCAATGAGGGGGAGCAGGAGGCTGGGGAGAGTCAGGGCCTGGGTGCCCCCACAGGTCCAAGCCCATGTGATCTCCACGAGGTGAGGGACCCTGGATCTTCCGAATCCAAACAGCCCCCTGCGGCTCCAACCGCCTGGGGACTTTCTGGGGCGGTGGGTCTTCAGGCAGTCCACGTGCTCCTACCTTGCCCGGCTGTGATCTGCTCGCTAAATAGGCTTTGTGCATCAGCATCACAAAGTCCACGGTAAAGGCAGGTTGGCCTCTAGGATCCCCTACCGGGAGAACAGGGTAGTCATCGGGGAAATCTTGAACTCCCAGGACTCAAATCCGGGGGAGAAAGTTGTGGCGGGAGATCCCCTCTCCCTGCCGCTCGAGCTGATGCGGCAGCAAATGTATGCAAAATGGCTGCCGTTTCAGAGCTCAGCGGGAACGGGTCAGCCTCATCCCCCCTGCACAGTCGGCTGCTTGCCTGCACCACGGGACTTAGCTGAATTCTCTCTGCCACTTCAGATGTTCCCACCCCGCCGGGGAGGCACCGGGAACACAGGCCTGCTTGGGAGAACTGCGAAGCTGACTCCCCCCAGGCGGCGCACAAAGACATACGCGGTATGCCGGAGAGGGTAAAAGGTAATTTCAACAAGCCTTCCCTTAATCTAGGACCTCCCCAGCTACAGTCACACGCCAAGGCCCTCTAGTCAACGCACCCCACTACCGCTATTGTAAATATTGTTGTATTGATATTGTTTAGTTCCGAATCTCCTCTACCACTGGCTCCTCTTCTTCCCAGTTCGAGTACCCCTATTTTATTGTAACTTTCGCTATCTTGATGTTCATGTTAACGTTATTTCCCCCTTGTTCCATGTAAACCGATTTGATATGATCTGTATCATGAATGTCGGTATAAAAAAAAGCACTAAATAAATAAATAAATGTGTGCGGGCGTCCATGTATGGTGCTGAGCAAGCCCTAAAAAACAAAACAAAACAAAAAACAAAACGAGCAGAGCCCAGGAGCCTGAAGCGCGATAGCAAGATAAAAATACTGCCGCCGAGCATGGAGCACAGCTTTCCTGGTTTGTTTTTTTTTTTTTTTTTTTTTTTTTTTTTTTTTTTTTTTTTAAAGTCAAGCCACTCACCCAGAGGAATTCAAAAAACTTTCCTGGAGCCGATGCGAAAGAGGGGGAGGGACTGTACCACCGGTAATCAACTCAGGCACCTTACTGGATCAAGGGAGCAGGCAGGGTGTCCAACCTCAGAGCTCCGGAGCTACCTCAAACCAGGAGGGATCGTCCCACCAGGCCCTGCCTACTCCTGGGAAGATCAGTATCACTTGTAGGCCTGCTGCACAAGCCTTCCCTTGTTGTCCTGCTTGATCTTTTTTTTTTTTTTTTTGTGAACTTCAAGATCAGTTCAGGACCGCAGGTTCTGCACCACCTCCATCTGCTGGAGACAGAAAAATACTAAAGAGATGCAGGTGGCACACCAGATTAAGAGGGGGTGCTCTTCAAATTTTTCTCCGTCTCCATCTGCTGGAAAGGAGGCAAAACCCAGCAGTCTGGACTGATCCGGGTACATACAGGGAACAATCATTTTCATACAAATTTAAATCCTCCCAATCCTCTAAAGAGACACACTAACCACTCTGTAGTGTTTTTTTGTTCTCCTGCTGATAATTAAGAATATAAAAAATTGACAGAAATGGAGCTAGTGCTAAAATTAGACAGCAACTTTGAGAGTAATGAGCTACCTCCTTCCTTAATCTCCAAGAGGCCCATATTCAATTGGCTGTGTCCAGTTAATTTTATCTGAATTTTCACCCCCGAATATGGCCAAGCTGAATATCCAGCAAAAGCTGAGCAAGTAACTGTAAACTTGCTATATGGCCAGTTACCCAGGTGACTCCGTTTGGACACAGTGAAACCATGCTTTAGAAACAACCTCCTATGCCACCTTTTTCTTCCCAGGCAACAATATGCCTGGACAAAATGCAGCCAGTGAGCAGGAGGAAAGGGGTAGGGAGAAAACTGTAAATCTTTAAAACTCAGGATTTGTCAAGCCAACTCCAAAGGTTAGCTGGAGAAACCCTTTGAATATGGATCTCTAAGGGAAAAGGGCCCTGTGCGGGCAGATACATGCTCTAATTCTAACAGAATAAACTATTTTCATGCTCTTTCAATAATTTTAATTCTACATTTTGCAGTTCCACATCTGTTCCTTTATCTTCCCATTACAATAATGGGTGCAGAGGAGGCTATAGTTGGCTAAAAAGTGAAGCTGCCATTCAAAACTATTAACACAAGGTTCACCGTACCTTTATTAGCGATTGGCCTCAATTCAAAGTAGACTGGACAGCAGCGAACAGCAAGTGTAGCCTTCGCAGGACAAGGCAGATGGGCTATGGGCCTGACAGAAAGGAACATACTCCTTAAACACACTTCGACTGGGAATACTGCTACTACTGTGCACTCAAAGCACCTTCTAAGCAGGACCCCAATGTGCCATGCAATTTAACATTTCAGGAAAAAAACAGAAGGAAGTTCAACGTACCTCTTCAAATTTTTTCTTGAGAAAACATATGTAGTGTTTGTGACATTTTCTCCTACTTCAACACATCCAGCTGTAAGAAAAAATAAAATCACTTTTCTTCACCCCAAACACTGGACATTTTAAAATTAAATTGAAGGACAAAGGGAGACTTAACAGCCTTACTTGTAAATAAATACTTATCACTTAGCACAAGAGGCTAGGATTTTTGGAAAATCATCTGGTTTTAAAAATCAATCCTTTTTATGGAGAAATTTTTACCTGTTAGTTTTCTTTCCATGAATCCTCCTACACCAGTCCAGTCCAGACAAGTGGGTAATGATTCCCTGCCAGCAGATGGAGGCAGAGCTCACAGTTTTCCTTTGTGACATCACCACCACTACTTAGGGGGTAATATAGCACAGAGAAAAAAAAACCCAACATGACAAGGCACTGAACAGATCATAAACATTCAAATTAATAAAACTCCTCCAAAACTTGTGTTTTGGAGAAAAGATCCTCTGACAGCACACTACCTGCTCATGCACAGTGGAAAACCAGGACTAACTTAACAAAAGGAGAGGACAGGAGAAACCAAGAGCTGAAAATGTACACGGCTAAACCAAAAGGGAGTACACTCTGAGTTGAAAATGCTCTTGCAAGAAACAAAAAACGAAGGTAACTGATCTAACTGGATGGGAGTATGAAGATATGCCTCCAAAAGGTCCAGACATGACACAAACACACCTTCCCGTACTACCATCAGCATGGAACAAAATGTTTCCATTCTGAATTGAGGGATGAAAAGATTGCTATGTACTCCCTTTAGGATAGGCTTGTTAGGAATCACAAAATAGAGCGAATACTGACCACGACCTGATCTGGGAGAGGATCCAGAACCATAGCTTGCAACAGCTGAAGTCTGGATAGGTATCTTGAACAGCCAACCTCTTGGTGGCTGAGACACAGGGAGATACCATGAAGGTGCTGTGAATAGGAGAGGCAAGTCCCACGGCATAACTGAAGCAGATAACATCCAGTACCCACCGGTCTGAGCTTATTTGGGCCCATTCCTGGTAAAACTGTTGGACGTGATCACCCAATTAGGGGCACCAAAGAGTGAACCTGCTGCACTTCATTGTGAAACCTGACCGGCTCCTGAGGAACTTGCTGAATCGGGTTTTGGCTTTTTGGAGACATAAAGGAACTGGTTCTTTCCCTTAGGCCTTAAAAAATAGCATGACTGCTTGCCAGATCTATAACTTCTGGAGTTTCAAATTTGACCACAACCTCTGCCTGAATTTTTTTTTTTAAACACAAATTCTGACCTCAGAGAGCTTTTGCAATTTTGGATCTCCGAGATTCTTAACTAGTTGGTCAAGATCTCCTCCAAACAAAAAACTTTCCCTTGCATGGAAGCTTACTCAGCCGAGACTCTGACCAAGAATTTGCCACCCAGTTGCAGAGCCAGAGAAGTTTTCTGGCCACAATGGCAGAAGCTGTTGATCTGGAAGAAATTCAGAGAAGATTGTAGAGGGCATTAGCTAAAAACACTGTTGCCGATTCCATTCGAGCCACTTCTTTACTTTCTGTTAGCTGCTGAATCTATTGCAAGAGCACCCATGTCACCAATCTCCACAAATAGATATTTGGATTGCAAGGGCTGCAAAAGTAAACATATGCCTTAATGGGAGCTCAATCCTCCTGTCCTGAGCATCTTTAAGAGATGTACTCCCCTCCACCAGGATAGTGATTTATCTAGTAACCACCTTGACAAGAGCATCCATTTGAGGCATCTGGAACAAATGCTGGACTGCTTCCTAAGAAAAGGGATACAGCTTACTAAAATTCTTCACTTATTTATTTAAAAATGTTTGTGTACCGCTTTTACAATTTGGAGATTAATCAAAACGGTTAACAAAAAACATACATAATCTACAATTAGAACTAAAATTAAAATTAACTAAAAACAATATAAAATACATAAAAGTTCAGACAGTAACATACCAAACATAGGGCCTTATTTTCCAAGTGGCTCGCACGTGATAAGGGATGTTTTGCACGCGAAAAGTCCCTTATTGCGTGCGATACCAAAATGGGGGCGGAGTCGGCCCCGGAATTCCAAATAGCCACCCTAAAAATCTCTTGTGGTGACACTGACATTCAGCCCAGGATGCTGCTTACGACCATGTTGAGTGAGCTCTCAGACCCTGAGACACCGAACAGCCCATACAAATGTACGCCGAAACTATGGCCTCTTTCAGCCATCGTGTTATGGTCACTTTCAAAGCTTTCTGCCCCTTCTTTGCACCACTCCAAAGAACAAAAAGATGATCGGAAACTTTGAAACTGTTAGTGACTTCCAGATACCGTAACAATGCTCGCCTCTGATTCAGACACCTTAACTTTATATACTTTATGTAGCTCTTCACCTCCTAACCTTTGTTTGCTCTAAATTATGTATATATTTCACCCGCTCCTACCTCCCTTTTCATATAACTTTCCGTTTTTACTTTACCCCTGCCCTCCTTGCACTATATTTCCTTCCCTCATAGCCTTCCCCTTATCTCCACTTTTTCTCCCCCTTTTCTTCTCTCTCCCTATTCCCCTTCAACCCCCTCTCTCCTCCCACATCCTTTCCCGCACTACTGTATCAGTCTTCTCTCTCGGCCCGTTAATCTTCTGCTCTCTCCCCCCTAAGTTTCGTTCCCCCACACCTTGTACCTCAATCATGTTCAATGCTACTTAATTATGTTCATTGTAACCAAATATTATACCCCCTCCAAGTTTTGCTCACCCTGTTCTTTGTATTACGTTCAAGTTCTCTGTAAACCGATATGATGTACCCACGTATACCGGTCTAAAAAAGCTTTTAAATAAATAAAAATAAATAACTCCTTATTCAATGCAACCATCCTATCCAAATTCGGGAAGGCCAGTAACTCCACTGTCTAGTTCAAGTGAAAAGAGGAAACAACCTTTGGAAGGAAAGATGGCACCGTAAGCAAAGAGAAACCAGAATCCGAAAACCTGACGGGGCCTGTAGCTCAGAAATCTGACTAGCTGAACAAACTGCCACCAGAAAAAACAACTTTTAAAGTGAGATCCTTCACTGTTGCCCTGCACAGCGGTTCAAACGGTGCCCCACACAAAGCTTTAAGAACCAAGTTTAGGCGCCATGGACGGCAAACTTTCTGCACCGGGGGGACGCAAATGTTGGATTCCTCGTAAAAAAGCGTACTACATCTGGATGCGCAGCCAGAGACACACCGTGCTTCTTGCCCCTAAGGCTCCCCAAGGTGGCCACCTGGACTCTTAATGAGTTGAAAGTAAACCCTTGCTGCAAAAAGGACAAAATGTGGGCCACTGAAGCCCGAAAGGGATCTACACTATGCTCCCTGTACCAAATCTCAAACACCTTCCACACCCGCACGTAAGCTAGGGAGGTGGACTTTTCTTGCTTGCAACAGAGTAGTAACAACGTCCTCCGGATAACCCTTATCTCTTAGGCGCCTCCTCTCAAAAGCCAAACGAGCCACCGATCCAAAAATATAGGACAAAGAAATAAACTAGTTAGTAATAGTTGGCACCCAATTAATTCTAAATTGTGAATGTTGCTGTATAAAATATAATTGTTTATTAAAGAAAATCTTTAAAGAAAATTTTTTTTGTAAATTATATGGATACATTTTTTTGAAAGGAAATAGACCTCAGCACCGGCCCAATGATTCTGTTAAAAAACAGAAATACATCCTTGAAAGCCGAGTTGGTACAATCACTGGTCTATGATTTATCCTTTTTTTTAATTCTTAATTTTAATCCTTAAAATTGATACTAAATATAGAATTTTATTAAAATTGTTTTGCTCAATAATGAAAAGATTATTTATTGTGAATATACTGTAAATTGGCCAATTGCCCAACCACCCAGATTTAATATTAAACTTAGTTTCTTTTTATAACAATGGTTTTCCAATTTCCTACCTAAATTTGATATTGATCACAAAATTTTTTGATAATGTCAAAATTCAGTTGTGCAAACTTGAACATTGGGTCAAACTGACTCTCAATGATAATATATGGTTGTATCTCAGACACTTCTGTGAAAAGGAGTTAGATTGTATAAAACAATTCCAATCAACAATGGTTCAATTGTATGGATTTAGGCGCTGGGTCAAAGCTAGCTTCCAATAACATTTCTTGTCAACCACAGTCCAAAATTGTAAATTCTGATGAGCAACAATTCAGTTTTAAAGGTTGCAACACAGAGCCGAACTGGCTTGCAGTGATGATGGTGCCACCCGACAGTAATGATAACAGGAAAACCCGTTTACGTGATGGCAAAAGCCTTTCTTGTCCCGACAGTGACTTATCTTATCGTCTTTTAGCCCACATATCTTATGGCTGTGCGGTCCACTTCATTTCCTTTACTGAAGCTGCCGCAATCGCTTCAATTTCTTTATAGAAGCCGCCGACGTTGGCAACGTTTCGGAACCTGCATCAGGGCGAGCTTGATACCGGACAAGACCCGACCGTAGAGATGCTCTTGTTGCAAAACTACTGCCACTGACCGATGAGAGAGGTCCTCCGACTTCGCTCAAATCAACCAGTTGTCCAATTACGGGTGGACCAGGACACCTTCCTGCTGAAGAGCTAAAGCTACACCACCATCACCTTTCTAAAGGTCCTTGGTGCTGCTGCCAAACCGAACGGCAGGGCACAAAACTGAAAATGATTTCCAAGGATCATAAACCTAAGAAACCTTTGATGGTCTGGATGAACGGAATTTGGAGATAGGCTGCGGTCGAATCTAGAGAGCCAAAAACTCCCCCTTGTTCACTGCAGCAATTACCGACCTCAGCATTTCCATCCGAAAACGGGGTACTTTGAGTGCCAGATTCACCTTCTTTAAATCCAGAATTGGGTGAAAGGCGCCGATCTTCTTTAGGACCACAAAATAAATGGAATAGCTTCCTAAACCTCTTTCCTCGACCAGCACTGGGACTATGGCCCCCAACAGATGTAGGTGATTGACAGGTTCCCGAACCACTCACTTTTTCTGCTTGTAAGTGCAAGGGGACTTCATGAACAAATCTTTTAGCTGCCGAGCAAATTCTAAAGCGTAACAGTGTTCTATCACACTTAGGACCCATTGGTCCAACATGATCTTGGCCCACTCCTCGAGAAAAGATGTTAACTGACCTCCAATGCATAGAACAGAGGAGAGGGCCGGCCCTGCTTAATTGGGAGGACTAGGCTCCAGCCTCAAAAGGATTGGGTCCAAGACTGCTGCCTTCCGACTCCTTGTCTCTGACCTCCACCCGAAGGGCGAAACTGACGGGAATGCTGGCTCAACCGGAAACAAGACCGTGTCGAAGAGAAGCTTCTGCTGAGTCTCGGCTTGTCCTCTGGCAGCTTGTGTCCTTTAGTCTCTCTGAGAAGCTTCACCAACTGCTCCAAGTCCTCTCCAAAAAGCAACTTCCCCTTAAAGGGAAGTGATCCCAGCTGAGACTTAGACCAAACATCCGCAGGCCAGTTTCCTTAACTACAAAAGCCTTCTGGTGGAAATCGCAGACATTATCGAATGAGAGGAAGTGCGTATAAGATCATACAAGGCATCCACCCAGTAGGCCACAACGGCCTCTAGCCATTTGGCCTGCTGCGCGTCCTCCGGAGATAACCACTTGTCGGACTGCAATTACCGCACAGAGTGCAATCCGGCCCGGAGCATAAAACTGCTACACACAGCAGCGCAAATACCCAATGCAGACACCTCAAAAGTCTTCTTGAGATGCACCTCCAACTTCCTACCCTGTGTATCCTTAAATGCGGCCGAACTGGCTTCTGGAGATCATTGTCTTCTTCATCACGGCAGACACTGAAGCATCCACCTTCGGCATCCGCAAAAGATCCAACGTGTCTTCAGGCAAAGGATACAACTTCTCCATAGCTCTGCCAACCTTCAAGCCTATTATCTGGAGTCTTCCACTCCCAAAGAACTAATTCCTTCACTGACTTGTGGAAAGGAAATGTTGTGGTCGGCCTCCTAGTGCTCCACATGACTGGATCCACTCCTTCATGGTCCAAATCCAATTGGGCTCTTTAATACCTATTTCATTAAGAACATACGGTATTAAGGGCCACAATTCCTCCCGGCGAAACAGGCGGACCACTTTTGGATCATCCCCCTCCACCGAAGGAGCTTGATCCCGTGCCTCATCTGGGTCCATGCCGTCTAAACAAGGATCTACCCCTGAAGAATCAGCCGCTGGAGAGTCCTTGGCCTCCAAGCTCCCTGAGCTATCTCCAGTCTTCCCCTGGGGCAACTGTCGAGCCAGAATTCTCCTAACTCTGGTTGCTCCACCAGGAGGCCCCTGCAGGTCCAGTGGCTTGAGATGGCAACGTCCAGCTGCCCTTTTTGCCAAAAAAGCCTTGTGCATTATCGAAACAAAATCTGGGGAAAAATCCCCTGCTTCCTCAGGATCCTGCTCCAGGAGGGGTCCTCCTCATCACCCAACAGAGAATCCCTGGGCCCCTGGGGGCCTTTGATCAGCTGGCAACAGCAGTGGGGGCAGGGCAGCATCCCTTCAAGCCTGGTCAGATGCGGTCGTGAAGGAGGACAAAATGGCTGCCATTCCAGCCAAAACCAGGAAGGCACTGTCGGGCTGCTCTGATCCTCCCGCACTAATTGGGGAGGATTGCTGCCTGCTCATTGCCCTCTGCGTGCTCCCCGAGCTGCCTTCCCCCAGGAGATGCAGCAGGAGCAAATGTTGGCATGAGAAAGGCGCGCACGTATGTCCCCACAAGATGCGAACTGCCTGCCATGAGGCACCGTGGCAGAAAAGCATTGGGGACCTTTTTTCTGCCTTTTTTTTTTTTTTTTTTTAAACAAAGGTAAAGTTGTCCCGGAGTGGACCACGTTGCTGGTAACCAATGCAGGATGGCCGACAACCCGCAGAACGCCGAGAAGTAGAGGCACCTGACCGGCAAAGTTTTTTTTTTTTTTGTTGTTGTTTAAAACTTTATATTTGCTGCTTCAGGCTCCAGCTGTCCACCTGAGGTAGGGGGAAGAGTGTACTTGCTCTACCAGGTATCTTCCCCCTCAGTGGGTAAAGGCAACGGGCAGACTTAAGGGTTTCCAACCCCTCCCGCACGTGAGCTCCTCCACCTGAAAAGATGGCCCCACCAGGACCTACCAACCTTCAGGGAGGGCCAAGAAACAAATCTCTAATCTCTTTTTTTTTTTTTTAATTCCTTTAAGACTGCAGGATTTGCACCACCTTCCATCTGCTGGAGACAGAGAAATACAGACAACTGCAGATGGCACACCAGGTTATGTTACAGTGTCAGTAAAACTTTCTCTGTCTCCATCTGCTGGAAGGGAGGCAAAACCCAGGAGTCTGAACTGATCTGGGTACGTACAGGGAAATACAGAGATAGCCATGAGCTATTCAAGCTTCCTGTCCCAATGTGTCCACTTGATAGATACAGAGATTTTTCAGTGCAAGGTCCCAATGCTTTGGAATGCATTACCTGAAATCCTGAGGTCTTCAGAAATCGGCTGAAAGCGTTTTGCTTTCCTCAGGCATTTGAGTTTGCGATCAGATTTCTATCACCTGGGGCTCTTTGTTTATTTTGTGAGTATTAGATTAGTATCTTGTTGGTTCAACATCATGTTTTAATTATGTGTATTTTTATATACCTTGTTTTGAATGATGGATAAGGCGAGATCTTTTTAAATAAATAAGATAAATGGGTGATTTGGTAAAGGGATAAAATATATCAACTAAACATCAACCCAACGCCTTTCTAATCCAGGAAATCTTGCACTGCTATTACTGTTGCCCTGAATAACACAGAGATTTACAAAAATAAAAAAAAAGTGATATATCTGAACTTCCATACCAGGCGTGAGAAGCAGAGATCCATCAGGTGTGAAGCTCAGCCTCCGGAAGAAGGATTTCATACTGTCATCGTGAAACATTCGATAACTTTTCACCTGCGGCATTCCAGAAAACAAGTAAACGAGATAGCCATCCTGACCCCCAAAGCATTAGCAACATAGTGAGACCATTTATCACATTCCTGCATTTATTTCAAGATTGAGGTAGGCAACTCCAGAAAATCCTTAATGAGGCTTGGGTTTCAGAAGATTCACCCTGAATATTTCATCAGAAATATCTGCAACATACATTTTCCTAAAAACTAGACCTGTTAGCGGCTCTTTAGGACCAGAGTTGCTTATTCTCACACTTGATGGTATGAGTGTGTTTACTTTAGAAACTTTTAAAATTTAAGATTTTGTAGCTTAACCAGAGTTCTCTTTAAGTTGAGCAGCCACACAATTCCCAATGTTGCACTATAGTGATTCACAGTTAATGGCACTGGCTAGGCCCCATCACAGGTACTCTGCACAACCTTGCAGCTCCTCTTATAGGAAACTAGGAGCTCAGACTTTCCCCACTAAGACCAGGCAAAGATGGAGACTTGTTTTGTTTTCTGTTGTAGTTTTAGTGATGCTACATCATTTATGCCAGTTTCCATCACATTATTATAGAGAAAACTGTAAAGAAATCTGTAGTGGCCCGTATTCCATGATATGCTCCTCCCCCTAAACAGGGAAAAGGTGACAGATTGATGAGAGACTCTAAAAAGGAACCATTACTTTCTCTCATGGTCAAACAAAAATTAAAGCAATATTACAAACACACTAGCTTGTCTCTTCTCCTGAGCTGTTTTTCTTTTTCAGACATGCGGCAGTTTGAGAGTTAAAAACAACTGCTGTCCCCAATGCCCTAGTGTATTTTCAGTAATCTGTGCAGAAGCGATTCTTCCTATGGGCGCCGTGAGGAAGGCTCTTCACGCGCAACTGCCTGTCATGATCTACAGGTGGAAATGGCTTCGCTAAACCCCAGCACAGTGTGCTGTACCATGTGGGGACAGAGTCGCTCACCTCTCCTTCGGCGGCTGCTCCGGGAGACATCTTACTGACATTAAACGCCACCCTCTTAGTCTGCGTGCTGTACACTCTCATCACACTACACAAATAAAGACAGCACCGTTAACTACATAAAAACTTTTCAACGTGCAGGGATTGTGGGTTTTGGAAGCATGACCAAGCAGTCTGAGAACTGAACTGACAGGAGAAATCTTGTAATGGCCTTGGGCAAGTCACTTCATTTCCCTGTATGTCCGTTCCAATTCCTGGCTCTTCCATGGACTGTGTGGGATCTTGGTCAGGTCATCCCTAATGACAACATTCTGGTGACTGCAGTGCTCCATCAATGCATCAATAATTAATTTGGAATAAAATGTTTGCTGGGGATAAAAATCAGTGGCTTTTGCTTTGGGTCTTCAGCACCTGCAGACAGGACAGCAGCAGCCAGTAAACTGCTCTGTCGCATCCAGATAGAATCGCTACTCAACTAAATGAGTGGCTATCAAACATCAAGAGAAAGCATGCCAGGTAGCAACCTACCGATCACAGCTTAGGGTTGCAATGTACTGTCCCAGGGGGTCCCAGGCTATGCCTTGCACATAACTCTTGTGCTCATTAAAAATTGAAACCTTTTGCCCTAGAAAAGAAATTAAATTTGCCAGGATTAAAATCAACAGCATTCTTTTTCATGTTTTCACTACAAATGACTGTATATCACATGTACCAGTGGCTTTAGCATGTGCACACACAAACAGCTTCTGAAACAGTACTAGTACAGTACACGTCACAGAGGAAAACCACAGAAACAGAAAAATCCTAGCAGAGTAAAAACAAACATTTAAATCAGAAATAGAGAATCCATACATTATTAAAAATATATACTTTGAGAACTGTAAAGGTGCAACATAGCAAAGGTCAGACATTTGGATTCTCTGGAAGGAGAGGAGCAAGTCTTGTAAAAACGGAAGAGATCAGCTGATCCAAAGGAATCCAGCCTGCCTCCTACTGGAAAAGGGCATCCGAGCTCTACACTACAGTCTCTGATGAGTTTTACCTTTACTAACATCCCACATGATAGCCGTGTTATCCATGGATGCAGACGCCATGAAGTTCCCATCAGGTGTCCAGCAGATATCATAGACATCTTCTAAATGTCCCCTAATTAAAGCAAGATATTTCTATTTAGAAAGAGCTGAACACACCAAGAAACAGTAGTAAGGTTTAGCATTTTGGTAGCAGTCATACTATTATCGCCAGTCTTTATTTTTATGTCAAAGAAATTAAATCAGCACCATGAGAAGGGAGGAAGAAAAAAACAGAACTAATGGCAGAGGCTTCGAATGTACAAACTGGAAAGAGATAAAGATAATAAAAGGTGTTGCGCACACAGGTGGCAACAGCTGCCTATGCCCAGTGAGACAAACTGTTCTTGCAGCGGCCATCTTTTTGCACACACCTGAGAAGAATTTTACTCGTAAGTTCTAATAGGGCCTGACATCAGGATGACCTTCACTAGTTGAAAGATTAGGGACATGGCTACTCTGCTTGGAAGGAGGCTTTGTCTCTGTTCAGATCCTTTACACACACTTCAATCAAGTGAAGAACCAACCTCAGAGCACATGCAGAAGAGCTGAGCTCTAGCAAGTAACAGCTTCCATATGCTTCACTGAGCTTCCCTGACTATGTAATCACAAACAAAATATAAAATCTCCAGTCCTGTTTGATATAACTCAAGGTCAATATTTAAGGAATTTGTATGGATGACATATGCTCCAACAGCAAAATCAGAAGCTTTTATTTATTAGGAATAAAGCTGCTTGCATCCCCCTTCTCTCTCAACTGGATTATGTAATTTCAACTCTAGCCTGTATTTATAGCAGTCAAACCGGGGGTAGCTTATCTTCATTTTTCCCTGTTCCAAACATATTTTCTATTTTTAATATAGTCTGTACTATTCCTCACATTTGCTTTAAAGTACTACAACACAAGCCTCAAAGCATTAGATTCCATGAAGGATTTTGTTTACCGTAAAGTTTTAACAACTGTCCAGTTCTCCTTGTTCAGGTGAATTTCGTCCTCCTCCTGGAAGGCAGTTGATTCTGGTTCTTTGCTGTCATTCAGCTTCCACAATAATATAACCGCATCTGTAAGACAAGGGGGCTTCATCATGCTAATCGAAATCCTCAACGGCAGGCCATGTGATTTTTCTCTGCAAACTACTTGTTCATGGCCTGCCGGTTGAGGATTTCGATGGGTCGATTAGAAGATTGGTGTCTGAGTGTGTCTAAGCCAATGCATGTTATTGTTGAGTAGGGTTTTGTGAATGATTGAGAGAGTTTTATAGAGAATTCTATAAGAGATGGGGGTGATATGATCATTTTTATGGGTGTTCGTTAATATTCTCACGGAGGCATTTTGCAGCATTTGTAGAGGTTTGATGATGGAGGCAGAGAGACCTAGGAGAAGGGAATTACAGTAGTCAATTTTCGAAAATATGGTGGCCTGCAGGACAGTACGGAAATCATTATGATGGAGTGGTCTAAGTTTTTTGAGGACTTGGCGTTTATAGTAGCACTTTTTTTTATGGTTGTGTTAATGAATTTTTTCATGTTTAGTTGGTTGTCAATCGTGATGCCAAGGTCTCGTACATGTTGTGTAAATGGAATAGTAGAGGGGGGGGGGGTTGCTATGAGTGGGTGTTATATTGAGGTGGGTAGAAATGATAGAAACATATAGAAACATAGAAACATAGAAATGACGGCAGAAGAAGACCAAATGGCCCATCCAGTCTGCCCAGCAAGCTTCACACATTTTTTCTCTAAATGATGATGATGGGTTTAGAGGTGTTTAGGGCCAGGTGAAGGTCTGTTAGTAGGTAGTTAATTGCAGTGAGGCAGTTTTCCCAAGTTTGGAGGGATTTGGAGAGGGATTCAGTGATGGGTATGAGGATTTGGACATCGTCCGCATAAATATAGTGCATAAGGCCTAGATCCTGGAGGAGTTGGCAGAGGGGCAGGAGATAGATATTGAAGAGGGTAGAAGAGAGGGAGGAACCTTGTGGGACTCCTTGAGTCAGTTTGATGGGCTTGGATTCTTTGTTTCCTATTCTAACTTTGTAGTGTCTGTTCGCAAGGTAAGATTTAAGCCAAAGTAGGGCTGTGCCTGTGATGCCAATTTCAGCTAGGTGGTTAATTAGTATGTTGTGGTTTACAGTGTCAAAAGCAGAGGATATATCAAGTAAGGCAAGAACGTGTGACTGGCCATGATCTAGACCCTTGAGAAGGCTGTCTGTGAGGGAGATTAGGAGGGTCTCTAATGAAACATTTCCGGAAGCTGAATTGTGTAGGAAATAAGATATGATTTTCTAGATGCTCTGAGTTGTCTGTTGACAACTTTTTCCAAAATTTTTGCTAGGAAGGGCAGGTTTGAAATGGGTCGGTAGTTAGTTGGGTCAGTCAGGTCTAGGTTAGGTTTTTTTTTAATAGGTTTGACTATGGCCTGTTTTAAGGCTTCCGGGACTATATCATGTGAGAGAGAGAGAGAGTAGTTGATTATCTCGGCTAATGTATTTGGGATCATTAAGAGAGCTTTGGTGGGGATGGTATCAGAGGGGTGTGATGAGGGATTCATCAAATATGAAGGAAGGTTCCTAGAGCAGTATCACTCCTCCAGCAAGCATTCGGAATCATAGGGTACCATTTTGCCAGTTTGTCAGGGCTCGAATACCACCGAAATAATAGTTTATATTCATTCTCAATCATTGCAGCAGACATGGAATGCCTCCCTATACACTGAAAACAAGAGGAAAATTTCATCTATCTTTTTCCCATTAGCCCCCCAAGTCCATATAAATCCTCTCATCTATATATTTTAGACATTAATTTGGGTGGTTTCTTAGCGGCTACACAAAAGCCTTCCATCAAAGGAACGCCTTTCATGATATCCCGGTGAATCTCAGAGCTGTGTAAAAAGTGTCTTAATTGAGCATAGGCTAAAACAAATCAGCATTAGAAAGAACATCCTCTCCCTGCAAAGTTGGAAACGGCTTTATGGCCCCTGCCGTCCAGATTTAGTGCACCCGAGTGAGCCCTTTCTCTTCCCATGCATGAAAGATCCAAGATTCCCATCCTACTGGAAAGTCTGAGAGTGAACAAAACCTTGCCGGGAAAAGATAGCCTCTCTTCCCAGTCAGACTCTCCCTCCATTTGTACCATAGGGTCACTGTACATCTCAAAGCTGGCAGTATGTATTGCCCCCTAAGATCCGGTCTCTTTCTATCCCAGAATGTGTCTTCAATAGTTCCCCTTCCCAATCTAAATTGTTCAATATTCATCCACTGCTTTTTACTACTTGGGAGGTGGTACTCCACCACTGCTTGAAGTTGTGAGGCAACATAATATTTTTTTTAAATGTGGAACCCCAAGTCCTCCCTTACTCTTAGTCCTATAGAGAACTTGCTGGGCCACTCTGAGGTCTTCTTTTCCAAATATAGGAAAAGAATCATTTTTGCAGGGACTGAAACCACTCATCCGCAATTAAACATGGGAGCACTTGAAACATATAGCTAAGTCAGGGAAACAAGTTCATTTTCACAATTGCAATCCTACCCATCCAGGACATCTATATCTATCCCATTTCTGCATATCTTTGTAGATGTTGTGAAGTAATGGATCATAGTTCACCCTAAAAAGATCCTTCTGATTTAATACTATATTAACACCTAGATAGCGCACTGGACCTTTCGTCCATCTGTAGGGGAAAAGCTGTGTTAATCTAGATTTTTGCTCTATTGTGAGGCTAATAGGTAGAATCTCAGATTTATCCATATTGACATGAAATCCGGAGACCCCACCAAACTGCTCTAATGCTCTTGTCACCTCCCTCAGGGACCTATCAGGATCCGTTACTGTGAAGATATCATCATCAGAATATAAAGATATTTTATATTGGTCTTTGCTTAACAGGACCCCGTGTATATCTTCTGAGTTACGTACCACTTCAGCCAGTGGTTCCACACTCAATGCAAAGAGTAGGGGTGATAGTGGGCACCCTTGCCTTGTTCCCCGATGAATGGGAAAGGTATTTGTATATCCTCCATTTATCTTAATATATGCTTGGAGTTCCTTATACAGTTCTTTTACCCATCCCAAAAAATGCCCTCCCAATCCCATCTTTTCCATCACCGCAAACAGAAATGGCCAGTGGACTCTATCAAATGCTTTTTCAGCATCGATAGTCAAAAGTACTGATTGAATATGCTCCTGTTGCACCACTGAGATGAGATTCATAATCTTCTGAATATTGTCGGAGGTGGATCTCCCCGGCATAAACCCTGCTTGATAGTCTTTGATCAACTCTGGAATCAATGACCATAAACGATTGGCTAAAATCTTGGCCAGTAGTTTCAGATCTCTTTTGTCGGCTCTCCTTCACCCGCGGCCCGCCCCCCGACGACGTCAGAGGCAGCGACCAGCAAGGAAACAAAAGGCAAGTCCCTACCTGCCTTCCTCCTTTTTTGCTGGCTCTCCTTCGCCTGCGGCTCAGCGAATTCAGCGCCCAGACCCACCGGGGTCCCTAAGCCCGAGTCCCCTGACGCCATTGTTGGGGTCCCGAGTACGCCTCTCACCGGTCCTCCCCCCACGCGGCTGAAGAACCTGCCCCCCCCCCCCCCCCCCCGACGACGTCAGAGGCAGCGACCAACAACTCTCTGAGAAACAACGGTCTACCCCTTCACTGTAAGCAACGCCCACCAATCATGTCACTACCGTAAACTACTTCAAACAGCACTTCATTAGGGAAGTAGCACACAGGCGTCGTGCGCCCCTTAGTGAGCACTCTTCACCACAGAACCAACGACGAACCTCACACCGACAGACCTGATGACTCTCAAGTGGACTTCTCCCTCCACCAACCGTAACTACCACTGCGCTTTACGCAGCCCTTCACTCTTCACCATTCAATTCTAAAGAGCTCTCACGGTGTTTATTTGCCATACCAGTCTGCATTTTTTCTGCTGTACCATTTTTGCATCCTACTTATAGCCCTCTCATTGTATCTAACATATCCTTTTCAACCTCCCTCCCCCCCTCCAATACATCCCATACTGTCCATCCCCTCTGTTCATTGCCAACAGTCCCCAATGGCATCCTACCCCATCCCTCGTATCCACTACCCCCGCTCCAGAATACCCCCCTCCCACGCCATCCTTCCACCCCCCTTCGCAAATCCCTAAACCCCATCCTTATCTCCCCACTGACACAACTGTTAGGCTTCACCACCCTCTCCTTAATACTCTTCAATGCACAATCCCTATCTAAAAAGACACCCATCCTCAATGATATCTTAATAGATTGCAAACCAGACATCCGTGCTGTCACCGAGACGTGGTTTAAAGACTCAGATACTGCCCTCATCAACCAACTACCCACCTCCTCTTATGAAATTTTCTCCATCCACAGGCCCAAAAGAGAGGTGAAGGTATCCTCTTGGCAGCCAAGAAACGTCTAAACCTGAAACCCACCCGCATAACCTCTCCACCCAAGCTTGAAATAGGCCTTTTTAGATCAGCTGCATTGCAAATCTGTTTAGTGTACGCCCCCCCCTACCTTCCTCGAGTCCAACCCCTCACCTTTAATTTAATTCATTGTTGACTTGATAAAAACTGATATCCCCTCCATTATCCTCAGACTTCAATCTCCATGTAGACTCCTTACCCCTCTCATCATGCGAAACCTTCATTCAGTCCCTCCACGCCATAGGTTTCCAGCAAATTATAGCATCCCCCACACACAAAGCCAGTCACACTCTGGACCTGATCTTTATCAACTCTAACGTCCTTGTCCCCTCCACTCCCACTTGCACCCCTGTTCCCTGGTCTGACCATTACCTAATAGAAGGCCTCCTCTCCACCAACATCCCTCTCCCAAGCAGCAACACTCTCTGCACCACCATAATATCCAGAAAATCTTGCCCTAGCGATGAGCTTGCAGCTGCACTATCGACCTCCTTACCCAGTCTTGTCTGCTCCGATCCTGTCACAGCACTAGCATCCTGGAATAACCTTACAGGAGATATCGCCAACAAGCTTTGCCCAATCTCCAAACGAATCATAAGTGCAACCTCGAAACCTACAAAGCCATGGTACTCACCGGAGCTAAAGACCCTAAAAAACAGTCTCAGGCAAAAGGAGAGAAAATGGCGCAAGGACCCAACCCCACAACACTCCTCCATCTACAAAACTGCACTACACAGCTACAGACTCTCAAACAAAACACAAACGAGACTTCTACGCCAAAAAAATCCATGATTTCAGATTCAACCCCAAAGTGTTTTTCTCCTACGTCTCAAATCTTACCACACCTATCCCCCCCCACGATATCTGACTCTGATGCAGCATCCAAATGTGAAGAACTTGCCAACTACTTCCAGAGTAAAATCTCTAACCTCCTCTCAAGATTCCCCCACTCCACCAACTGTCCCTCCCCCACCCTACCCACCATCCCTACACCCTCCCAACACACAATGGCTGTCCTCAACTTCACCTCCTCCAAAGAAGTCGAAAACATCCTCAGAAAACTCAAATCTTCCTCCCATCCCAATGACACCATCCCCTCTAAAGCCCTACTAGCCATCCCTAACTCCATAGCCAGAGCTATAGCATCTCTCATCAACTGCTCTCTCACCCATGGGACTGTCCCAGACCCACTCAAGCATGCGGTAGTCAAACCCCTCCTAAAGAAACCCTCCTTGGACCCGAAAGACCCTGCCAATTTTCGCCCAATCTCTAACAGCCCATTTATTGCCAAGCTAATGGAAAGAGTTAATTCACAACTCATGGACTTCCTCGAAAGTCATGCGATCCTCCATGTCTCACAATTCAGCTTCCGAGAACACTAACACTGAATCGCTACTCCTCTCTCTATCTGACCACCTCCTCAGAGGCATGGGCCAAGGCCAAAGCTACCTCCTCGCCCTCCTCGATATTTCAGCAGTCTGCAACACCATCAGCCATCATCACCTCCTGGCTCGTTTGGAAAACATTGGCATCACAGGCCTAGCACTTGCCTGGATCAAATCCTTCCTATCGAACAGAAAGTTCTCTGTTAAAATCGGCAACACCTCATCCACCCCCCACCCCTTACATCAAGGAGTCTCGCAAGGTTCATCACTTTCATCCACCCTCTTTAATGTCTACCTCACCCCCCTCTGCCAACTCCTCTCTGATCTTAAACTAAAGTTCTATCTCTACGCTGATGATGTCCAGATCATCATTCCTATCCACAACTCCATCTCCGTCGCCCTAAAGCATTGGGAAAGCTGCCTCGTGGCCATCAACTCCCTGCTCACCAACCTCCACCTTGCTCTCAATACAAATAAAACTGAACTCCTGGTTATCTCCTCCCCCTCCACCCCCCTAACTATCGATCCCAAGCTTAACCCCTCTACAGCACAACCATTTGTAAAGGACCTAGGAGTTCTCCTCGATCATCAACTAAACATGAAGAACTACGTTAACTCCATCCTTAAAGCAGGTTTCTTCAAATTCAATGTACTTAAAAAACTCAGACCACTACTATACAACCAAGACTTCTGTACAGTGATCCAAGCCTCTACAAACGCTACAAAATGCCACAGCAAGACACTTATCGCAAATACCCGTAAACATGAATATATCACCCCCATCCTTAGAGATCTACATTGGCTCCCTATCCTCTCCCGCATTCATTGCAAAACATTGACCATAGTACACAAATCTATTCATGCCCACAACTCCAAAAGGCTAGACATTCCTTTCAACTCTCCCCTGTCCACCCGACCCACCAGAACTGCCAACAAAGGCACCCGACTTGTACCTTCACTGAAAATAGCCCATCTCTCCTCCACACGCGACCGTGCCCTCTCAATTGCTGGCCCCGCCCTCTGGAACTCCCTGCCTCCTAACCTGCGTCTTAAACCATGTATGATTAAATTTAAAAAGTATCTAAAAACTTGGTTATTTAAACGAGCTTATCCAGAATAGATTTTCCCCCTCTCTGTCAGCCCATATGCCCCTCACAATGTGATTATACATGCTGTATGTTAAGGTTTCTTCTTGTTTTTGTTTTAATCTATATTTCCATACTGCAACTTGTTATCCCCTTCCCAGTTCCATCTCCCTGTTAATATGTATCTTCCAAGCCTAAATGTTCGAATGTAAACCGGTATGATGTCCCCCACTAATACCGGTATATAAAAGCTTTCAAATAAATAAATAAATAAATAAAATATTGATCAGTGATATGGGGCGATAAGACCCGCATAGTGTCTCATCCTTCCCAGGTTTCTGGACTATCATGATCCCAGCAGTGTCCTTGTTAATTTTTAATTTTATGAATATGGGATTGTGTTCTCTGTCCCTTATGTTTAAGTGCCAATAATTTACTGGGTTTATCACCCTGTTCATAATATTCCTGCTTCACTATTTCTAACTGTTGTGCAATCTGATCTGTATCCAATTCTTTCAGTAATTGACGTGCCTCATCTAGTTTTTGGAGCTTTATAGATCCCTGGTCCTGTTTGTGGGTTTGTTCTGGGTCTTTTATTTGGCTTAACAGCTGAGCTCTTATCACCCCTTTCTGCTTTTTATGGTAAGTCCCCAGATTAATGAGATTGCCCCGCAAAGTTGCTTTCAATCCTTCCCGAATTGTCATAGAAGAGATATCTGCTGTGGTATTAAACATTATATACTCCTCGATCTGTTTTTGCACCTTAGGGATATAAACTTTGTTTTTAATGAAGCTGTCATTTAACTTCCAGAAACGCAAACCTGGATCAAAGTTCGGCAAGTCCACCTCCCACCAAAGAGGGGAATGGTCGGACCAGGTAATACATTCGATATCAGCGTTCTGAGTATGATCACACAGAGCCTTATCTATCAGAAAATAATCGATACGCGAATATGTATCATGGGGTCTGGAGTAAAATCTATAGTTCCGGCTATGAGGGTATAAAGCCTCCATATACCAATCAATTGCCAATCATTCATAAATCTTTTAAAAGACCACCTATCCCTCTGAGTCGTGCCTCCCTCTCCCGATGAGGTATCTATAACAACCATGTGTGTCAATTGAAATCTCCCCTGACCACTAAATATCCCCCCTCTAACTGATGCAATTTCGTATTAATTTCCTACAGCACCAAACCTTGTTCCTTGGTTGGGCAATACACATTAACTAGAGTAAATTTGCAGTTATGAATTTCAACCACCAATATTATATAGCGGCTTTTAGGACCTTCAATAGTTTCAAGAACTTTCACACCCAGTGAAGAGGCAAACAGAATCCTCACTCCACTGTACTTACAGTCTGGGGTGCTGGCAGCATAATACTTTTGGGAGAAAAAACGCGGGCGTAGTAAATGCTCATGTCTCTGTTTTAAATGTATTTCCTGTATGAAAACCACGGAGGCCTGTAGTCGGGATAATTCATTACATAGCTGCCTACGCTTCAGTGGGGAGTTTACGCCCTTCACATTGAGGGACAAATTTAAGAGCGGCCATATGCCTTCCACTCTCCCTCACCAGCAGCCCATATGTTTCTATTTACCATTCTAACAGACTGTTGAACACCTGTGTGTCTTTCAGGATTTCCCCCTCCCCACCCCCCCCTACCCCTCAGATATCTAATGTCACCTCTCATTAGGCAGACCCCTAGTGGAGGAAGAATCATACATTCCCTCCCACCCCCACCCCCCCTTGATAGAAAATCAGTTCTCTGTCTCTCCGGTTCCAACGTTGAGAAATACAGTATTATCTTCATATTCAAGATTTAGCTAATGTTCAAAAAGTCTTGGCAATAATCTAATAATCAGGTCCTCCTCCCTAGTAGAACCCCACTGTAATTATAGTCACCATGTCTCCTCTGAGATCCTCAAGGAGGGAGCTGGTCTTTGTTCTCTGATGATGCTGGATTCCACAACTCACTTGAGCCCAATGTCCTCTTCAAGCGTCGGCCTCCTTTCCCTGCCATTTGCCATTTTGCGAGTTTGTAAGGGATCGCCATGCCCGTCGCTTGTAAGATGGCCACAGCATCCTCCACCGTTTTTATCCTTGAGGACACACCTTTAATGGTAAATGCTAAACCGCAAGGCTACTGCCATCGATATCTATGGTGTTCTTTTCGCAAGGCTGCTGTGACAGGTTGAAAGTCTCTGCGCCTTTTCAACGTTGCTGGGGATAAATCATCATAGATTGAGATAACATGTCCTTCCCACTCAAAGGTGTCCAGCTTTCTTGCAGCTTTCATAATAGCTTCTTTAACGGGGAAGCTAAGCATGCAGATCACAATATCTCTAGGGGCATTTCTTGGCGCTGTCCCCAGGGCGGGTAAACCCGGATCTTCCATATCCGTCGCCTCTGCCTTCAACAGCGCACTGCATATCACCGAGGTAGTCCGGCTAATATTAGCATACGCTGCGTCTTCCGGTAGGCCTCAAATGCGAATGTTATTGCGGAGTGAACGATTCTCTAAATCTTCTAACTTCAATGCCGTTTCCTCTTGGATGATGTGTAAGCTTTCAATCTCGGTATTTACATGTTTTATCCGCATGTCGTGATCTTCAAGCTGGGCCTCACTATCGTCCACACAATGCCCCAGTTCTTTAATATCTATGCGGAGTGTTGAAATTGCCTCGTGGAATTCTTCCGTTAGCGTTCTAATATCTTTTTTCGAGTCTTGAAACCAGTCCTGAAGGTCTTTTTTATTCATAGAACCTTCTCCGCCATCTGTCTCCTCTGGCATAGGTCGTTGTTTATCCCCTGCGCCATCTTGATCCACTCCACCCGATGTCTCACTCAAGGCTGCAAATTGGGAGCTGCCTGCATTGAAGGAGAATTGCTGGAGATCTACTGCTTTTTTCCTGGTAGACATGATCGCTGTTTTCCCTTCGGCTCAGATATGTGAAATCCAAGTATTTTAAGAAGCTGGAACCGGGTTATTTATGCTTTACTACTGAGGGGAGTATCGGAGAAAAGATTTAAGCAGCCATCTTTATCAGAAGACGTCACTTCCCCCCCACCCCCCAAAAACCCCTTTTTAAATGCAGCTATGCTAGCTGCCTTGACCACATCCTCCAGCAACAAACTGCATAGCTTGTTTGTGCATAGAGTTTAAATCTACTCCCTGTTAACTGAAAGGAGTGTCTCCTAGTCCTAGTGTTGTTTGAAAGGGTAAATATTCCTTACTTACCTGTTCTACTCCAGTCATGATTTTGTAGACTTCATCGGAAGTCTATCTCCCCTAAATCATCTCATCCCCAAGCTGAAGAGCCCTAACCTGTTGTTGCGCTTGGAGGTGGACCCTTGTCCTGGGGCAGTGGAGAGACATCTCCTGATAGGGAACAGAAGGCAAATGCCCCCAGAGGGGCAGAGCACTGGAGGAGACAGAGGTTGGGATGAGCTTCACCACTGGAAGCCCAAGGTCCCCCCGGGAGGAGCCCGTAGGGACCCGGGCCACTTGGACTTAGGTGGGCCTCGCAGGGTCTCCTGGGAGAGTAGAAGTCTGGCGTGCCCACTGACACAGGGAGAGCGTGATCGGGTTCGAGACTAGAGGTCCGATGGAGCAAGGAGGACTAGAATAGCGTAGGTAATGACAAGGCAAGGAACAGAGCCAGAATCTAGGGACGAAGTCAGACGAGCAAAGGTCAGAATACAGAGGTCAGTCTGTGGAATGGTCAACAAGGCAGAAGTCAGATACCGGAGGTCAGATGAGGTCACAGGCAGGCCGAAGTCAGGCAGACATGTCAAGGGACAAGCTGAGGTCTTGAGGCAGGCGGCAAGCATTCCTGCTGCCGCATATTGAGCTGAGGATTTCAATGTACTATTGACTACTCCTATATCCTTTTCCTGGGTGGAAATGCAGAAACCATCGTGGATGTATCTAAAATTAGGGCTGTTTCCCCTCCCCATCTACATCACTTTGCACTTGTCCACATTAAATTTAAGTCTGCCATTTAGAAGCCCAGTTCTCAATTCTCGCAAGGTCCTTCTGTAGTTCTTCACAATGTGCTTGTGTTTTAACTACCCTGAATATTTTTGTGCCATCTGCAAATTTGATCAGTTCGGGCATTGCTCCCCTTTCTAGGATTATGATGAATAAGTTAAATCGCGTTGGTCCAAGGAAAGATCCTGCAGTCCTACTCTCAGTTTCCTATCTTTTAGCCAATTACCAATCAACAGGACATTGCCTCCTACTCAGGACCTTTTAATTTGCTAAAGAGTGAAGTAAAGAATTCATTTTTTTTTCTGTTTTAGCTGTCTCTTCCCTAAGCACCCCTTTTATCCCTCATATCTAATGGTCCAATGATTCCCTCACAAACTCCTTGCTGCAAACAGATGTGAAAGTTTTTATTTTTTGCCTCTGACTAGCTTCTTTTCAAATTCTCTTTTGGCTTGCCTTAATGCTTTATATCTAACTTGCTGACGCTTATGTTCTTTTCTATTTTCTTCATTTGTATCTACTTTCAGTTTTTGAAAGATGTTTTTTGGCTTCCATAGCCTCTTACCCATCCATTTAACCAGGCTGGCAGTTGTTTGGTCTCCTTTCTATTGTTTTTAATACATGGAATACATTTAGTCTGAGCTGCCAAGATGGTGTTCTTAAATAGCATTCATGCTGAACGCAAACTTTTAATCTTTGCAACTGTTCCTTTTGGATTTTTCCTAATTTCCTCATTTTATTATAGTATTCCTTTTTAAATGAAATACTGCTGCAGTATTTTTAATTGTCTTCCCTTCAGTGATTTTGTTAAATTTGATTATGTTATGAACACTATTGCTAAGGAGACCCACCTCTGTTACTGTGACACTGGGATCTAACGCGAGAGGATGAGGATTATTTATTTAAAAATGTTTGTATACCGCCTTTCCAATTCAAATAATTAATCAAAACGGTTCACAATAGACATACATAATGATAAAATAAACATTAAAACAATCAATGAAATAAAAATAAAAATACAAATTAAGAAGAAATGTTATGCCCCATAAAACAAAAGACAAGGTGAGTCTGTAATTTGGTTGAAATATGAAAGTGTATCAAGTGATGAAGTGATGGTGTTGTGATTTGTCAATGAATTCTAGTTTTGAGAGTTAATAAGTGAACTGTATGCGTTCTGAAATAAATATGTTTTTTTGAATTGTTGTGTAGAAGAAATGAGTCGAAGAGAATCTGGAAGTTAATTCCATAATATAGGGCCCGCTACTGAAAACGCCCTTTTTCTAGTTAATTCAAATTTTGCGAGTTTGATTGTGGGTATATCTAAAAGATTTTTTTGACAGTGATCTGAGTTGTCTAGTTGGTTTGTAGATCCGAAGGTTAGTACAAAGCCATGTGGATGTTACATTATAAATAAGGGAGTGAATGATAGTCAATACTTTATAATGAATTCTGTATTTAAATCGGTAACCAATGAAATGAAAATAAAACTGGTGAGATATGAGTTCTGCGAGAAGTACCTGAAAGTATCCGAGCGGCTGAATTTTGTATTAATTGCAATGGATAAAGAACGGAGTCTGGTAAACCTAAAAGTAATGCATTGCAGTAGTCCAAACCGGAGAAAATCAGAGATTGCAAAACTGTACGAAAACCTCGAAGAAAAAGAAATGGTCAAACTCTTTTCAATAAATGTAATTTGAAAAAGGATTTTTTTGTAATGTTGGAGATATAGTTAACCAATTAGAGATCTGAATTAATTGTAATTCCCAAGCTATTAGTAAAAGTACTAATTAGGATAGAAATTCCCATGAAATTTAAGTGAGAGGGAGGCCCTATGGAAGAGTTAGAAATAGATGAGATGTGCAAGTGTAGTCTTAGATGGATTAGATATACAGTAGTCCCCCTTCGTTGGTACCAGGACCAGCTGCTCCATGAAGCATTCGTTTAAGGCACCTAGAAACTTCACCTACCCAACTTGCTCAAGGAGACATTTACCCAATCAAACCTGGAGTAATTGAGATCTCTCATTATTATGTTGCCTAATTTGTTAGATTTTCTAATTACTGGGCCAAATCAGCAATTAGGCAAGATTACATGACTCCTGATTTTTCACAACTGAAGTTAGCTCTAATTTTGCAACATTTTACAAGATCTTTTAAAAAAGAAAGCATAAGAAAAAACCAGTATCAATGAAGAAAAATATGCCTAACAGCAAGATGTGATCTGAGGATTTAAGTTAGTTGTTAATTGCTGCTTTAAGAAAAACTGCCCCATGTGACTAGTAACTGAAATACAAGGTCATGGCCAGCCCAGAGACAGAGAAGCAGAAGCTGTGCAATAGTGTGGAAAAGAATGAGTCTGCGATAAGAAAGAGTCTAAAGTGCCTGAGAAACTACAAGAACAATGAACTACTGAATAAGCATATGTAACATCTGAGGGGCACATGAAGGAAAATTACCAGCAAATGTAGAGATGAGAAAGCGGAGGGACGTGCAAGCCTTGTTACCAGTGCTTAAAAGACAAAGACAAATTTAAAATGACGAGTAGATTGGCATGGCTAGGTGAAAAGTTAAATTCTGTGATATTTAGCTCCTCTACTCCCAAAAGGAAACACAATCTTGAATCCTTATTGTTTCCGCTGTCTTAACTTTGTATGCATGCATGAAATAAACAAATCCTGCCAGCTCTTATAAGATCGCTAAGCTACTTAATGAATGTTATGTTTTGAAACTGAAAGTCTGTTTCTGTTGTGGTTGTGTTTTGGTGGATCCTTGGGTGCTCTGGAGATGACCACACCCACGGGGAGGAGCCCCGTGAGGAGCCACAGCACTGGGCTAGACTCGTACTATACCAAACACAGAATAGTTCTTTATTAGACAACTTGAAGAGAACCACCAGAGGTGGCAGTAGTGAGGCAATCCACTGGTTGCAGTCTCTGGGACCTCGGCAGAGGGAGCCCTTCTCTCCCTCATGACGTCAGGCGGTTCCGCAGCAGGTCTCCCAGCTAGGAGATATTGTGGATGAGACAGACAGAGTTAGAGTACTCACTAGGTGTTTGCTGTTGGTATGCAATTCCACCAGGTATGCAGTAGAAGTTACAGGCACCGAGGCAGGCCCTCAAGGAGCAAGTACCTGTTCCCTGAAAGGCACATGAAATAAAGCAGGGGGCCCCCGAGGAGTGGGTACCCAGGTTAGCAGATACCCTGAAGGGCAGAGAGAGAGAGAGCTTCCTGCGGCAGCACGGAAGCGGCAGAGTAGCGTAGACAAGAACGGATTTGAGTCCTTGCTAACTCAAAGAGCTAGCAAACTGGTGAAGGTAATATATCCGGATGGCGTGACGTCAGCATGAGGGAATGCTCTCGAGGTTCGCGTCAAGGGTGGTACAAAGACGTGGGTTGCGCGCGCGCACACCCTAGTAGGTACCTGGGAGGAGCAATGGCGGGAGGTTGCACCATAGCTGTTCTGGGGACGCCAGAAAGGTCGGCTTGTAGACGCGGCGGTAGCCATCTTTTAGGTAAGCGGGAGGAGCCATGAATAAGGAGAGGCAAACGGGGCAAAGCCGTCTAGGACCGATGGATGCAACAGTTTCATCACTGGCTATCTCTGGGGAGGAAACCAGGCGGGGTAAGTGTCAAGGTTTTTAACATTTTAGTAGCAGAGAATGGTTTGAGCGCAGCAGGTCCAGTCGGGATCACGGATACTTCTGGTCCAATCGGAACTGCGGGTACGGTTGGAAGAACTGGTCGGAACCGTATGTACAACAAATCAAGACCTAACGGAGCCACGGGCACGATTAGGCACCACGTGAGTTACGAGACCACGTGAGTATATTTTTCATTCATATACATGAGTATTTTTTATTTATATTTATTGTAGCTTGAAGTTGGCAATTTTTTTTTTTTTTTTTAAGGCATTCTAATTTTAAATGTATTATGTCATAAGGTACAGGATCCCCCAGTCCCCTAGCATTAGTTTGTGAATTATTCCCACATAAAGTTAAAATCATTACTAAGCATTGTAAGAAATGGGCATTGTGGGCGGAACGCTGGCCTGAGGACAGCAGCTTTACAGCCCTGGTTTCTGCAACAATTGCCGTAATTCATTCAGCATAAAAAGACAGGACCGTCTTTAACACGATATCTGCATTATTTTAACATGTTTATGGTTACATGGGAGCGTAGGATAGGCACCAGATTAGATTCCCAAGAGTTCAGGATCAGTTTCACACTGTATACGCTGCCCTCCCCCTTATGAGAGCAAAGAATTAGGATTTAACACCTGCTTGGGCTATAGTGCAGGGAGCCTTACAGTTACAGCCTGTTTTTAGAGTTTGTAATAAGATTTGTATGTTGTCCATAGTAGCTAGTTTTGTTTAAAGACTGTAGTTTCTCAGCCCCTGTCTCTTACATTTGTTAGCAAGCATAAAGATTTTCTTTGGCCAACTGTCCAGCACTTAATGAAAACTTATTAAGAAGTGATACTGGTTCATTTGCCTGTAGAGAGTTAAATTTGATATTTTATCCCTATTTTATGTAATGAAATACTATAAATACTGTTTATTTCGGGGAAAGTACCTACATGGCAGGATGAGGAGAAACATGCAGTTAGTTTCTGGGTGCCTCTCTCTTTGAACGGAGCGGATGTTTGAAATTGTTTATACAGAGATCTGATAGAGATGAGATAAGATTCCTTTTTACTTTTCTGCTTTAATAAATTGAAAATCCCGTGGTTAGAACGGATTAGGATTTCTTTCTTTAGTTATAAAATTCACAGTAGTCTCTTTAGTAAATAAAAAGGTCTTCCCAGTGATTAGACAAAAAAAAAAAAAAAAAAGCGTTTCTGCTATTTGCCTTTATTTTAGATGTTGTCTGTTGGCGTTCCTGCTTCCTGCTCTGCACTATAGAATTGAGAGACATGTTTGTGCAAAATGTGCTCATTTGAAGCGATTTTCATATAATAATTAGATTTCGAAAGGCTATGAGTATTTAATTTGTCAGAAAAGGATATAATTGTTTTTCCTTGTTTCAGAATTCCTAGGAGCGTTAATTACTAGTGTTAAAGTTTAGAACTTGAAAGGACACTGGCAATTAAGGGATAACAGAGAGGAAGGGGGGTGAGTGGGGGAATGCAGGGAAAGTATTTCTCAGGAGAAGACACAAACGAAGGAGGAAAAAAAACTCCATTCAATGAATTAATCTTTTAGTTTAAATAGCAGATTGGTGAACAATTTAAAGGTATTAAGAATAATAATAACCTTGATTTAGCAAGAATGTTTAATTTCGTTTGCAGTAAACAGAAATCTGTATCTTGTCAGTACAGGGAATGCGGAACTGAATGGGCTCTTCCTTTTTTGGAAAGAGTTTTGTTTGAGCAGAGCGTTACTACTGTGAGGTTTTTTGAGGGTGCGCGTAAGTGAATCTGATGGAGTAGGTTATGGCACGGTGATGTTATTCAATGTTGAAGCAAGTTAAAGAGAATGTTATATCCTAATGATGCCAGATCACATCCCTGTTTTTCTAAGTGTCTGTAATAAGAGTTAATCACACAAAAATAAATCCTGGCCAGTAAAAACTGACCTCTCAGAGAAGTGAGGCTGTTTTGAAAGCACAGGTCCCTGGGACATTGAAAAGTTATGAGTATTCCTTGGCATGGTAACACTGACAAAGCATCCAAAGATTTGGTCATCACACCGGCACACCTAAAGCACCTCCTAGGTCCTTTTCTTGCAAATCCAAATTGATTTCACCAAATTGTATATGAATTGCCTTTATGTCAAAATTGCAAGTCCACACTAACAATGATTTGCTGTTTCTCAGGGTGGAGAAGGCTTTCCCAGTAGTGAAGGCAGATATCTCTGTAGCTAAGATTCTGCTGAGAGAATTTATTCCAAGGTTAAAAACTAAAACTTGTGGTAGTGCCTCCTAGAGGCATGACAATAGAAACAAGAAAGTAGCTTCATGACCGCTATTTGCTGAATTAAGGCATATCAGAATGTTTAGTTTCAATGGAACTGTAATTTCACTGTAACCATTACCTTAAATTTGTTATATGCCAGGCTTATATTTTTCCAGATTGACTCTGCCATGAAAGATGTAACACTTGAAGAGGACATTTTTTCCCAGTTTAATTTCTTTTCATTTTTAAACTGATCTATTCTAATTCTGACTTTTTATTTTGGATCGATCCAAACACTTCCCAAACAAACACTTTTTGGTCTAATTTTTTAGCTCAAATGTGTGTTAATTGTTGTTTGTCTTTTTGTGTTATTTGTGTGTCATGACACCTGAAGAATGCAATGTATGAATGTGTGTCAGTTCAGTGAAATATGTTTCTATGTAATGTCTGAAAACTTAAGTTGTCTTCTGACTATTGCATGTTACCTAATAATAAAGTAGGAATATTATAGTTATAGTATATATGTAGGGATTACTTGTTGCAGGGAGTTATGGCCATGATGGAATCTTCTCACTGATTAATTTGAATTTGTTTTGATCTTATATTAGGTCCGTAACATACACATCTCACTTAATAATGAATTAAGAAGGCTATGCTTCGATGTCAAAAAGATACGCCATACTAAGAACTATATACGCCATGTCATTGATTTCAGAAATCATCCCATCCTTTGCCACAGAAGCCATCTTGTACCCTTCATTATATGAATTGAAATGTTGACACTTCTTGCCTGATTTTCTCTTTGTGTTTGTCTTGTTCTATGCCTTACCTAGATGCTGTTTCCTTTGTTATGAGGCAATGTACTCTTATTTGACATGTGATAACTTGAGTATCATAACAAAAATATTTTTATGAGATGCCTAGTCAATATCTAGTTAGGTACCTATTTGCAGATGCCATTATTTAGATTTTCAAATTAATGATACAGTCTGAATTAATGCAGTTTTTATTAGTTCCTACATTCCAAGCGTTTTGTTGCATTTTCCAGTCCTATAACTTCTAATTCGTATATGCATTTAGCTAAATGATTGCTTGATATGTTCTCCTCTATCTTTATCATTGGAAGCTAGTCTGATCACATTCAAGGTTCAAGAGGGATGAATAATTTTTTCTCCCTTATTTCTTGTTTTTATTTTCCCGACTTCCTTCACTTTCCTGTGCAGGGACTCGCCCAGGTGGTTTGTTAGCCCTACAAGGACATTATTTTGTATGTGGACACAAAGCATACCGAGGACTTCAGTCCAAGTGTTTTATCCTACACACACATTATCCGAATTTGTTTGTGATTCCAAATGCTAATGATTCCCGATTGAAGAGAGAATTGCAACAGTCATTAGATTTCCTTAATTCTAACAAAATCTCCCTACTTACTGAAGGCCAAAATGTAGGTTTAGCCATTACAGGTGTCATTTCATTAGTTACAAGGGTTCCTTTTTTCAATTCATGGTACAAAAAAATACAGCGCTTACAAGCCATTTTAGAAGTTCTGGCTTGTGAGTATGAGTATGCTTTTAACAAAATTATTAATGAATTATCACAGCCATATGCAGAACTGAATGATTATCTGTTATTCTATTGTAAAAGGTCAAGGTTGTATTTCCGTTGATAATTCTGAATTAGTACTGGATTTGGTCTACTTGGTGGGAACAACTGGTAAACTGGCTCACGTCCCTAGGGGAAATTGCAGGGGTTTCTTGTGGCTTGCTCTGGTTCTTCTTATAGTTGTGATAGCAGTGTGAATGTGTTTGCCTACCTGTTTATTGTTTTATGGGCCTAAACAACGTCACCTTGAATACAGTCAACATTCAGAGGTCAAGTATGACACAGAACCTCCATGCTTCCCTTGATACAGCAGCTTCCCTGGAAAGGAGTACGCCCCCTGACAACCTAAGACAGTCGCATGGCCCTGAGTGTGATGATTGTCCACAATCATCAAGAGGGAAATGAGGATTTAAGTTAGTTGTTAATTGCTGCTTTAAGAAAAACTGCCCCATGTTGACTAGTAACTGAAATACAAGGTCATGGCCAGCCCAGAGACAGAGAAGCAGAAGCTGTGCAATAGTGTGGAAAAGAATGAGTTTGCGATAAGAAAGTGTCTAAAGTGCCTGAGAAACTACAAGAACAATGAACTACTGAATAAGTATATGTAACATCTGTGGGGCACATGAAGAGAAATTACCAGCAAATGTAGAGATGAGAAAGGGGAGGGACGTGCAAGCCTTGTTACCAGTGCTTAAAAGACAAAGACAAATTTAAAACGACGAGTAGATTGGCATGGCTAGGTGAAAAGTTAAATTCTGTGAAACTTAGGTCCTCTACTCCCAAAAGGAAACACAATCTTGATTCCTTATCGTTTCCGCTGTCTTAACTTTGTATGCATGCATGAAATAAACAAATCCTGCCAGCTCTTATAAGATCTCTAAGCTACTTAATAAATGTTTTGAAACTGAAAGGCTGTTTCATCACTGGCTATCTCTGGGGAGGAAACCAGGTGGGGTAAGTTTCAAGGTTTTTAACAGATCTTGAGGACAAGTCACCGCAATGATACATAAAAATAAATAAAAATTACATAAAAAGGTAATTATTTCCAGGATTTCAATGACAGATGACAGTGCCTATAAAACTCAGAATCCATTCCATGAATATATACTTTGTGCGTAGGTCTTCTCCTGTTTGTAACCTCCCTCCTTAATTCTCCCCCTCAAAAAAAAAAAAAAGTTCCAGTACTCACCATCTGCTCCAGATGCCAGAATATCACCAATGGGAGAGAAACGCACAATGTTCACAGCTTTGGTATGACGCATCAGGTTAGACAAGAACTCCACAATAGCTTTCCCATCCGGTCCTTTCTCCACTTTCCAAAGCTGGTTGAAGAAAAGATTACTGTTAATATAAAATAATAAATTGCTGATTGGACTAAAATTTTCTTCTACATGACTATGAATGAAAATGGCGGAGAGGGTCTTATAAAGCCATTAAAGGGTAATCCACAAACTAACTGAAGCCACTCCATTTATGAGAGCAACCTACGAGTATTAGCCCTAAACTTTATTTATTTATTTATGAGCTTTTATATACCGGCATTCGTAGGACACATCATGTCGGTTAATCTTAATGGATAATCAGGTCTGTGCTGTATTTGTCACAAATATTTTATTTAAAAAGATGTTCGAGACCATGTGACAACATGGGGGAAGGAAGATGTTTCCTTCCCTTGGACCTGACCACTCACAATCTGCTCTCATCGGTGCAATTTTCTAATCATTTGAGGCAACATCTGACATTGGAAGAAGCGGTGGGTGACAGATTTTGGCCAATTTCGTTCAGGATTGTCAACCCATCTCAGAAAGAAATAAAAAGAAAGAGAAACCCAAAATGCTGGACAGGCAGGTTATTGTAGACTCCGAGCTAGCTAAACCGGGAAAGATTGCAGAACTAAAAACAGCAGTAGTAGAAGTGCTCAAACTGGAACTAAAAAGACCATGGACAACTAGAGGAAGTCTCTTCGATGGTCACTGATTTTGAATGCTGGTTCACGGAGCTAGAACAAAGTCTCGGATGTGCAGGATGATCTGCGTGATGCTAAGGCCGAAGTGACTGCTCTTCAGGATGCAGTGAAAAAACATGAATGGCTGGAGGATCTAGAAAACAGATCACACCATAAAAACATTCACCTTCTTGACTAACCAAAAATTTTGCTGGGAAAAAAAAGAGCTGCAGGGCTTCCTGGGAACATGGCTCCTGTATGAATTGGACCTTGAGAATGTCAAAGGAAACTTGTGTATAGAGCAGGTTCACAGGCTAGGCCCTCGCCAAGATAACAGTGGCAGGCCACATGTGGTCACAGCGCAGCTGCAAGACTTCATGCATAGTCGCCATAATGCAGGCTTTCGAAGAAAGCAAACAACTGTCTGCAATGTACCATGTATTTGCCCGCCTTTGCTCTAAGCTCTTTGCAATGGGTATTCAATTGGCCCTGCTCTACACGGCTAAATTACGAGTGCAATACACCAGCAGAGTTCATTGGTTTCTAACGGTGGAAGAGGCAAAGAAATTCATAGACGAGCTAGAGGAGAAAGTCACCTGAGCATTTGATTAATTCCGGACCCGGCATGGAGTTATGTTCAACTTTGGAGATGTGCTCTTCAATGTCACTGATAGTCGCGTTGGGTGCTGCATGCATTTTCCTTTATATTTCTCTTCACTTTTCATCGAAGGAACATCAGCTAGGCAGTGGACGTGCTACTACTTCACAACACAAGTTCGAGAGCTACAGTTTTGAATTGTGATGGACTGTTCCTGTTTGATTATTGCACTCATTTAATTTTTATTCATTCAATATTGTTACATTTGTTTTTTCTCTCAGTAGCAGGCAATTAATATAGCTAAGTTTGAGGGAGCTATTGGTTATTGATTTGAATGTGGGAAGATGTGTGGAGCAATTTGGAGGTACTATGAAGGAGACTTTAGATGGGAGCAGGAAGGAGTGGGTTAAGGGTCTGAATGTCTTAGGAGGGTCTCAGATAGGCATGGAGAGATGATTCTTAGAGGAACAGGGGGGATTTTTTTTTTCCCCCCAAGACTATAGGTTCATGGCTTGAGAGATTATGGGAGTGTTACATGCGATTTAGGCAGTGGTTGTTCGGAGCAAATTCTCAATGTGGATTCATGCTGGGAGGCTCATATTTTAGAAAGGGTTTTTTTCTTTCAGGTCTTGTATCTGTTTTTAAACAGACATTGTGACCCATCCTGATCTAAAACTTTTTCCTGGAATGTTTGTGGCATGGGCTCAGTGATTAAGTATACCAAAATTCTTACAAGCCTTAAGAAAAAGAAGATGGACATAACTTTCTTACAGGAAACCCATGTCAATGATTCGGAACATCAAAAATTGAAAAGATGGTGGGTGGATAATGTTCATTATGCCTCAGCAGACACTAGATCTGCAGGAATAGCAATAAATTCAAAAGACTGTGGCGTTGATAGTGCAGAAGTAAATTAAGGACCCTCATGGTTGTTACATCATGTTGGTCGCTGAGCTTCACCACATCTGTAATGTGATGCTCCTACAGTTATAAGCATGGTTTCTTTGCCAATTTGTATAAACCTTTGCTTCCTTATATATACATGATAAGTTAGTGGTTGGGGACGATTTTAATTTGGTTAGGGACCCGCTTTTGGATAAATCACATCACAATACATGACAAAGTTAATAGAGGCAGAGGGATTTCATTCTTGGAGAATAATCTGGAGATGCTTGGCACCTTCTTCATCCTTTGGAAAAGGAATTTACACACCTATCCAGAGCTCATTCCTCACACTCCAGGATAGATTATAGTCTGACAAGCCGTAAAGCCCGTTAAAACGGGCTACATCCCTCTGTCTCTCACTTCCCCCTCATTCTCTCTCCCCTCACTCTTCACCACCCCCCCTCCCCCACCCACTCCTCTCCACCCTCCCTCTCCTCTCACTCAGTCCCCCCTCTCCCTCACTCCCTCCCACTCAGTCCCCCCTCTCCCTCCCTCCCACTCACTCAGTCCCCCTCTCCCTCCCACTCACTCAGTCCCCCTCTCCCTCCCTCCCTCCCTTCACCCACCTCCATTTCCTCCCGGCGCCGTAAGCGCGACTTCCCGCAACCCTCACCCGGCTCCATTAACTCCTCCCGCTCCTGCCGGCAGATCTCGGGGGGGGTCACTCCCGCGCGCGCGCGGCAGTGACCCCCCCGAGATCTGCCGGCAGATCTGGGGAGGAGAAGTAGCGGCACCGCGCGCGCGCGGTGCCGCTACTTCTCCTCCCGCTCCTGCCGGCAGATCTCGGGGGGGGGGGCGCGGGAGTGACACCCCCCCCCCCGAGATCTGCCGGCAGATCTCGGTGGGGGGGGCGCGGGAGTGACACCCCCCCCCCCCGAGATCTGCCGGCAGATCTGGGGAGGAGAAGCAGCGGCACCGCGCGCGCGCGGCGCCGCTGCTTCTCCTCCCGCTCCTGCGGCCCCACCGCCATTTTTTTTTCTGATCGACATCCTTGCCCGCACATGCGCAGTAGAGCTGCGCTCTACTGCGCATTTGCGGGCCGTCGGTCACAGGCCATTTATAAGGTAGATCTTTCTACATGTATTCTCACAAGTTGAAAATTCAGGTACAGATAAAATACAGGTGTCTGATCATTCCCCACTATAGTTATGTTTAACTTGGGGAGGGATGATAGACCCTGTTGGGCTTGGCCTTTTCCTTATTTTTTGGCAAGGGATCCACAATCAAGAATATCTTAAAGCATGTTGGAAAGATTCCAAAAGCCATAATAGGTTTTCGTATATAGCTAAAGCAGTCCTTGAAGGAGATATTTCTTTTGTAGCAAAAAAATGGGGGAATATAGACAAGCAACTTGTACAATTGGATAAATTGACTATGAATAAAAAAAACAATTGGTGGTTTCTAACTCAAGAGAGAATAGAGAGGCCTAGTTAGCTACTCAAGTAGCACTGAACTCCTTGATTCATCAGCAAACTAAGAAATATGTTATCTATTATAAATTTAAACTCTACCAATATGGCAATAAATCGGGCAAGCTCTTGCCGAATATCATCAAAACAAGTTCTGGTCCCAAACATATTTCGACTTTAATATCAAAGATGGGTGTTAAGGTAGACTCAAATAAGGAGACAGTGAAAACCTTGGAGCTGTACATTTCTAGTGGGGGAAATATGGAAAACTGTATTCAATTTCCAGAGCAGGCGAACATGCACAAATTCACTGATGAGTAATTAGATTAGTTAAATAGACCACTTAGCTAGTGGAAGATCAAGGGGGCATTCGTAAAGCAAAAAAACTGAAAGTACCAGGCCCAGATGGTTATAATGCTGAATTCTATAAGATTTTATTAGATTATGTTGCTGAATCGCTAAGTGTGGTATATCAAGCATTATTAGAGCTGGAAGCATATCCAAAGGATGTCAACTTGGCCCAAATTACAATGATACCCAAACAGGGAAGGGATCCAACATTGCCTGCATCATATCATCCTACATCTTTGTTAAATTTTGACAAAAAACTTTTAGCAAAAACTATAGCAGATAGACTGGCCTTAATACTACTTAAGATCATTGGACCGGGTCAGGTAGAATTTGTTGCTATCAGCTATACTGTTTCAGAAATACCATACCCCTTTCATGGTCATTAGTTTCGACGCCGTGAAGATGTTTGATAGAGTGGCGTGACCATAGGAAAATTGGTTCTTACCTGCTAATTTTCGTTCCTGTTGTACCACGGATCAGTCCAGGACAGCTAGGTTTTGCCTCCCCTCCATCAGATGGAGACAGAGAAGTTTTTACAGACTCCGTCCTACACCCCTGAGGTGCCACCTAGAGTCTGTCAGTATTACACTGTACCCAAGCAGAAATATATAAACCATAACTTCAACAATAACCCCCCCAAACCACTCCATAAATGAATGAAATCATGCCCATAATCTCTCCCTGACAAGGGGGGCATTCCGTAAACTTGCAGAGAAACAAAATTATGATTACATCTCGGCCGAGTGGACTCTCCAGCTTTCCCGTGGGCGGGTGTCTGGACTGATCTTTGGTACTACAGAAACTGAAATAGACAATCTCCAGCCAATCAGATTTACCAGTCCACAAAATTCTAAGTGACATCACAGAGGCATTTTGACAAACTCAGGTCAATCAAAAACAGTTGAAGCAACTATATACACACATTTATAAAATAAGCAGGACTGAAGAAGCTTTTGCACTGTTACCAAGTGTAACAATGACATCTAAACAAAAAGGGTAAACATTTTCATCATTAAACGCTCTCTTTAAAACACAAAGTGAGAGGGCATTATTGGTGGGATAATGTGAGGGAGTCTGTACTGCCACTAATCCCAATACCTGCATTCTTACCAGGAACTTGGGGGAGGGGGACGGGGGGGGGGGGGGGGTTTGTAGAGGGCAGAACAAAGATAGTCAACATCAGCTTCTGCTGCTTATCTAGTATCTTTTAAGTATCAAATTCATGGGAAAATGTGAAATGAACTGACTTACTCGAACAGCAGTGTCCACTCCAGCTGAAGCCAGTCGGTTTATTTTGCCATCCGTTCCATGCTGGAAGTCTACGCTATACACAGGCTCCTTATTGTGCCAGGCTATTTCACACGTGATCACCTTCATTCTGCATAGCAAAACAATGGCAATATTGCATTACTATTCTTAGATTAAAAAGCAATGGCACACAGTGCAAAATATTCATAGAAACTATTGAGAGGGTAAATTTATAAAAAATAAATAAAAAAAAAAAAAGTATGTCACTTTTTATTTACCTCACTGATTCTGCCTCCAGATAGTCCTAATAAGGTAAAATTTAATCTTACCTTTTAATTTCCTTTCCTTGAGTCCTGCCAGACTAGTTCCAACATGTGGGTTATCAACTCCTACCAGCAGATGGGGACAAAGAACAATCAACTTTGCTGAAAACATCCTTAGCATAAAAGTTGGAACAGCAGACTACTTATCCTGTATGCTCACTATCAAAGCAACAAGCTGTTAAGAAAGAAAACTTTTATTAATACCATTAATGACATTTGCCAACTGGTTAGTCCAAATATACCCTTACGGTTCTCCCCTCCCCAGGCTCCAACCCGGCTGAAAGAGAAATACCATAGAGAAAGAAAGAACAGGAGGAAATTCTAAAACCCTGGAAGACTGACCAAACAACTCTTAAGGGGGAAACTGGGACTGGTCTGGCAGGATCTGAGAAAAGGAAATTAGCAGGCAAAATAAAAAATGTAACTTCCCTTATCCCATCAGACTAGTCCCAATGTGTGTGCAAAAATCATATTTTATATGCAGAAAATATGATTTGTGCAATCATGTTTTGTTCTGCTCTAAGCATTTTCTTTGAGCACTTTCTGGTTTGTGCGCATTTAAAGCTCGATGCATTAGCTTATTGCATCGTAAGTTTAAAAAAGTTAGCCTGTGCATTAAGAAACTGCGTGCTGAATTTCAGTGCATAGTTTTCACACTCAGCTTTTTATATCAGCCCCATAGACTGCAAGTTCTCTGGGGTAAGGGAAATATCTACAGTACCTGAATGTAACTCGCCTTGAACTACCAATGAAAAAGGCATGAGCTAAATCTAAATAAATAAAGGGAGACGTATCAGACATGCATTTTGGAAGCAAAAAAAAAAGTCTCTCTCTAATTTAATCAACAAAGTTGGTTATGATCCAAAAACTTTGTTCAACATTGTTAAACATCTGACCAATTCAACACTGCTGAATCCTTCAACTTCTGATAGTCTTTCCGCTGACTTTTTCCTTAAATATTTTAAATTTAAAGATAGTTTTCAATGTTTAAACTTTGAAAACGTTCCTAAATGACACCTGAATGATGTCATTCTCATCTATACCAACCTGGGAAACCTTTAATTTTGTTTCATCTATGGAGGTTACCAATTTAATCTCAAAATCCAATACCATAATCTGTCCACAAGCTCTCTGTTCCTCTACCTTGTTCAAAGCTGCTAAGGATAATTTGGCACCTCTTTTTTTCATGCTTAATTAACATTTCTTTAAAATGAAGGTTTTGTTCCCAATAGTCTCAAACAGGCAGTTGTTCGTCCTCTGTTGAAAATTTCCAATCTGGATGCATTAGACCCTTCAAATTATAGGCCAATCTCTTCACTACCTTTTTTTTCTCTAAAATTCTAGAAGTATCAGTCTTGACTCAGTTATCAGATCATGTTGAAAAATTTCAGGTTCTCGATCCTCATCAGTTTGGTTTCCGCTGTGCTTTAAACAGAACTTTTACTACTGTTCCTGACACCATTAGAAGAGGCATTGACATGGGCCATCATTTATCTTGATTTCCCTTGATATTTCATCAGCTTTTGATACTGTGGATCACATCATCCTGCTCTTTCAATTACAGGAAGCTGGTTTATCTGGCAGAGTTCTAAACTGGTTCCGTTCCTATCTAATCGTACTTAACAAGTCAAAGATCATAGTGATTTTTTTCACTGTTTCTCATATCAAAACTGGAGTCCCCCCAAGACTCTGCCCTTTCATCACTTCTCTTTAATATCTATTTAGCACCTCCTTGCAAAATCCTTTCCAATCAAACAGATTCTTATAAACTGTATGCAGATAATATTCAATTCCTCATCCGTATTCGTTCATCTTGGGCTGATAAGCAAATGTTTACATGGTTTTGTGTTTCTTCCATCAAACTGTGGTTGGAACACAACAAGCTAAGTTTAAACATGTCAAAAACGGAATTTCTTGCATTAGCTTGCCCTTACTCTTCAGTATCTGAATCGACTAGATGCATCAACTCCTCCTCTTTTGAAATAACCAATCAGGTCAAAAGCTTAGGGGTTCTATTAGACAGTACTCTCTCTTTCAAGAGTCAAGTTAAGCATGTTATAAGACAAGGTTTTTTCAGACTTCGCCTACTGGCTAGGCTAAAAAAAACTTATTTCCTTCAGAATTTCATACAGTTCTTCAGGCCTCTATCTTTCCAATTATTTATTATTGTAACACTCTGGTCTCCCCTTCCTCAACTTTACAACCTATTCATTTTTTTAAAATCTTTTATTTATTGCTTTTTTAAATTCAGTTAACAAGAATGAACTTGACAAGAAATGATATACAGAGATACATAGTTCTCACAAATCATGAACAATATTTAACAGGAATAATAAACTAACATTCATTCCCTGTGATATCCTGTCAGACCACATTTTAGGGGGGGTTCCAATGAAAATCTGAAGGAAATTAAATCTATCAAAATCAATATAAGATAGACCATCACAAAGAAAGTGAATTCTCCTTTCTATAGTCGAGGCACATTATTCGGAGCTAGTTCTAGCAATTGAGGGGTCTGGATTAAACTTTGCTATTGACAAAAGAATGTAATTGTAGGGAATCAAAAGCCACATATTGTACCCCAGCATGTTTCACCACGCATGTACAGGGGAAATCAGCCAAAAGGAGGCGCCCAGGCCTATAACAGCTGGACATATCATTACGAAACGCTTTCTTTTCGCTTTGTGGTTTTTGCTTCATCTGGGAACATGTACATTTTTTTTTACCAAAAAATAATGCATCTCTGTCTGAAGAACATTTTAAGGATTAATTCTCTGAGTCCAGTGCTAGTGTTACAATCAGGAGTCGAAGTTTTCACTTCTTCTTCAATTGAATTTTCCAAAAAGGAAGATAAATGTGAAGTATCTATTATAGGGGATAATTCAGGTCTTATATTCACTTGCAGAGAAGACTTAATAGGCAGGTAATAAGCCTTGGAAATCGGAGGAATCATTTCTTCTTTTATAGATAGTATTTCCAGAAAATATTTACGGAGCATTTCAATGGGTGAGACATTTTTTCTTAGGAAAATTTAACATCTTAAGATTGCAACGACATATGCTATTCTCGAGATTTTCCATTTTATTTTGTAGATATGAGTGTCCCTGTATTACAATGTCTACAGACTTTTGCATGTTTGTCTCTTTAGTCTCCAGGACCTCATTTTGCTCCTTTATCTCAGTAATTTGAGATTTTATGGCGTTAACTTGGTCAATTAGATCTTGTTACTGGGAAACAAAGCATGAAAGCTGGTTTGATAGCTTAGTAATAGCTTCCCATATATTTTCCAAAGTTATTTGAGGTGGTTTTAATAGTGTAAAAATTGTTACCTCTGTATTTTTGACGAGACGCTGTAGCTTGAGTCAATGCTTGGTCAAATCCAGCTCTACCCCCGTTTGTGGTCCGGCTGACAGCTCCTGGTGTTTGCTCCTCCGTAGTAGCTCCACCCAGCGCTGAGGCAGCCGGCTGCCTTCGATCTTCTGCATGCGACGAGAACTGGATGATCACGTCATCTCGCTCCTTGGGGGGGCCAGATTGAGGAGGGGCCCGATTTGGCTCCGGCGATAACGATGACTCCAAATCCAGATCAGACTGCGTTGGCTCACCTCACGCATTGCCTTCCAAGGATTTCGCTTCAGAGCTGCTTTCTGGGTTCCAGACTACATGTTGGTCCATAGGGCCAGTCACAGGTAACATCTCGCCAGCTTCGGGGTAAGATCTAGCCTTCCCCTTTCTTTTTCCCATCATTGTTTAAGAAATTCTCAGCAAGGCAATTTTTGAGAATCAAAGAGCATCCATAACTCCCGGCACTAGCATATGGCCATCTTGGAAACACCCCACGACCTATTCAATTACTCAAACTCAGCAGCAAAATTCTTGTCAGGAACAAAGCATTCAGATCACATAACACTCACTCTGATTAATTTACATTGGCTATCCATTTCTGAACAAATCAAATATAAACTTGGCATGACCCTATATAAGCTCATCAATGACTCATGCCTGTGGGCAAATTCTTTGCTGAAATTCTATCAACCAGCCTAGTCTTTATGCTCCTCACAGCAAGGCCTCCTAGAGGTTTCCTCATCAAAATTTGCACGCTTACACATTACGTATGATTGCTCATTTTCCGTGGCTGGCCTGGATTTTTGCAACTCTTTCCCCTTTGACATGTGTTAGTGTGACTATTAAAACTTTCATAACTCTTTTTAAAAAACCTTTTTGTTTAGGCTTGGTTATTTTTTATTTTCTTTGTATTATAGTTGGTGTCTTTTATGCTTTAAGAATTTATATTTTTAGTATTATTGATTTTATGTTTGTTCTTTTATATATGTATTTCTTGTAAATTGCCTAGACCTTCATTGTGTTTGGAGATTCATAAATTTAATAAAATATAATATATTCAAATCCTTCTTCCATCTGTTGATGACAAGGAGAGAGAAAAACAAAGAGCAATGTGCAAAGTCACATCATCAATACACTGGATTAGAACAAATGATATATTTGTTTAAAGTTACTTTAGAATAGTACCATAGTAACAAACATAGCAGATGACAGCAGATAAGGACCAACAACCTCACTCAGTCCACATTTGGTGCTTGTTTCTGTCTAAACCCAGCTGTCAACTATGGTGAATTTCTAGATTTCCAGCTTGAAATCCTTAGTTAAATTATACTAACTGCCTCGTAAGGGCTGGGACAGTACTTTTAGGCCTAGCTAGTAACAGCTAAAGGCAGAAGGATTGAAAAAAACATAGCTACAGCATACTAGGAAACATTTATATAATCTTTAGTAGCAGAAGCCTAAACATAAATGTAAGTATTTAGAGTTATTTACTCCAAAAAATTAAATGTAATCTCTTAGGAAAAACACAAGCTTATGCATAGGTACTAGGTACACTGAATTAGGTATAAATTCTTGGAATTCAATGAATATTGATACAATGTCTTGCATGTATAGAAGTCCCCACACTTAAGCATCCAACCCCACTTGCATGCAGGACTGGAAAAAACAGAGGGGCTATGTAGCCTAAAATTCAGCACCAGGCAGAGCAGGAACCTGCTCTATACAGCTCCCAGTACCAGATTCAGACAAAAAGGTACCTAAACAACCGCTTAGGGCTTGCTCTATAACAGACTAACACTGTCGTGCTTCTGAAGTAAATAAATTGCTCTAGATCAAAATGTACATTTTATTTATTTATAGTCATGCGATGGGGCCTCATACATGGCATAGTTTAGTTCGCAAATTAAGAGGGGGCCATCGCTAAATGAAAAATAAATAACTAAATTAAACATTACGTTATTTTTTGTAATACTAAATTTGACATAGTTTAAGGCCTCAGCACATCTTAATCCAGCCTGGACAGCCCCAATAACTCCAGGAAAGGCGGGAAGTGGAAGAAGGCATGGGACAACAGGGATGTACTTTCCGTAGCCTGTAACTTTACGTTATGATTTTTAAAGTTTGCTTTCCCTTTTCAATCGCTCTATATATTACTTTGCCAACATATGTAAACTGTCACGCCAATAAAGTCACCTGAAGCTGGATACAGAGGAAGTGGGTGGAGGAGGCGCGGCAGGGGGAGACTACCTGAGACCCGGGGACTGCGCTGCTGGGACGGTACCGAAGAGCCAGGATCGCTGTGATATCCCGAGGAGGGGGTGGGGGCAGTAAGACAGTACCTGAGAGCTGGGGATGGGTCGGTGCTGGAGACCACGGTACTGCCGCTTCTAGCACCCCCGCTGGTCTGCGGACGATTTCCCGCGCGCGCCCCGGCATTGAGACGTCACCAGTGACGTCTAAAAGAGGCAGTCAGTGCTGCCCCCGCCGCGGTGTTGGAGGACGGCATTCAGTGTTGCCAGCCTCGCTTATTTACCGCGAGATTGGGCTTCTTTTTGTAGTCATTCGCGGGTTTTTTTTTCCGATTCGCGGGTTGCTTTTAATTGGGCTATTTTTTCTGCCAGTCGCGTTTTTTTGGGCTTGTTGGGCGTCCCGCCAACAAGCTCTGAATCATGTTACAGTGATTGGCTGCTGCTGCGATGAAGCCTGTCCATAGCAGGCGCACCCTATCCCTATATTGCAGCAGTAAGCCAATCAGAGCAGAATGCAAGCCTTGTTGATGCACAGGACGCATTTTGTGGGCAGATCCAGCCAGCATCACACGTGGGCGAACGGGAAGGCCAGCAGCACAGCATTGGAGTGCAACAGCAAAGGAATCCAGAGTGTGCAGCCACAGCCACGTATCAGGAGGGAAGGAATTAGTATGTTGGGAGGGGGAAATGAGAGTGCGGGGGCCAGCGATGTGCTCGGAGGGGTTAGGGAGGGGGGAATGAGAGTGTGGGGGCCAGAGATGTGCTCAGAGGGGTTAGGGAGGGGGGAATGAGAGTGTGGGGCCCAGAGATGTGCTCAGAGGGGTTAGGGAGGGGGGAATGAGAGTGTGGGGGCCAGAGATGTGCTCAGAGGGGTTAGGGAGGGGGGAATGAGAGTGTGGGGCCCAGAGATGTGCTCGGAGGGGTTAGGGAGGGGGGAATGAGAATGTGGGGGCCAGAGATGTGCTCGGAGGGGTTAGGGAGGGGGGGAATGAGAGTGTGGGGGCCAGAGATGTGCTCGGAGGGGTTAGGGAGGGGGGAATGAGAATGTGGGGGCCAGAGATGTGCTCGGAGGGGTTAGGGAGGGGGGAATGAGAGTGTGGGGGCCAGAGATGTGCTCGGAGGGGTTAGGGAGGGGGGAATGAGAATGTGGGGGCCAGAGATGTGCTCGGAGGGGTTAGGGAGGGGTGAATGAGAGTGTGGGGCCCAGAGATGTGCCCGGAGGGGGGAATCAGTGTGTGCAGGGCCAGAGATGTGCTCGGAGGGGTTAGGGAGGGGGGAATGAGAGTGTGAGGGCCAGAGATGTGCTCGGAGGGGGGTGGGGAGAGGGAAATGAGTATGCGAGGGCGTTAAATGCTAGAAAAAAATAAAAAGTTTCAATCTCACGTGTTTTGGGCTTTTTTTGGGCTTGTTTTTTTGGAAAAAAGTGCTTGTTCTTTCATGAAAACCTGGCAACACTGCATTACACCCGCCAAGTCGGGCTGCGTTTTATATTCATGGGAGGCTCCTTGCAGCCGGCTTTTCTCCGCGCTGTCGCCAAAAATGAACCACGCAAAGGCAGTGGGAGCGACGCTCCGTGCACAGCACTAAATAGGGAAACATCACAGACTACCTCTCTACCAGAGCCTGCAGGAAGCCAACGGCAGCTTCCGATTTATCAGCGACTACAGACTACAATATTACGCATGCGCAATGGGGACTGCTGCAAGCTCTTTTTTTTTTTTTAGGTACGGCGCTGCGCAGACTTTTCTACCAGAAGAGAGCACCCAAAGAAACAAGGGTGGGGTTCTGCTTAAGTCCCACAAGGCGAGGGTGTAAATTTTTGGGGGAGGAGGGAGTCCACCAAACCCTTGTCCCCTCCTAAGCAGGCAAGTTGACTTGATAGTCACTGAAGCTCTCACATGAAACTGGTTTTACGTACTGAGCTCTCTTTAAAATAAGCAGGTGCAGATTGGAATTCAGTATTAGAGGGTTTGTTTTTTTTTGGGTTTTTTTTTTTTTTTTTTAGAATTACGGAAGACTTGTGGACCTCTGGAGAAATTCTCATACATTTGGAAGGTAGAACAATGATGCACAGAAACAAAGGTTAACAATTAAAAAAAATAAAAATATATATATATATGGTGATACATTTCTATTGTTCTAACAATACATTTCTTGACTAGCTGTCGAGTACTAATACCCTCTTCTTCAGAATTCAAATGAGCAAAATATGGCCACACCAAAAAACATAAAGCAGTATGGTTGCAATAAGTGAATTATAAACGGCATTAAGAGGAACAAGCCGGGCTGCTTATTTTTTTTTTTTATGAGTACAGTATTCCAAATCTACCGTTTTATTTTTAGATCTATAGTCTGAACTTGAAGTGCCTTGTGAAATCAAAGTGTGTGTATTACTGGAATTTCAATGGAATCGAGAAATAAGCATGAAAAGAACTGGCCACTAGAAATCCGGAGCCTTTGAATGGAAATCCATCTTCCCCGCAGTGCGTCAGTACTATGAAGCAGAGAAAAAAAATATATTTCACTCTGTGATTGTTGGAGAAGTTTTCTGTATTTTTTTTTTTAAATTCATCTTTATTGGCTCAAAAGAAAAAGATAGACATATGATTTAGTTTATTAACTTGATTGATGCATCTCCTTTAAAACCATCAAAGCCGTGAGCAAAGTAATACACAGGACAATACAATAAATATGGTAATAAAATATTTAAACAATGGTTACACACAAAGAACATTTATAAAAAGGTTAAGTAACAAACGCTAAACAAAAAATGACAAAGTATGTATATAAACAAAACTGCAGTCATGAGCAAATCTTGGCCAGAAAAATATCAATACAAATTAGAATAATAAAAAACATAACTAAGATCCAAAAGCATGTGTAAAATAAACTACATTTTAACTTTCTGGAATTTTTGGTTTTTTTGTTTCTGCTTCAGATCCAGAGGAAGGACGTTTCAGAGTAAGGGAGCTGTAAGGCTAAACATAGAATAGCCAGTGGTTTTGAGTCCAGGTGTTGTAGGTGATAGAATACAAAGTAAATCTGATGAGTGAAAGGCAAGTATTTATTTATTTATTTGAAATCTTTTATAGACCGTCGTTCAGTAATTTTATCCCATTGCAACGGTTTACATCCAGACAGAAAAGTTACAATATAAAATTAACAGTGCCAACATAAAAAAAATCCAGTACAAAATCATAAACTGATTTATTTTTAATAATCTTAAACTTTAACAATGCATTAAAAGTTATAAAATTATTCTTGCCCTAATGTTACCATAATCTAAAAAGGAACAAGTGATAAAAATGTAATAATGTCCAGCTAAAAATTTAACATGTAACCCATACATATCCTACCATTGTTTATCTCTCCTAGTACTTACAGAATGCTTGTTTGTAGAGCCATGTTTTTAGCAATCCTTTAAATAACTTATGGTTTTGCTGAGTTCTTAACTGGAGCGGAATTCCATTCCACAGAATGGGGCCTGCCAGTGACAGAGCTCTGTCTCTGACCTATGTTAAACGCGCCAACTTTATCAAGGGAATTCATAATAGAGCCTTGTTAGCCGAGTGCAGCTTTCTCTGTGGTGTATGTCACCTCAAAGCTGTGTTAAGCAATTCAACCATGTCATTATATATTAATTTATGTACAATACATAATGCCTTAGTGTATCCTTTGTTCAATTGGCAACCACTGCAATTGTGCTAATGTTGTAATGTAATCCATTTTCTTTTTTCCTGTAAGGATTCTGACTGCAGAATTTAACAAATTCTGTAATGGTCTAATCGAGGAATATGGTAATCCTAGCTACAAAGAATTACAGTAATCGGTACTGGTAAATATGAGAGCCTGAAGTACTGTTCTGAAATTGGGTATCGTTAATAAAGGTTTCAATTTTCTAAGTATCATGAGTTTTGCATATCCTTCTTTTACTTTCGCAGATATGTTGCTTAAAATTTAATTCTGCGTCTACTATAAAACCTAAATTCCATACTTTTTCTGCTAATATTATTGTTTGATTATTTTGTAACTTTAACGGGGAGCAATAGGTCTTATAAGTAATGCTAACCCTGTGCATACATTTATAATATGGGCATCCAGTACTTCATTCGCTCACACCCATTCATATACAAACAAATAAATTCTCTGAGACATTATTTGGGAAAAACAAGGCCGCAGCTTTAATCAACACTTGACCCGAGCCTTATAACACAGTTAACAAAAACAACATGAATTTTAGCATTACAAACCCCCCCACCAACTATCCGCCACCTTCCGGCAGGATAGCTTGACCAACCTTCTCTGCTTGCTCGTATGGCCCCTCACACACCAGGATAAACTCCCGCCACACTCCTGCAAGGAGCCAACCTGGGTGTACCCCCGTCGCCAACCTGCAAGGGGTCTGGCCAATCCGCTCCCGCCACCTTCCGGCAAGGAGCCGAGCCCCGCAACAACAGCCCACAGTTGTCTATCCTCGCTTGCTTGTTGCCAAAATCCATTTAACATAAACCATAAAGAAGCTGATCAGGCTCGGGCCAACCGCCACGATACCACCCCCCCCCCCCCCCCCCCAGCTGCGACAACCCTCTACCCCAACCTCACCCACACCAATATGACGAAGAAGAGGGAGGGAGGGTCAAACGACGCGCCTACCCGCTCGGCTTGCTCAAGCACCAATGACCCCCCCCCCCCTCACGCCTCGTCCCCGAACTAACCCTACAATTCAAACTCCCCTAACCAATCCCTGACCGCCACGATGCCTTCCCACTCCCCGGCCCAATCCCAAACCTCCACTCGTCCCGCCACGCGGGCATCCTCTATCCCTCTCCTCCCTGCAACCCCCCCCCCAGCCGTCCCGCGCTCCCTTTTGTCCCTTACGTCGCCGCGCGCCTACTCACGTACCCCCCCCCCCTTCACCCCCGCTTCCTCAACCCCCCTTTTTCCCCCCTTCAACCCGCCTCGTGAATGGCCTGGGCCCACATTAAATTGACCGTCCGGACACAAGGTCCGTCCGGTCTTCCAAATGCAAAAGAAAGAAAAGAGTGAATGATTGTGGAGCGAAAGAGTTGAGTGGTTATTAAGAGATCTATTTAAGAAGGGGGCAGGTCTTGCTTGTCTTTTAGAGTGATTAAATATTTTTCATTTTTTCATAAATATGTAACTAATAAATTAAACTTTATATATAAATGTTTTGGATGTTTATAGAGATGTATCTGTTCTACTGAGTATCACCAAAGTGTGTTTAGAACAACAGTAGGTTTTTATTATGGCCATCTCAGAGATTTTATTTAATGAGGAAACTTTGCTTCCAACTAATTGAGTATTAGGGTCAGCCAATTCTAAAACATCAGGATGGATGATTTCCTGGGCAGGAGTGGTTTAAAATTTCTTTTGGATATTTTCTTATCAATATGATCAGTCATCAAGCTCCTCCCCCCTCCAAATCTTTTTCTAGTTCCCTATTTTCTCCAACCAAGGCCTGGATTTATCAAAATGCACTAAATATCGCATGTGATAGGAAAAGGGGCGTGTTTTATGGTAATAGAGCACTTTGCGATAAACAGCCTATCTTAGCGCTTCGCATAGGTATTAGCGCAAACTTTTGCGATAAGTGCCAGAATTGTTTTATTTCCTACCTACAACCACTGAGGAGAGAGAGAGCAAGCGAGCCTAGTTATAAGTCGGTGAAAACAACATGTCAAGGCGATAGCTAAAGCCAGAAGAATGCTGGGCTGCATAGAGAGAGGAATATAGAGTAAGAAAAGGGTTAAAAGGTGAGGTGAAAGAGGCTATTTTAGCTAAAAAAACATCCTTCAAAAATTGGAAGAAGGATCCATCTGAAGAAAGTAGGATAAAACATAAGCATTGTCAAGGTAAGTGTAAAACATTGATAAGATAGGCAAAGAGAGAATTTGAAATGAAGTTGGCTATAGAGGCAAAACCTCAAAAACTTTTAAAAATATATCCAAAGCAAGAAACCTGTGAGGGAGTCTGTTGAACCATTAGATGACAGAGGGGTTAAAAGGGGCTCTTAGAGAAGATAAGGCCATTGCAGAAAGACTAAATGAATGCTTTGCCTCCGTGTTTACTAATGAGGATGTTGGGGAGATACCAGTTCCGGAGATGGTTTTCAGGGGTGATGAGTCAGACGAACTGAACAAAATCACTGTGAACCTGGAAGATGTAGTAGGCCAGATTGACAAACTAAAGAGTAGCAAATCACCTGGACTGGATGGTATGCATCCTAGGGTTCTGAAGGAACTCAAAAATGAAATTTCTGAACTATTAGTTAAAATTTGTAACCTATCATTAAAATCATCCATTATACCTGAAGACTGGAGGGTGGCCAAAGTAACCCCAATATTTAAAAAAGGCTCCTGGGGCGATCCGGGTAACTATAGACCAGTGAGCCTGACTTCAGTGCCGGGAAAAATAGTGGAAACTATTCTCAAGATCAAAATAGTAGAGCATATAGAAAGACATGATTTAATGGGACATAGTCAACATGGATTTACCCAAGGGAAGTCTTGCTTAACAAATCTGCTTCATTTTTTTGAAGAGGTTAATAAACATGTGGATAAAGGTGAACTGGTAGATGTAGTGTATTTGGATTTTCAGAAGGCATTTGACAAAGTCCCTCATGAGAGGCTTCTACGAAAACTAAAAAGTCATGGGATAGGAGGCAATATCCTTTCATAGATTACAAACTGGTTAAAAGACAGGAAACAGAGAGTAGGATTAAATGGTCAATTTTCTCAGTGGAAAAGGGTAAATAGGGGAGTGCTTCAGGGATCTGTACTTGGACCGGTGCTTTTCAATATACCTATATATAAATGATCTGGAAAGGAATACGACGAGTGAGGTTATCAAATTTGCGGATGATACAAAACTATTCAGAGTAGTTAAATCACAAGCAGACTGTGATACATTACAGGACGACCTTGCAAGACTGGAAGATTGGGCATCCAAATGGCAGATGAAATTTAATGTGGACAAGTGCAAGGTGTTGCATATAGAGAAAAATAACCCTTGCTGTAGTTACACGATGTTAGGTTCCATATTAGGAGCTACCACCCAGGAAAAAGATCTAGGCATCATAGTGGATAATACTTTAAAATCGTCGGCTCAGTGTGCTGCAGCAGTCAAAAAAGCAAATAGAATGTTAATAATTATTAGGAAGGGAATGGTTAATAGAACAGAAAGTGTCATAATGCCTCTGTATCGCTCCATGGTGAGACCGCACCTTGAATACTGTGTACAATTCTGGTCGCCGCATCTCAAAAAAGATATAGTTGCGATGGAGAAGGTACAGAGAAGGGCAACCAAAATGATAAAGGGGATGGAACAGCTCCCCTATGAGGAAAGGCTGAAGAGGTTAGGGCTGTTCAGCTTGGAGAAGAGACGGCCGAGGGGGGATATGATAGAGGTCTTTAAGATCATGAGAGGTCTTGAACGAGTAGATGTGACTCAGTTATTTACACTTTCGAATAATAGAAGGACTAGGGGGCATTCCATGAAGTTAGCAAGTAGCACATTTAAGACTAATCGGAGAAAATTCTTTTTCACTCAATGCACAATAAAGCTCTGGAATTTGTTGCCAGAGGATGTGGTTAGTGCAGTTAGTGTAGCTGGGTTCAAAAAAGGTTTGGATAAGTTCTTGGAGGAGAAGTCCATTAATGACTATTAATCAATTATACTTAGGGAATAGCCACTGCTATTAATTGCATCAGTAGCATGGGTTCTTCTTTGTGTTTGGGTAATTGCCAGGTTCTTGTGGCCTGGTTTTGGCCTCTGTTGGAAACACGATGCTGGGCTTGATGGACCCTTTGTCTGACCCAGCATGGCAATTTCTTATGTTCTTAAGTGATTATCCCCTTGCACAGGTCCTTGGTGAGGCCTCACTTGGCATACTGTGCTCAGTTCTGGAGATCGTATCTCCGAAGGAACAGAGACAGGATGGAGGCGGTCCAGAGAAGGGCGACCAAAAAGGTGGATGGTCTTCATCGAATGACTTATGAAGAGAGATTGAAGAACTTAAAATATGTATACCCTGGAGGAAAGGAGGAGCAGGGGTGATATGATACAGATTTTCAGATACTTGAAAGGTTTTAATGATCCAAAGTCAACAGTAAACCTTTTCCGTTGGGAAAAAAAAAATCAGCAGAACTAGGGGTCATGATTTAAAACTCCAGGGAGGAAGACTCAGAACCAATGTCAGGAAGTATTTCTTCACAGAGAGGGTGGTGGATGCCTAGAACGCCCTTCCGGAGGAAATGGTGAAGACCAAAACTGTGAAGGATTTCAAAGGGGCGTGGGATAAACACTATGGATCCATAAAGTCTTGAGGATGTGAATGAAGAGAAGAGGCATGGGGGTGGCTTGCGGGAATGTCAGCTACTACCTGGTGATTAATACCCTTATTCAATAAACATACACATGGTTAATGCGACTCTAACATTGTTCTATGCTTCAACAGCAAGAGGAAATGTGGGAAAAAGGATTTGCATTCACAAATAAGTGTGGAGTAGCTTGCTTGTTGCGGCAGTTACTACCCCAAACCAAATAAGCCTGATACTTCACTTTCAATGCATATCCAAAGTAGCTCTCTGCTTCAATAGCAGGAGGGAATGAAGATAAGAGGATTTATACTTAGACAATAACTAACAAGGACTAAATTGCACAGGCTGGGTAAACAAATAAGCGTAGGAGTAGCTTGCTTATTGCAGCAGTTACTACCCCTAACCACTTAGGCTTGATACTTCACTTTGATGCAACTCCAGCACTGTTCTTTACATCAATGGCGGGGGTGGAAGGAAATTAGAACCAAAGAGTTACCATAAGGGCCCTGACCTCAGGTCAGAGTAACAGATAAGTATGAGAAAAATAAGTGTGAAAGCTTGCTGGGCAGACTGGATGGGCCGTTTGGTCTTCTTCTGCCGTCATTTTTATATTAGGAAGGTATTTATACCTCTATATGAGGCCCACCTCGCTACTCAAGGTGAGGTTTAGGTATTAGGGTAGGGGTTAGGGGTCACTTTAACATTTAGAGTGCAACGTAAGAACAGAGCAGTGCATTCCTGTGAAGACTTGATGACCTTCGGAGTGAGGAAACTCAGCCAAAGATGAGATTTGTGCAATGTTCTCTCAACCTAGCTTGATGTTACCCAGGTAGAGCATCCATCAAGTTAGGTTGCGAGAACATTGCACAAATCTCACCTTTGGCTGAGTTTCCTCACTCCGAAGGTCATCAAATCTTCACAAGAGTGCACTGCTCTGTTCATACATCCCACTCTGAATGTCAAAGTGGCCCCCAACTCCTACACTAATACCTATACCTCACCTCGAGTAGCTAGGTGGGCCGGACAGAGGCTTACTTCTGAGGGATCTCGGAAATCACCTCAGGAATTCTCGACTGGGGGAGGGGAACCTTAGGTATCACCGCAGGAGAGTGGGGCTAGTCTTGTAGAGGTAAGATTTTCTTTCTTCTTTGGTTTGGATTTTCTAACGCTGTGTGAGTGTGTGTGGAGTCCCAAACTGTTTAGGAGACTGAGAAATTCTGAAGAGCTAAGCTTCCTGCACGGGTATATGTAGAGTGACATCAGACTGAAATCTAACTCCGTCTCCCAACTGCTATCAGGAGTACACTATACGCATTGGTCCTGAGTCCATCTACTACACGCTAGGAAATAAGGGAAGTCAATCTCTCACTGACTCACCAACAGTAAAGCAGAGTTGCTTACCTGTAACAGGTGTTCTCACAGGACAGCATGTTGTTAGTCCTCACATATGGGTGACATCATCAGGATACACATTCTTCTGAGGAAGGACCCGCTTCTGATCACTCAGAACAATGGCTGCCTTAGTCACCCCAACCTCCAGGCCCTCTCCCTGACTGTTGAAAGGTTAATACTTCAACATCTTAACCTTTCAAAGCCGGTTTCCCATGTCCTAATAGCTTCACAAAAGCCTTCCACAAGGCAGTCTTATCGTTACAAGTGGAACAGGTTTATGGTATGGTGTACTTCCATGTCCATCAATCCCTTCACTTGTTCCACACCGAAGTTTCTGGACTATCTCTGGCACTTGTCAGAGTCAGGCCTCAAAACTTCATCTATCAAGGTACATGTCAGTGCAGTAGCTGCCTTCCATAAAGGTGTCAGGGATGTACCTATTTCAGTACAACCCCTTGTAACACACTTTTTGAAGGGCTTGCTCTGCCCTAAACCTCAACATGGTTTTGGGGCGGCTCATGAAACCGCCGTTTGAGCCTCTCCAATCCTGTGATCTCACTTGGAAAGTGATTTTTCTTTTGGCGATCACATCCGCTCGCAGAGTTAGTGAGTTACAGGCCTTAGTCGCCTACCCGCTTTACACTAAACTTCTGCATGATAGTGTAGTACTCCGCACTCCCCCTAAGTTTTTGCCTAAGGTAGTATCTGAGTTTCATATCAATCAATCCATTATACTACCCCCACCTTTCCCAGGCCCCATTCAAATCCAGGAGAACGGGCTCTGCATACCCTTGACTGTAAACGTGCTCTAGCATTCTATCTAGACCATACAGCTGGCCACAGGAAATCCACTCAATTGTTTGTTTCCTTCGATTCCATCAAATTAGATGTTAGTCCTCACGCAACCCACCTGCCACCCCATGGTGTTGGGTTCGTTTACGTTTTATTTTATTTTTGCATGTATTTTGTTTACTATAAGACGAGACTGAAGGGGGTCCCCTGCTGGATGCAGGGTTGGTGCTATGCTGGGCATGCCCAGTAGGTGCCAGTCAAAGTTCTGGAAACTTTGACAAAAGTGTTCCGTGATTGGGCTCCATCCTGATGTCACCCATATGTGAGGACTACCATCCTGCTTTTCCTGTGAGAAAGAATAATGCTAACTATTTAGATACCTTGCAGGCTCACAGTGATTTTCTTAAGGTGCAAAACTTCACTTTATTTCAGGACAGTCTTTAATAGAACATTTGAAAGAGAATTCTATCCAGAGAAAAAAAAAACTGTGCTTAATTAACTTTTCTAAAATACTATTGCCCCATAGAAAATGTTTCAATTTTTCCTGAAGGAAGTTTGAATTTTTTGAAGGTATATTATGAAAGAGCTGGGAGAGGGTAGTTGTTTATGTACAAGCTGGAGCTAAGTTCGGTTTTGAAGTCTTCACAGGAAAGAATAAATAAGGCTACCCTGCTTCTGTCTGTTCTAGAGCCGAGGTGTGAAAACAGGTAGCACAAATAAGCCTGCACAGGTGTGCAAGTGGCAGCTTGGCTGATGATCTGTGGAGCTTTAAGAAGTTGGAGGGGGAGAAATTAGGAGTGGAGAGAGTGCCAGAAACAGATGGTAGGGGAGGGGGGAAGATTTGATAATGAAGGGAAATTTAAGCACAACTCTTCTGGTTTTCAGCTAATAGACAACACCTACCCAATACTGTTTGAAAAAACAGATTTAAAGTCAATATTGCACACAAACCTGGTTGTATAACTGGAAATCAATTTTGGTTTAAATAAGGGGGTTGGTGAAAGGCTCAACTAATTACATGGATGAAATGAGGAGGAAACGCATGGTCCAAAAACTTGCTCACCCCAATCTAGAGCTCGATAAATGTGGAAAAGATTGTATGTGCTAAGGCTGTTTCTAGGTTTCAACGTTCAGCTTTTTCTTAAGGTGGGTCACCAACCACATTTTAAGCATAAAAAGTTTCTCATAAGGTGTCACCCGGATAAGTTGCTTTGGTGGCTTGGGGGGGGGGGGGGGGGCGGGAATGGGATAGAGAAGGAAACCAAAGGGACACCTTCATCATGACTAGTATAACATTTTCTACACTCTTGCAAGGACAGTGGCCCAAAATTCCAAAAGGCACTCAAACCAGACCTAAGGACCCCACAGCTAGTCAGGTTCTCCGGATATCCACAATGAACATGGATTGGATCAATTTGCAATTACTTTATTTTGAGACATATGGTGGATATGTCTCTAAATATATAATCTTATTTGAATTACCAACTCAATGACAACAGCTGCTTTGTTTACCCAGGAATTTAAGTCATTCATAAAAATGAGAAGGCAACTTGAACTGTAGGTGCTTTCCATTGTCCATTGCTTAATTTACCAATTTCTCTTACATGTTGTATCACCCTCAAGTTGATTATGTTCCTTTTTCTGCCATTTTGGGTTTTAGTTAGATTTCTTTTTAACCCTCTGAGTTTTGTGCCAACTACCACACTATCTTCTGGTTCGATCACACACTATCCAGTGGTCTGCTCGTAAACAAACCACCAACAGGAAGCAAAAGATCCAGAGAGCAGGTAAACAAAAATAACCTTTTCCAAATCAGCCTTTTTTGGGACCTAGAATTTTTACATTTTTTAATGCATAGCAGCACTGTCTAAATAGAGAATATGAATGTTTTAAGCACTACCTTGAAACCAGAATGTATTGATACAACTAACAAAGGCTCATCAATCAGACCTAGCTGAATTAGCTACTTTCACTGTGCTTGGTGTCTACATCACTAACAATTACAATAGATATTTGTCGTCTTAAAAAGGTTAATTTTGATATACAATGGAGTTCAAGGGCCCAGCCTTAGAAACTTGCACTATTTAAAAAACAAACATGAGGAAGGAGTTGTCCTTGAAGTTCAGACTCCTGATAATGAAGGGCTGGGTAGAAGAAAAATTTAGCAGTCTTACAATCAAGCATGAATTTTTATTATTATTAAAACAAATCACTTTTTTTTTTTTAAGCACATTACTTTTCAACAATGTTTCTTTTACCAAGAAAACAATGTTTTAAAAAAAACAACACATCTTTACATTTACTTTTAACAATAAAAACCATTCCGTTCACCTTATCTTGAAAGCCTAAATATATAAAACTTTATGCTAGCTTATCACTCAGTATGATAATGTGCATGTACTAACACTTAGAGAATCAGTCTACATACAGAGCTTGGCAGAAAATATAAGGACCCAGCCACACAATGCAACAAAACCTCAGGTATGAATTCCATCACTAGATGACATCTTCAGCAAAAAGTAAGCATGTCACATACACCTTTACTGCAATTAAAACTTGCACCTTGGTGAGCTGAGAGCAGGTAGAAAAAAGAAATTTGCAGTTCTCCTCCTCCTCCTCCTATACTCCTGGACACACTGTGCAAAATGCAGAACTAAAAAGGACAAGCAGCAGACTTCCTGCCATCATTGGGATGTCCCATTCCCAAATACAGGAAAAACACGAGCGGGAGCATGCAGAAACCAGCTTCTGCATTTTGCTCCTAATACAAAAAACCCTGAATTTGTCCAGGGATTCCAAACTTTTGAAAAATTTTAGAGGATCAGTTTAACTGAAACCCTCAGAATACCTGTGCATTTTAAAGTCCACTTTGCACCACTGTTTAGCTTCAGTTTTGGTGAGAGAGCACACTTGTGTAAAAGGATTACACTGGAGAAAGCAAAGTTGCTTACCTGTAACAGGTATTCTCCGTGGACAGGAGAACAAATCTCATACATAAATGGGTGACATTGTATGATGCTGACAGGGAATGTGCTCAGAATGACCTAGAAGTCTTTCTGAGCATTCGCTGGTGTTTTTTAGTGCTTTCATTAGCTAAGCTTTACCTCCAAGGGAAGGATGGTGGCTGATTTGTCCTACTGTCCAAGGAGAACACCTGTTAAAGGTGAGCAACTTACTTTCTCTGTGAACAAGCAGGACGAACACAGTCACAAAAGTGGGGCTCCTAAAATGAGGGTTACAATGAAATAATTGCATTTTTACTGAAACAGCGAATGTGAAACCCAGATTAAGAAAAAAAAAAAGGATGGAAGGTGAATTGAAGCTATTGATTAAATAGGCTTTTTTTTTTTAGACCACCTGGCCTTAACCGTTTCTTTTGTTTCATTGCCTTTTCTAGTTCTCTTCAGTTACACTGTCCTATACCTCTGACTAGCCTAGCCTCCAAGTTAACTACCCTTGTTATATGTAACTTCTGCTTCTAGTGAATTGTTCTTGTTTAAGTTATACCCTTTGTTACATGTAAACCGACCTGATATGAAATTTTTTTCATGAAGGTCGGTATAGAAAAGTGTTAAATAAATAAAATAAATAAATAAATAAAATAAGCTATTATCATTGCAAGAGTCTTCAAGACAGTAGTGCTTGGTAAAAGTGTACACAGAGGACTAAATGGCCACTTTGTAGGTATCACTCTCAGACTACGTGGCACAGATTTCTCAGAAATTAACTCTATATACCCTGACATTAATTTGGGAGTACAGTCTGCACATCACCCACTAAGGATTCACAATTCACATGTTGTAATGTCATAACACTGAAGTGTTACATAAGACGAGTAACCATTGGTACAGCAGCCCCCGAGGCAGCTCCTGCGAGAGCGAAACTCGGCCAGAGTAGGGCAATATACCAATAAAGAATCCCTTGACACACCGATCACTATCGTTTGTTCTGCTTTCAGCATCATTGATCGGCTTCCGATTTGTTTTTTAAGAACATAAGAACATAAGAAAATGCCATACTGGGTCAGACCAAGGGTCCATCAAGCCCAGCATCCTGTTTCCAACAGTGGCCAATCCAGGCCATAAGAACCTGGCAAGTACCCAAAAACTAAGTCTATTCCATGTAACCATTGCTAATGGCAGTGGCTATTCTCTAAGTGAACTTAATAGCAGGTAATGGACTTCTCCTCCAAGAACTTATCCAATCCTTTTTTAAACACAGCTATACTAACTGCACTAACCACATTCTCTGGCAACTAATTCCAGAGTTTAATTTTGCATCACTATTAAATACAGTCTGAGAGCCACAAGATTGGTTTGTCAATGTCCTAGACAAATCAAAAGAAAAACAGTGGAGAAACTATTTACCTGATAATTTCATTTTCCTTAGTGTAAACAGATGGACTCAGGGCCAGTGGGTTATGTGTTCCTCTGCTAGCATATCGAAGAACTTGATTAGAATTTGGATACAACTTGATTAAACCCTTTGTTAACGAAACTTGATTAAAAATTGGAGACGGCCAGTGTACTCAACCAACATAAGCGTCAAAACCAGCCATACTGTGAATGCCCTGAACTAGGGGTAGGGTGTCAGCTTACTCGTATTCATATGGAATCTAGGTTCGCCTCATGGGCAATTCCTTGGCACCTCTCCTGGGCAGCCATGGGCAGGATGCTGAGTCCATCTGTCTACACTAAGGAAAACAAAATTATCAGGTAATTTCTCCATTTCCTAGCGTGTAGCCAGATGGACTCAGGACCAGTGGGATGCACAAAACCTACTCCCAAACGGGGCGGGAGGCTGCCCGAGGTCCAGTAGCACTGCCCTTGCAAAGGCTGCATCCTCTCAAGCCTGGACGTGCAGGCGGTAGAACCCAGAGAAGGTGTGTAGGGAAGACCACGTCACTGCTCAACAGATGGCCGCGGGAGACAGTCGCTTAACCTCCGCCCAGGATACTGCCTGGGCCCTAGTAGAATGAGCTTTGACCTGAAGGGGTAAAGGCTTCCTTGCCTCTACGTAAACTGCCTTGATTACTTCCTTGATCCAGTAAGCTACAGTAGCTCGCGAAGCTGCTTCGCCCTGTTTCTTCCCACAGTGAAGAATAAACAAGTGATGTGTCTTGCGCACCGGTTCTGAGTGCTCCAGGTACTGCACTAGGAGTCTGCCAACATTTAGATGGCGACGAGGGCGGGAGTCTTCTGTGCCCTTGTATCCCTCCGGAGACGGTAAGGAGATGGCTTGATTCAAGTGAAACTCAGAGACCATTTTTGGTAAGAAGGAGGAGACTGTGTGAAGCTGTACTGTTTCTGGTGTAAATCGAAGGAACGGTTCCCGACAAGATAGTGCCTGTAGTTGAGCGATGTGACGGGCCAAGCATATTGCCACCAAGAATACAGGCTTTAGTGTTAATAGGCGTAGCGACAGACTGCGCATCAGTCTGAAGGAAGGTCCTGCTAGGAAGTCCAATACTAGATTGAGGTTCCATAGGGGGACCGGCCACCTTTAAGTGTGGTCAGAGTTGTTTAACCCCTTTTAGGAAACGGGCCAAGTCCGGCTGTGCCGACAGTTTCCATTCCCCTCGGCCCTGAAGCAGGAGAGGGCTGCTACCTGGATCTTGAGGGTCAACCCTTTCCTTCAGGCTGTCCTATAAAAATTCCAGAATCATGGGGATTTTTGGCCGTTTGTGGGGGCACCCCGCGGCCCTCACACCAGGCCTCAAATATTCTCCAGATCCGTATGTATGCCAGGGAAGTTGAGAACTTCCGTGAACGACACAAGGTGTCGGTCACTTCAGGCAAGCCCTGTCAAGGGCCAGACTATAAGAGAATCAAGACAGATCTTCGTGAAGAATCGGGCCCTGCTGGAGAAGGTCCCGGGGGGGGGGGGGGGGGAGGCACAGAGGACTCCCGAGGAGCCTTCTCATGTCTGGGCCAATCTGAGGCCACTAGGACGACTAAACCTCTGTGATGTTCTATGTCGTGGATGATCTTGCAGAGTAGAGGCCATGGGGGGGGGGGGGGGGGGGGGAAGGAAGGCATATAGTAAGTCCTCCTCTGGCCAGGTCTGGATGAGGGCATCAATCCCTAGGGAATGCTGATCTCATCTGCAACTGAAGGACCAGGGGACTTTCGCCTTGTGAGATGTGGCCAGTAGGTCCATGGCTGGGAGGCCCCAGCGATTTACTGGAAGCCTTTGGTAGATGGCATCCATTCCCCCAGGTCCAGGCTTTACCTGCTGAGGAAGTTCACTGTGATGTTGTGTCTTCCTGCGATGTGGGAGGCTGAGATCCCTTGTAGGTTTAACTCTGCCCTTTCCATATGAGGGTCTATTTCCAGAGAGACACCTGATGGCTCTTGGTTCCTCCCTGGTGATTGATGTACGCAACCGTTGTCAGACATCGCCCGGATCGCTTGCCCCTGGATTCTGTGGAGAACTGCAGGCATGCTAGTCTGACCGCTCAAGCTTCCAGGCGGTTTATGCTCCAGTTCACCTCTTCATTGGTCCATTGTCCCTGGGCTGTCAGCTCCTGACAGTGAGCTCCCCACCCTCAGAGGCTCACGTCTATTGTGAGGACAATCCAGCTTGGTGGGGATAGGCTTACACCCTTAGGTGGACTTCCTGTAGCCACCACTGGAGCCGAGTGTATACCTCCGTTGGTAGGTGGAGGTGAATCGAGTAGTCTTGGGACAGTGGGTTCCATCATGACAGTAAGTAGCATTGGAGAGGCACATATGAGCCCTCACCCCCGGTACTACTTCCAGTGTTGATGCCATGAGGCCGAGGACTTGCAGATAGTCCCACACCTTGGGGCGCATTGTGAAAGTCAACTGGTGTACTTGGTCCATCAGTTTCCTCCTCATCGGGGGAGGGAGGAAGAGGGG